>NC_080539.1:165377568-165696735 GCF_028640845.1 Ahaetulla prasina
CTGCAACCCCGCCGCCGCCGCTCCTTCCTCAGCCTCCGGGGCTCGCGCTCTAGCAGCCGCCAAGCTCAGGCGGACTGCAGCTCCCCATCAGCACTCGCACGGGCGCGATTCGGGCAGGAGGTCGGGCTCGCTCCGTGGCGGTGGCGGTGGCGGCGGTGGCGGAGGCGCCACCGCCACGAGCGAGCCCGACTCCTCCTGCCCGAATCGCGCCGTGCGAGTGCTGATGGGGAGCTGCCGAGTCCGCCTGAGCTTGGCGGCTGCTAGAGCGCGAGCCCGGAGGCTGAGGAAGGAGCGGCGGCGGCTGCCCGACCACCAGTTGGGCGGGGCGGGTGAGCCGCGGTAACTCCCGCCAGGCTATGCATTGGCGGGAAGCCTGGCGGTGCAGTCCTTCTCGGCTGAGGAGGAGGTTTCCCGACGCGAGCTTCGCCGCCGCGAGAGCCACCCAAAGGCCAGAAGAAAGGTCATTCCATCGGAGTAATGGAGCGAAGGCTCCTTCCTCTCCGCCTTACCCATGCTGTGCGAGCCCAGCTAGACTGCAACCCCGCCGCCGCCGCTCTTCCTCAGCCTCCGGGGCTCGCGCTCTAGCAGCCGCCAAGCTCAGGCGGACTCGGCAGCTCCCCATCAGCACTCGCACGGGCGCGATTCGGGCAGGAGGTCGGGCTCGCTCCGTGGCGGTGGCGGTGGCGGCGGTGGCGGAGGCGCCACCGCCACGAGCGAGCCCGACTCCTCCTGCCCGAATCGCGCCGTGCGAGTGCTGATGGGGAGCTGCCGAGTCCGCCTGAGCTTGGCGGCTGCTAGAGCGCGAGCCCGGAGGCTGAGGAAGGAGCGGCGGCGGCTGCCCGACCACCAGTTGGGCGGGGCGGGTGAGCCGCGGTAACTCCCGCCAGGCTATGCATTGGCGGGAAGCCTGGCGGTGCAGTCCTTCTCGGCTGAGGAGGAGGTTTCCCGACGCGAGCTTCGCCGCCGCGAGAGCCACCCAAAGGCCAGAAGAAAGGTCATTCCATCGGAGTAATGGAGCGAAGGCTCCTTCCTCTCCGCCTTACCCATGCTGTGCGAGCCCAGCTAGACTGCAACCCCGCCGCCGCCGCTCTTCCTCAGCCTCCGGGGCTCGCGCTCTAGCAGCCGCCAAGCTCAGGCGGACTCGGCAGCTCCCCATCAGCACTCGCACGGGCGCGATTCGGGCAGGAGGTCGGGCTCGCTCCGTGGCGGTGGCGGTGGCGGCGGTGGCGGGCGCCACCGCCACGAGCGAGCCCGACTCCTCCTGCCCGAATCGCGCCGTGCGAGTGCTGATGGGGAGCTGCGAGTCCGGCCTGAGCTTGGCGGCTGCTAGAGCGCGAGCCCGGGAGGCTGAGGAAGGAGCGGCGGCGGCGGGGTTGCAGCCCAGCCGGGCTCGCACAGCATGGGTAAGGCGGAGAGGAAGGAGCCGCTCCATTACTCGATGGAATGACCTTTCTTCTGGCCTTTGGGTGGCTCGCGGCGCGGCGAGCTCGCGTCGGGAAACCTCCTCCTCAGCCGAGAAGGACTGCACCGCCAGGGCTTCCCGCCAATGCATAGCCTGGCGGGAGTTACTGCGGCTCACCTGCCCCGCCCAACTGGTGGTGTCGGGCAGCCGCTGCCGCTTAGCAAAAAGGTCGCCCAAAACTCCTCGCCTTCTCCTGGGAAGGGCTGGATGGCTAGCCGGGAAGGGTTGAATAAGCCAACCTACCTCCCTCCTCCTCCTCTCCCCAAGCGAAAGAGCGTTTTCCGTTGGAAGAGAGAGAGAGAGAAAGGAGGGCCGTTCCTCCCTTCTTTCATTCTTTCTTCTCCTCCGTGCTTCAGAAGCTGGGTGTGTGTGCGCCTGTGTGCCCAGTCCCCTTCTCTTCAGCGCTGGAAGAGAGAGAGAGAGAGAGAAAGGAGGCCGTTCCTCCTTCTTTCATTCTTTCTTCTCCTCCGTGCTTCACCGTGCTGGGCGACCTGGAGCAGCTGCTCTTCAGCCAGATGCTCGGTGAGTCAGCCCGTCCCTTCCTTCCCGTGGGGTCTGCCTTGCTGGTGAAGGTTATTGGGGCTTTTGAGCAAGGGAGGAGGAACGCGAGCACCGCCTTCGGCTGGCATTCCGGGATTTCCCTTTGTTTAGAGCTGGGAATCCTCCTTCCCCCTTTTGCACTCCCTCCCTCCCTCCCTCTCTCTCTCTCTCTCTCTCTCTCACACACACACACACACACACACACACAGACTTCTAAAGTCAATTGGCACAATGCTAAGCAAACACAGCAGTGGGTCAAGGGTGAAGGGCTAGGAACCTGGCAGGTGAAAGGTTGAGCGACATGAAAGGCAAAGACCACAATTGTTTTAAGAAAGAAGCTTTAGCAGGGACGGGGGGGAGATGGGAGGGTGTTTTAAGTTTTGGCAAACAGCCAGGCCAACTGTATTGGAGAAGGTCACACAACTGGCCTTAACATTTTAGCTGCTGTCTTTTTCCTCACACTTGGGTTTAATGATATTAGAGACCCTTATTGCCCTGCCAAAAAAAAAAAAAAAGAGCCACCCCAACGTCTATGAAAATTAACCTTCTCTGCCAAGAGACACTGTGCAGGGTATTTTCACTATTGGTGTGCATACAGGCTTAGATTTGTGCTGGGTTCTTAGTGCTTAGAGCACTGACCTTCAGAGGCACCCTGGTCCCTTGGAAGCTAAAGGAGGACTCATTTTCATGCTTGCAGTTGTATTGTCAATTTCTGTGAGACAATGTTGTTGAAGTAACTCACTCACTCATTCATTCATTCATTCATTCCTTGTGTGTCCAATCACACTTAGCCAATAAAAATTCTATTCTATTCTATTCTATTCTATTCATTCATTCATTCATTCATTTTATTTTGTCAAATACATATTAAATAATTATATAAATATAAGCATGAATTGAATACATAAAAGGAATACAACTAAAGGGAACATTAGGACAGGGACGGTAGGCACGCTGGTGCTCTTATGCACGCCCCTTACAGACCTCTTAGGAATGGGGTGAGGTCAATACTAGATAGTCTTTGGTTAAGGCTTTGGGGATTTTGGGAAGAGACCACAGAGTCAGGTAGCACATTCCAGGCATTAACAACTCTGTTACTGAAGTCACATTTTCTGCAATCTAGATTGGAGAGGTTCACTTTTAAGTTTGAATCTATTGTGTTCTCGTGTATTGTTGTGGTTGAAGCTGAAGTAGTCATTGATAGGAAGTACATTGTAGCAGATAATTTTATGAGCTATGCTCAGGTCATACCAAAGGTGGCGTAGTTCTAAATTTTCTAAAGCTGGGAATCCTCCTTCCCCCTTTTGCACTTTTATTGTTTTTCGTTCAAATAAATATTCATGTTATTTTACTTGGCTCTATCTTTATTTTTTACATTGACCAGTAGCTGCCTCATTTCCCACCCTCGGCTTATACTCGAGTCAATAGTTTTTCCCAGTTTTTTGTGGTAAAATTAGGTGCCTCGGCTTATATTCGGATCGGCTTATACTCGAGTATATACGGTATTTTAATTGATACGTTTATAGATAGTAAAAGTTATGAAGTTAAGCTGGAAATATTATATTTGAGAGATTTTATTCGAAATGATATTTGATTGATGGAGTAGTATTGGAAGATTGGATATTAAATCTTACGACAATTGAAGAAATATATAAGTGATGAAAATTTGAATTTGAGAAGCTGGATTGTAATTTAAGAAATGGACTTATGAAATTTGAAGGAATATATAAGTGGGTGAAAAAAAAAATTGAACTTTAGAAGATGGACTAATTTTTAAAATGGACTGTAAGAAGAACGGACATTAAATGTTATGGCAACTGAAGAAATATATAAGTGATAAAAATTTGAGTTCGAGAAGATGGACTGTAATTTGAGAAATGGACTTATGAAATTTGAAGGAATATACAAGTGGAAAAAAAATTGAATTTGAGAAGATGGATTAATTTTAAAAATGGACTGTAAGAAGAAGTAATATGTGAAGTTGGTATTGCTTCTTTTTTTTTCTTTTTTTTATTATTCTTTCCTATCTTTTTATTCTTAATGTGAAGGGATCTAAAGTTTTAAATTTTTAAAGGTGGGAGGTTATGTATATTTTGCATACTTTAGCTTGTGATTGTTGGTTATAATACCCGGTATTTGCTCTGGGAAGTCTGGGGGTGAAGGGGGAGGAGGGGGGAGATATGATACATGGATTGATTATTAATGTACAGTAATTTTTGAAGATATGAAATTAAAAAAAAATAAAAAATTAAAATGATATTGGGGATGCTCAACTGCCATTTCAGGAAGAAAAGGAGAGAGGAGTAGAAGGAGGGAAGAAAGTAGGTAGGAAAGAGTAGAGAAGGAGGAGGGGAATAAGAAGGTTAGATAGGGTGGAAGAAGGGTGGAGTGGAGGAGGAGAGGAAGTAGTAAAGTGAAGGAGATGAAGGATGGGAAAGTAGTAGAGGGTAGAGAGGGAAAGTAGTAGAGGGTAGAGAGGGAGGTTGTGTAGAAAGGAAGTGGCAATCGGGCAGGCCTGAATCAGTTATAAATAAAAATTAATGATTAATGATGGATAATAGTTTGTACATAAATATGATGTTGGAAAATGGAAATAAAAATTATTAAAAAAAAAAAAAAAAAAAAAGAGACCAAGATTGGAGACACCTGGTATAGTTCCCCCCCCCTTTAAGGCTGAAAGCTTACCAAAGCCTTCAAGAAATAATTTAAGATTCTATACACTATTTCTCAAATGTAGATGAAATTTGATGCTTAAATTTATGTGGTTAAAAAAACTTCGTTTGTATTACTTTCATCTTTAAATAGCAAAATAAAATAGCCCCAACTACAGGCTATTTAACTAATGAAATAATAGGCAAGTTATTCCCGAATGCATAAAAATGGGTTTTTCGATAGATTGTAAAAAAGCATTTCCATGGTAAAATAGTATCAATTCTAAACAAATTGGTAGTAGCAACCAACCGTAACAATTTAGTTATGTTCAATTTTCTATAGGAACCTGTTAAGTGAGGTCATCCACTAGTTGTGGGGATTGGTGACATCAGTATGCTCTATTTGGGGCTGCCTGTGAAGACCACCTGAAAGCTTTATATGCTTCGGAATGCCACAACAAAGGCAGTGATAAGCGCTTCCTGGTATGTCCTCCTTGCTGCGCTTTCTGGGTGCAATTAAAGTGCTGGTTATAATTCACCAAGCCCTAATTGGTCTACAATCTGGCTAATCGAGGGGTCGTCTATCTTCATGCCATTGCCTGGCCAGTAAGAGGAGACAGGGTCTCTTCAATTAAACAATGTCGACTATTGGGATCTAAGAAGTGTCCCACCACCTGCCTTCTTAAGTGAGATTCCCCCAGAGAGCCGTAGGTTCCCTCCCTGATGGCATCCTGTAAAGCCTTAAAAACCTGGCTGTTTTCCCAGACCTGTTTGTTTTATTGTAAACTACCCATAATAGTCTGGAGTTGGGCATGGCCTAGATTGAATAACAAAACACCATAAATAAAGCCCATTTATCAGAAGACTCTATTGTAGTACTAGCATTGTGAAATTCTCTCTCTCCTTCCCTACTCACCCAATTCTAAAGGCCTCTACTATTACCCCCTTTCCTGGAGGAAGTACCCAGGTATTCCAGGTGTAAAAATTAGCTGAATAGTCGTACGTCTTCTTTCCCATCCTATCTTGTTAACCTCTCTATGTTTTATAGTATTTTTATTTTAATACCCTGTTTTCCCAAAAATAAGACATCCCCTGATAATAAGCCCAATTGGGCTTTTGAGCGCATGCACCAAAGTAAGCCTCCCCCCAAAAATAAGCCCTCCCCAAAAATATTTAAATGCAGAGCTGGAAATCAGGTAAGATGGCAAGAGGAGCCCCATCTTGCTCCACATGCCCCAAAATAATAAGACCTCCCTGAAAATAAGACCGAGCGCTTATTTCAGGGTTCAAAAAAATATAAGACAGGGTCTTATTTTTTTGGAAACACAGTAATTTGTATAAAAAACTACTGGAATTGCACGGAAGCAGTATAGAAATATAGAATAGGAAGCTAAGTAATAATAATTATCATTATGAATAAAACATTTCACATTCAAAATGTTCTATGAGAAACAGTCCCTTCACATCTGAACTGGACTGCTTAGATCATGTATTGTTAAGTTCCTAACTAATTAAAATATTAGCAGCAGAAATTCAATATACGCATACGTCTAGAAACTATTTTACCCAGTTAAACAATCTAAACAACTTTATGTAAATCATGCCACAATGAACAAAATCTGTAAGGTGCCCAGCAGAATTACTAGAATTACAGAGATCAAGCAATTGAAAACAACTTAGTTGTGACATGGGCATACTGGTATGTCTGGCAGAATGCAAAGTTCCTATTCATTCTTAAAGAACGTAGTGATGCTGTATTTATAAACTTCTGGTATTTACCTACGCTGTGTATACAAAACACAATGTAAAAACTTTGGCGTAATTTATGTATTAAATCATACTACAGAAGCTGCAGAACCTGCTTTTAGCAATATAGTTTTGTAAAAACAAAGCTAATGTAACAGATATGAACCAAAACCTATGAAGGACACTGTGTGAGGAATACAAATTACAGTCCATAGTTAATTAGAGCAACTCTTTCCTTTCATAAGTCTGCTGAAAAGAACTTAATTTTTTTTTACTTAATTATACAAGGAATTATACGAAGGAAAATAAAATGATAATGCTGCAATTGCTGGTCGAATGCTGCAAATCTCTGCAATTCTAATGCACAAAGTAAGGTCTAGTGCTGTTGTTGCTTGCAAAGGGACAAGGGCAGATAAGTAACATAGCAAATACAGACTGTAAGCATATTCTTATTATCGAAATGCATACTACGCACAAGGCCCCAGTCAGATCAGGAAACAGGCATGCGCATGTTGAATTTGAACTAAAGAGAAATCTTCAAATGTCTCTTATCTTTATTCATTTAAGAGAGTGTCCTTGGAGCCAGTACATTGTTGTGGGTCCTGCTGAATAGCAGATGAGATGTTTTATACTGGTTTTCTCCATGCTTTCAATTGAGGCAGTGGTTATTTAGGTTGAAATTTATGTTTTTCAGATTATCTTTAACTTGCTTTGCCCATATTATCTTTGGTGCTGTTGGATTTTATGCAGGCCACTTTCTGATGATATCATTTTTGAGATGGCTGTTTAAAAACATTCCCAGTATATATCATAGACACATAAAAAAAAATCAACCTTATTTAGTTTTGATTTTAATAGCGTCCATGGCCCAAATCCATATAGCAAGACTGGCAGGACTAGTGCCAAGAAGATTTGCATCCTGGTTTTCAGAGAAATGTTTCATTTCCTCCACAGGTAGTACAGTGCCGTAACAATCTAAAGAGGTGTGTGGCTGAAAGTGCTTCCCCTGGTGATTCACGATATTTCTAGTAGTTCACTAGGTTTACTGGGACAAACAGCAAACTGTGACCCATCAGTTATCAAAATGTTTGTTGCATGGATGCTGACATGGTAGGAATGAACAGTGCTTGTAAAGTCGTGCCAGATGTCAATGGCTTCTGTGTTGCTGCCTGCAAAAATGGCATTATGATCAGCAAATATGAAGTTGATTAAATACAGGAAGTCCTTGACTGATGACAGTTCATTTAGTGATTGTCTGAAGTTACAACGGCAAAAAGTGACATGATCATTATTCACACTTATGACCGCATCCCCATGGTCACATGGTTTATATTCAGATGCTTGACAAGTAGTTCATATTTATGACGGTTGCAGTGTCCCAGGATCATGTGATCCCTTTTTGAGACTTTCTGAGAAGCGAAGTCAATGGGGAAGCCAGCTTCATTTAACAACCATGTTACTAACGTAACAACTGCAGTGATTCACTTAACAAATGCGACAAGAAAAATAATAAAATGGGGCAAAACTCACTTAACAAATTTCTCACCTAGCAACATAAATCTTGGGCTCAATTGTGGTCATAAGTCCAGGATTACCTATGGTGGTTTAGCTATACCCTATTACTTGCCTATCAAAATCTTTCCTCATTACAGTATCAGCTATGACTTCGAACAGCAGGGGTAATATCACACAACCTTGCCTGATGCCAGTTAAATTAAGAATTCCACTGAAAGCTATACAGGTTGCTGGAACTGCTATAAGTTTTCTTGTCCAGATTCCAGAAAAAATGTATCTGATCCAACACAAAAATAAGCAGGTTTTGATGCCACTCACCAGTACTGGAAAACTCTATTCAGGACTCGCACCTTGCAGGGTATCTGTTAAGTCTTCCTGTTTAAATGTGGCAGAGTTTCCTCCACTGAATGTGATGTTGTGATCCTCGTCAGATCATTTAGTGACTGGCTGCCATTTGAGAACTTATACAGGAGGAAAAGCGGATTTACTCCAACTAACAAACATTGCGCTTCATTGGATAAATGGTGTAGATCAGGGTCCCCAACCTGTGGGCCATGGCCCACTATGGACCGCGGCCCACTGGCCACCAGGCTGCATGAGTAGATGGCTGGTGCACGTGTATGTGTGCATACAGCCTCACTCGTGTGAGCACTGCGGGTACTCATAGCCCCACTTACAGCCCAATGGCGTGAGTGTAATGGATGCTCATGACCCCACTTGTGTGAGTGTTGTCACAGGTGCGCGTGGCCCCACTCGCACGACCGAGTGCTTGCCCATGTATGAGTGCATACGCCTGCCCCTCCCACAAAACCTTCCCTTCTTTCCCTCCCCCCCCACTCTGGACCGCCAATCCGGAACGGTTGGGGAACTCTGGTCTAGAGATTAATATATAGAACACTTATTCCACTCTTATGAACCAATGCATTTCAAAATGTAATATGTAATTTACATATTTCTTGAATTACTCATATTTTACAAACTTGACTACATATTTCCATCCTATCCTATGTGTAGCATAGTATTGTGCTTCGTTTATATTTTTTTTTGCTATGCTATTCATGTACTCTGCCATATGCTAAATAAACAAAAAACAAATATAATAAATAAATCTTGCAGTAGGCTTTTATGGACATGTTTACTTTTTAAGGTTTTTTTTTAAAGCTGGCTAGTACACACTGTTGAAGGTTGCTTGAAAGTCAAGAAATGCAGTGACATTTTGTCACATCAAATTCTCTCTTCCATTAGTTGTCTGATGATGAAAATTTGGTCACAGCATCCTTGGGTTGGGTGGAAATGGGGTGCTGTTCCTTAAGTTATCTGTTCCTGCTGTTTCTGGAAGTAAATTGAATCATCCTCATGAAGACCTTTCTAATGATTGATAGAAGGCTTATATACCAGTAGCTTTGGTGCTAGAGCTGTCATCTTTCTTCAAAGTAGTGATGTACGTGCTCCTTTTCATGCAACGGAGAGCTTTCCTGAGTGCCAAATGAGTCTTAATAGTCAATGCAGTCACTGAGTCAGATAGTTTCCACCAATTCTGAGTGCCTCAGTCATGAGATCATCCATTCCAACTGTTTTACCATTTCTCAGTAGTTTTATTGCCACTTCTACTTCATCTATTATGGGCTCTCCATCCAAGGTCTGATTTTTCTGGTGTTTGAATGAGTACTGAATTTTACCGGTGGTCTCAGTAGTTCCTTATAATTGCACAGTTATTGAAAAAAAATCACATCCTGGAAATTAGTCATCAGAAGGTCTTACAATATCCCATCAGTCTAGTTGATTTAGTCTTTCCCTGTTGATATCTGAGAGGGGTAACAAACACACGGAACTTGTGTTTTTGTGAAGTCACTTCCAGTTCTAGGGTCATGGAGTTCCAGTCTGCTTTATGCCCTGCCATTAGCTGGTGGCAAATTTTACAAGTTTTATATTAAGCTTTTTAAAAATAGGTTTTATTGATGAATGTTTACAAAGTTAAAAATATAAACATCAAACAATATAAAGAGAAAAAATAAAGAAAAAAGTGTTAAAGGAATAAAGAAGAAAAAACCCAGACAACTGCTTTTTAAATAGATTTTTAGATAAAGATATAAAACAAAAGACTGAGGAAAAAAACAACTGTAGAATAAAAAACATTATATAAATACTTTTTAATGATATTTTCTCCCCTTCCTTTCCATTTGGGAATGTTTCTCCAACTGCTAACTAAAATATTAACATGGAGTTATTTGTTAGTACCTATTTTAAGTTATTTTGTCAGTTTTATTGATTTTGGTCTCTGATTCAGTGTAATTCAGATGTTACCACATAACATTATGACATATATCTCAAAACGTTTTAATGTGATAATCTCAAGCAATGAATTCCTTCTTGCCAACATAGTGTTCAGTGTGTCCATTCCGAGTGGCTGTGCAGATGGCCAATTTTGATATAATAAAGTAATAGTTTGTTATATAACCAGCTCTTTGGCCAGCTGCAAATTTTCACTAGCATTCTGGCTAAGTTATCTACTAGGGTTGGCACATCAGATGCTCCAAATTTGGCAGTATTTCTATGTATGATTAGTTTGCTGTCCATGGATTAATGTCTGTAGCTGGTCTCAACTATGGAATGATGTATTAACAAGGAAATCTTGTTAATGTAAAATACAGTTTCAATATTAAACAAAACAGGTAATTTTGATAGTCTTAAAACTCTTAATAGAATAATTTGGGATTTGAACTCTAGGAACCTCTCAAAAATTCCTTGTGCCAGAGTTCTCTTTAAATCTGTTTTAGCAATTCACCAAAAATTAATCGTGAGTTAATCCACAAGTGGCTCCACATTGCATTAAAATTATACCATATAAACAGCACCATTTGTAGATGATGTGGGTGGGACTGCCAGCAAATGGGTACATATTATTATGCTAGATGGCCATGCCTAATCTGTCAGTTCTTTTAGTTGAAATTTCTAATAAAACTGGGGGAAAACATTCCAAAATCCTTTTTAATGAATGTCGTTGTCAGTTTATCATCTATTTACCTAATCACCTAAGGTTTGTTATTGCAAAATGCTCAAAAGTTATTGTCATTGACTCAGAAATACTTAAAAATGTAACATCTAACTGTTGGAAGAAACATCCATCTGGGTTTTGTTCCAAGTGGGGATAAAGACACTGGAAACATGGAGGCTGCTTGGAAAGATGGTTTAATGGTGGTCAGGATCACATGGCTTGAGTTCCTGAACAGAAAAGGGGTGAGGTGCTGTGCGCGCCCTGGCTTTATGCTTTTTCTGAGCTTTGAACTTTCTGGGGCACAGGAAGTGTGTCCTGATTGGTTGTCAGACTCCCAGGGGGTGGGGATCTGCTGGCTGATGTAATCTTCCCAGGTGTCATGTGGTGAGTTTCTGTTGCTAGATGGGTCCTATTGTGTTTCAGATGATGGCCCATTGACAAAGGTGGGGGGAATGAGTGAGCTTGGCTGAGGCCTTAATGGCCCATTGACAAAGGTGGGGGGGAGGCAGGAAGCTGCAGGGAGCTGCTTTGTCCTTAAAACATGTTTCTCCTTTTATCATCCAGGGAAATATATTCTGCCCTTTTTAATATTTCCTAAGATATTTCATTCTTCTAGGAGGGGGGTGGGTGCTAACTTCCTACATAACAAATACAAAAATGTGGTAATTTCACAAAAGGGAGCTTTTAAAAATTCTACAATACAACACAAGTAATTGGTCACCATTGCATTAACTATGTTGCTAATGCTTAATGCCTTAGAAGTATCATTCTGGACAGAAATATTGAATATTTATTAAAACAAATTATATGGTCACCCATCTCACCATAGCAACTCTTGCCAACTAACAGTAATAAAACAAAACAAAAACAATTTCAAACAATTACAGTAACAATTAATATTCAATATGCCAGCAACTCTTGCCAACTAACAGTAATAAAACAAAACAAAAACAATTTCAAACAATTACAGTAACAATTAATATTCAATATGCCAGTTGTTAAAAAAATCCACATTATACACTAACCAACAGGGCTACTTGAGGGAAAAGTTAGGCCTTTAATGTCTTACTAAAGGCCAACTGCCAGGGCTATCAGAATCTTGAGGCGGGGGGAGCTATTCCAAAGGGCAGGCCCCACAATAGAGAAGGCACATCTTCTTGGTCTTATGAGGAACATTGTTTAATAAAAGAAACCAGGAGTATGGCTACCCTCTTAGATCTGGTGGTGAGAAGAAATAATTGGAGGTAAAGAGTCCTGCAAATAATTTGGACCTGGATTAGAATGTAAGGTGTCCTGTTTGATCCAGCATTGATTTCTTCTGGACAGGATAGACTACTGCTAGTTTCAGAACAGATGAAAAAAACCTGTCTCTGAAGAAAGTGTTAACTTTACTTCATTTTGTCTCATTTGAAAGACACTTCTTTTTTAATGGTCCCTTGTTTCAGTGCTTTGTTTCTGTGGGATCAAAGTGGAGGTACCCATAGCTATTATTTATATTCAAGAAAGTTCTAACCTTTCTTTTATGTGCTTCATTTATCTGAAACAATAGGCTCTTTCACACAAAACATTAACCTGTTAAAAATATCTTCTTCAAGCAGATAAATCAAGGAAACTTCCAGGACACACAATAAACACAATTACAAAGTAATTAACTAAAACCAGTAATTTGAAACAGGCTATGCCTTAACTCTCCTTTTCTAAAGGCAAAAAGAATGGAGACTATCCATAATTCCTGAAGGAATGCATTCCACAGTTTAAGAGTCACACAAAATAAATTTCTCCCATATTGTACCACAAGAATGATTCTGAAAATAAGGTGAATGGATTTGCTCATAAAAAAGAAGGATAAAGACAAACAGTTTTATGGCTTTAAAGTCCAAATACTACTAGCTTAGATTCTGCCCAGAAATCAACTGAGCATCGCCTCAAATATTTAAGTGGAGGCACACTGTATGCCCATTGTCTCACATTCTGCACTATTTTCATTTTTGGGATTCAAAAAACAAGTACTATATTAATAAGAATATTTACAGGATTCCTTGAGGCAATCTTCAAAATTCATAAAATTTGATCAACTTCAAAAAAATAAATTTAAGCTAATGTATAACTATTACCTGATACTGCCAGAAAATCATCAATGGAAGTGATGTCATCCACAGCATCTGTTAACACACGTACTTGCTTTTCCCACTGTTCTTTAAACAACTCCATGTTTTCTTGAGCCAGTTTACTTTGGGGCTTGGCAGCCAAAGCCAATGCTGCATTAATTACCTGCAAAGAAAAATGTCCACTGTTGTTGATTTACCAGTTTTCACATCATGCCCAGTTTTCTATGAAACTGACAAGTCAATCAGCAAAAACCATTCTCCTATGACAGGGCAGTGTCATGTGACATATTGGGACTTTCCCCCCTTCGCTAAACTGGGCGTGGGAATGGCCAGCGCGTGACGCATCTGGCCCATGCGCCACGAGTTTGACAGCCCTGTCCTATGGAATGGAGTGCTGAGAAAGCCAAGTGAGTCAGTTAAGCTAACTAGAGCAGTGGTGAAATCTGAACTGGTTTACTATTGGTCCGCTGGCTGTGCATGTGCGCTGTGAGTGCGCACCACATGCAAAGTGCGCATGCATGTGTGCAGTGCACGCCAAAAGGAGGCATGGGGTAAGTAGAGTAGTGTGGATAGTGGTAAAAAGAAAAGGCTGACGATTTCGCGGCTCAGCTTTTTTTTTTTTTTTACCTTTTAGAAGCATTTTGTAAAAGAAGTAGCAAGCTGGGAAATGGGCGACCGGGTATTGGGTGGACATGGGGGCCAGGGATTTTTGCTATTGGTTCTCTGAACCACCCGCCGCCATCACTACCGGATTGGCCGATCCGGTCCAAATAGGGAGCATTTCACCCCTGAACTAGAGGTAGATTTGGATTTGATCATTTCCCAATTGCTAACGCCTATCTTATCCTACCTTACACTTATTTTTTTTTATTTTAAATCTATAGCCCACCTTTTTAACAGGGCAGCTAACAAATCAAATGCAAAAGAACCTGAACTCTCCTCCCTATGTTAATACATTTTGGTTTCCTCAAGATGTTTTGGAGGGCTTTAGTTGGCTTATGTCAGGTGCAACCAGTCAGAGCCATTCACAAATAAGCCCTAGTAGGTATTTTATTGTTGATCCCTTATATTACAAGAATCTCACCAGACTGCCTGCCTTCCCCTTGGGAGGGGCAGATGTAGACCTAAACAGTTTGTCTACACAAATTTTCCTCCCCAAACTGACTCTAAACTATTATGTCTCTTTATTCTCCCTGGAGGGCATGATTCCATCGTAAGTTGTGTGCTGTGGTTGTAGTAATCTATTGGTTGTTTTTGAGATGTTTTTGATGTACAGTGCCTTTATCTTTTTCACAGCTTGTGTTGGTTGTGCTGTAGTGGGTAGACTGATGAAGATTTTTACCCACAGGTATTAGGATTTGGTCCTTGAATAGAATGCAATCAAGTGATAGAAGTTCAAGTGATCGAAGGTGTAACTGGCTATCAGTGTAAGTGATTTGTGCTTGGCAGGGAATGAAATTGGCTTGCCATGACTGTATACTTCCTACTATAAATCTTATTAATTGGGGAACTACAATACCCTAACTAGCTGAAGTTTCTGAATGCCCTTCAAAGGCCGTCTCAAGTACTGCTCAAGAATCATTCCTTCAAGTAAGACAGTGTTTTCTGCCAGGGGCTTCATTTCCATAGGGATGAACTCTTAGGAAAAAAGCAAGTTTTGGGCAGAGCCAAAACCAAGGACTTGTACACACTTATTTTTCATGATACATTTCTTATTTTAATAATATCCTTTTCTCTTTCTTTAATAGTAATCTTCAAGAAAAGCATAGAGAGCTTTTATGAGTGATGTCATCTCTAATAGTGGGGTCCTGATATAGTGGGTTGCATACAACTAGCCTGAGAAGAGCTATAGGTAGCTTTCCCTTATGTTGCAGTGTTCAAAACTATATCATTCCTGCTGGATCTGGCATGCTATTAAATTAAATGTTTTACACTTTTTAATAAATTACTTCTAGAAATATCCAGCTTCTTGAATACAGCCGATAAATGTATGTTTTTTATAGCTACTTGAATGAGCTTTTGTGTTCTATCTAAAAAGCAACCTACCCGCAAAATTGTTCTTTCAGACAATAAATTAGATTTTTCTAAAGGTACTTATGTTCCACAGCTCTAATATAAAATTGGAACATGAAAATGATGTATCAAACTTGCAATTTACCTGAGGACACAGTGCTTCAAGCTGACTTGCTGACATATGAACTAATTTCACACCTTCTTCATTATTTGAGATAGAACAGGCCAAGTTGGCAACCTGGTAAAAAACACATTGATTAAATTTATATCCCATCTTTTCACTAAAATGGTCTTCAGGGTAGCTAATAATAACATATAGGGAAATTTTAAAAGGTAAGCATATATTCATAACATTGTAAGACTGGTGTCCTGTAATTTTTTCATAAGAATTAAACAAAATCTTTTACAATTATCCATGTAAATTTGGCAATAAGGACTAGTTTAACTGAACAGATTCAATGATCTTCTTAATTTTGCCTATTATGCAAGTGAAAAACAACTTTTAAATATGTAAATCATCATCTAATTAAGGCTTGCTTAAAAGTTCTTTACAATGTAACAAGATTAACATTTATATCCTATTTGATTTTTTGGCTGCTTGTGCAAGATCACAATCCAACTTAGTACAGTACAAGCACAGGTGAACTCAGTTATTTATTATGTTTTAGACCTGCTCACCATTTAAAGTTTTCTGAACAACACAAGTTTCAGAATTTCACTGGACAAATCTGCTGCTGAAGCCTTTTTGTGAAACAGCTGACTAGTGATAAACACAGAGAGGAAATGAGGGATTCAAGCACCTTTGGGCTATGGAGTGCTGGCAAATGTGGGAAGGTGGAGCAGAAGGCTCTGAGAAAGGAATGTGAAGAACCTGCAATGAACCACCTGCTAGAATTCCACTGACCTCATGAAGTAAAAATACATGGAGAATTCTATCTGTAATTGCAGTTAACCATTTAACTTCTCAGAGGAATGTGGTACATGATCATCTTCTCTTTGTGTGCAAGCAGTTCATATGCATCCAACCTCAATGCAGAAAAGCACACACTACTGCCAACTGGTGCAGAAAAATACCACAACCAGCTGTTTCTAGAGAATGCGTGAAGCCTTATGCTGTTGTCTAGGGACATGTCTTTCCATTTGCTTTCTGGCATGGTAGTAAAAGGTCACATAAAGTTGTGTTATTTTTTTAAGTAAAAGCGTTTTATATTTTGGAGCATGCTCTCATAGGGCATTCTATAAATGTTTATATATATTAACTGACAAGTATATGTCAGCCTGTTACTGAAAGCTTTCATTTGTGCATTGAAATGCACAAAAGTGGCGCAAAAAGACAAGAACAGTATGTCTATTATTCTGGGAATTGGCAATCTCCTCTCCCCCCCACCTTAGCAGTAATTCCCAAGAAGTTAAAGCTGACTAGCAAACCAGATGGATCTACCAGCAGAAGAAACAAGGGCAAATACAAGCCTATCTGAAAACAACTCATACTAACCATGTGCTCCATTATCAAATTAACAACCCAACCTCCCACAAGAGGAGCTGTTTAAGAACATTATTCAGGAGTATACATGCACTGCAGCAATGCAAAACACCAGAAAAAGAACATTGCCACACAATATATTCCAACAAAATGGAATACGAATGCAACTTTATCAAATGGTTCCTGATCACTCCACTACAGCACAACCAACACAATGAAAGGGGATAACATTACCATACATCAAAACATGTCAGAAACAACCAAGTTGCTATTACAGCCACAGAAGCCAGCTACAACATACAATGTAGGACTGTATCAGCAACTATGTAGAACAAACAGGCAGAATACTAGCAGAACGTATATCCCATAAGTACCAATTAGTAATCAGAAAATGCAATGAAAACTCTTTAATCTCACATTCAACCATAGTTTCAACTAAAAAACTGAGCATCCTAAGCCAAACCTAAATCCAAAACACTACGGAAGCTTGGCATCAGTCATCAATAGGCACATAGGAATAAATTAGATTTACACACCATTCATAAGAGACAATAAAAATTAAGATGGAAACATTCTAAACGTCGTTATTCTTTATCTGGCATTCATTCTTCAATGCCAACTGACAACATCAGATAAGCAGGAATTAATGTCAGACAATCACACAGAGAACAATAACTTAATCAAGAAACTACCAAGTAGAAACCCACATCCCACCAATACTGGCAGGACAAGCTGCTATATATAAACACAGAGGAAACCCTATACTCATTCACACTAATGATGCTAACTAGTTAGCTAATAAAACATGTGCAAGCAAGCAAGCAACCAACCAACCAACAGAAGAGAGCACTAAGGACTCCATAGTTCAATCTTGAACTACGTATAATCCCTTTTATTGGCAGAAGGCCTTAATTGAAAAATTTTCTCTCTCTCCTCCCCCAACCAATAACAAGACAAGCAATTAAAATGCATTTTAATACATTTTAATTAGAGGGAATATTTAGTGTTATGAAAATAGTCATAGTAGCTTTTCTACATTTTTGATGGTATTTCTTGCAGTTCAACTATCCCTAGGGATAGTAAAAAACACTTCAAACTGAGAGCGAAATCACACAAAATTAATCATTTTTAGCATTTTATTTACATTACGCTTTTATCTTGTTTATCACATTTTGAACTGTCCAGAGTCAGTGTGGAGTCGAGTGTTGCCAAAATCAAATGTGAATATTCTAAAACATAAAAAAGTGTTTGTACTAAAAAAGCAGCAGTTTCACATTCAAATTGAGGTATTTTATGAAGCTCCATGCTAAAAATTATTTGATAAAAATACACACATCTGAATATAATTACCATGTTTCTCTAAAAATAAGACCCTGTCTTATATTTTTTTTGAACCCTGAAATAAGCGCTTGGCCTTATTGCTGTGTGCTCAAAAGCCCGATTGGGCTTATTATGGGGATGTCTTATTTTGGGGGAAACAGGGTATTTCTTGATATTTATATTTTTGCTATGATCCCTGGATATATGTGGGGTTTTTTTTGCATGATTCCACAAGGATCATCCTACAGAGATCAATTATGCCTCATGCTGACAGAATTGATTCAATTGGTTATTAATAAATTATCAAGCTTTCTTTAAAACAAGTGTGCTATGCAGCAGTTATATATTTATATCAACTGAATTTTTATTCACGCATAAGAACCCAACTATAAGATAAGGGTCATAGATTTCTTTGCTTGCTATATTATTTGTGTTTTCATAAATATGAATATGTAAACTTAACAGCTCTCAATAAAGGAGAATATTTGTAGCTCAGGGTAGAAATGAAGGGTCCTCGGTACTTTCTGAGCTAGTTTGTTTTTTTGCAGAGATTTCATTACCCTAATTAGGTTACATCATCACTGATGTAAGAAAACAAGCACGCTCAGAGCACCAAGGACCCCTTAACATCTCTCCAACAGAATGAGGTAACCATTAACAAAAAATTAGAAAATGCTAGGGAGCTACTTATGGCTCAGTTATGAAATTACGATGGTTCCCCCATGGTCATGTGACTGCATTGTGGGCACTTAGCAACCAGCCCATATTTATACTTTTTGTAGTGTTCTGCAGTCACATGACTAAGATTCATAATGTTTCCCCTCAGAAACAGGTATTTTTCTGGAAAAAATGTCAATAATGAATTGGCTTAAAGACCACTGCAAAAAAAGATCATAAAATTGGATCTGGTCACGGGAGGACCCACTTTTCAACCTTAATTGCCAGGCTCAATTACGGCTGCAAGTCAAAGATTACCTGTACTGTATTCTATTATTATTACCTATTACTCTATCATAACTCTCCAAATTATTACTCGCATGATTCAATGTTTCTTCCTAAAATTTATTTTGTCTTCAGTCTTCTCTTGCTGAGATTTTTTCTCTTTTTCTGCTAACGGACAGAAAGTTTTTTAGATTGTGCTTTCTTTCTCTTTTATGTTGGGTCTTAATATTTCCTCTCTTTTGAACGGTCCATTCCTTCTGAAGGAAAAACACCTTTGATTTGGCTACTATTCTCAAGTTTGCTGAAGGCTGCACAGCTCCAAAACACCTGTTTTCTCCCACAAACCATGTCAAGGTTGCTGCTTTATTGGCAACTCTGCTGGGTTGACATGGGGGGGTGGGGGGAGAAGGAAAGGCTCAACTGGGAGGGAAAGAAGGCAATGCAGGTGACTTCAATTTTTTTTAAACAGCTGGCTCTTCCACACAACCCACCCTAAAAAACCCACAACCCTGAAGAAATAGAAATTGCTAAAGTTTCAGATGGCAAAATATTTATGCTAAGCCTTGATTTCTCTTACATTTCCCCCTCTTACATTTCTTTTTCTGAAAATTATGGTATTATATCTGTTTGATATTGTGGAATATAAAAACAAAAATAAATTCTCCATATTGTAATTACAACATTCATATTTTCCTGTTTTATAGTTTTTGCCTACTTTTTTTCTAAATGTAGAAAAACGTGGCATTCTAGAGTACAAAGTGTATAAGTAGCCCTTGACTTATGATCATTTGTTCAGTGACCATTCTGAATTATGTCAGCACTCAACCAAGGGACATATGACCCCTCTCTGGAGTTACAGCCCCTGCGATCACAAGAACAAAATTCAGGTGCTTGGCAATCTCCCTGGGCTTAGAGACACTGCACTGGTCTTTGCCCATCTTCCCCCCCTCCCCCTCATCTAAGCTCATTGGGTTCCTGCAAGCTTGGGCCTGCTTCCTGCCTCACTGGGTCTCTGCAAGCCTGAGACTGCTTCCTATCCTGCTGGTCCGACACCCTCCTCCCTTCTGTCAGGGCTTGGTCTACTTACCTTTTCTGTAGATCTCCTTTGGGAAGCAGACCATCAGCTGTGTGGCCTTCCTACACATAGGACACATGCTGCTGTCCTGAAAGCGGGCACTATTTGGGGAGCAGCTGCAATAAACTGTGTTCAGTCCCAAAATGGCACCTACTTCTGGGATGGCACATGACTTCTATACTGTATAAGAAGGCTGAGGGGTGGATCCACTGGTTCTCCCTTCCAAAGGCAAACTCTGATCCCTCAAAGACTGCAGGGATCAAGTACAGCAGGAAGCAGTCCCAAAGCCTGCAGGCAGCCAGCAGGGTAAAAAGCAGAGTTCAGGGAGTGGTGGAAGACCAGGGCAGACCATATGTGAGCTGAGGAGGTGCTGTGTGCAGGCCTGGCTTGCACTAGCTTTCCTGGGCCTCCCCTAACTCCTGACGCACTCCATGCTCTGCTTAACAACTGCAACAGGGAAAGCAGGGATTGAGGTGGTGAAGCAAAGTGGATCACATGGGCACCTCATTTAATAACCACAACGGGGCAGGCTCCATTATGGTTGTAAGTCAAAGACTACCTGGCTACAAACTATAGATAAAGCATTGTTTATGACTGGGCTGATGGTCAACACTTCAATAAAATATATATATATATATAAGTCCACCCAAGACCACAGTACTGTAAGTAATCTCACATTTTAATATGGAAGTGATAATGAAAACAGTAAAGAATGATTTTATTGTCTTGGCAGCACCTGATTCTTGTTCCTGTGGTGGGGGTTGAATCTCCCTCTAGCTATGTTTTTTTAAAGTGGCTGTCACTCTGTCTGTGCACTTGTCTATTTCCATTCGTCCTTTAGTTGAAAGTTTTTCACCTTCCTAAGCATTACCATATTTTTCGAAGTATAAGAAGCACTCCCCTCCCCCAAAAAAGTGGGTGGAAATGTCTGTGTGTCTTACTCTGAATAATGTGGTGGGGGTGGGGGATTGGTGTGGCACCGATCAGCTGGTCTAGAACAAGCTGCAGTGGTGAATGGGTGGCAGTGGTGAAGGGACCACGGCAAACGGGCCGCAGCAAACAGGCCAGATAAATATCGGATGGATGCTGGGAGGCAGAGGCAGATTTTTTCCCATTGTTTTCCTCCCCAAAAGCTAGGTGCGTCTTATAGTCTGGAGTGTCTTATAGTCTGAAAAATACGGTATATATCGTTCAGTCTTGTGATGATAAGAAGATCTGGTTATCTTTGTCCCTTGATACAAATATGCAAATAAGACAAAGAACCAAAGCATATATCCCATGTACCAAAGGAAGGCAGAGGTAGAACAGGATTTACTAAACCAAGAAGAATTTATTATTAATCTACTTATTTCCAATCTGTCATAAATCATATTGCTAAGATGAAGAAAACTGAGGTAGGGGATTAGGAAGAGATTTCTGTACATGAAAAGACTCTATTTCCTTAATCTCCGGTACTAAAAATAAGTTTCTGGACTCAAATACTAAAGTCTAATTTTGTGTTTTCTGTCAAGCGCTGACTGATGGATTTTAAGATTCTCATAAAAGTAAATAAGAAAGTCATTTGCCATCAGTCTGCATTCTGTCTATCCTGTCATGCACTATTTTATGAACTAGAAAGGAACATTTGTAGAAATCAACAACTAAAACATTTTTTATAGTAGGGAAAAGAGAGATACGTACTTTTATGAGAACTCGCCTAATCCAGAAATAATTAATAACTTGGAATAAAGAAATGCTTCTTATAGGGCAGACAAGGCAAATTAAATTTCAATATAGTTCTCTAATAATGCTTTTTCTCAAATTAGTAATTATCCTCTCAGAATCTGTCCATTACATTTTAAGAGGCATGGATGGCCTCGGGCTGCCTCTGATGAACAAGTGTTCTATTTACTTTCATCTTCCCAGATATAATAGTAACAAATGGATAAGTATAAGTGTTTTTGTCTAAAATATTTTGTGCCAATTTGAGCTAATGTGTTGGATAATCTAAAATGTGATCCAGTCCAAGTGCAGATCAAGTCTTTACATTTTGCTTTGAAATTAATTAACAACTACAATGAATAAGGAATTAGGGTGAAGTGCAAAGATATCTTAAGTCTAAGAATTTATTTGCATAAATGTATTATGCTTAACTATTTGAATAAGCAAGTGGGTTTGGGGTTTTTGTTTGGGTGGTGATAGTATTACATTTCCAAGGTATAATACATCCTATTCCCAATGGGCTGTAAAAATCTATTGTCAAATAGGCCTACTAGAGCATTAAGTACTCCAAACCCATCAGGTTGATATTTGTAAAGCTGTAACTTACTGGCTATCCTTTGTGGAAAAAGCTAGATTGAAAAAAACTTTTATATTGCTTATAGAACACTTACAGTAAATGATTTTTCTCAAGGACTGGATTTTCAGTTACCCTCATCTTTAAACTTTTGGGCTAAGGTAAACAAGTCAAGTTCATAATTTTCATGCTTATGTTTGCTTAATTGAGAAATGAGGAATTAAAAATTGCTCACCAACTTAAGCTGTTTTGAACACTTTACAGTCATTTCTAAATTCAGAGATTTGTTCAGAGATTTGTTATTTATTTTAAAATCCTACACTGAAATTACATGAGTGCTTACACTTTAAAAGAGGGATAACTATTCTATTATAAATACTCATAACTCTCATTTCAGTTGCGCCCTGTATAAACTACACATTTTTTTCAGTGCTTCAGAGATAAATGCATTTTAAAATTCTTTCCACAACATAGAAATAAACTTGAGATAATTCACTGAAAGAATTTTGTGATCGGCTCAGGATAAAATAATACTTCAAAGAAGGCCTAATCTATTTCCCACAATGCTCATGTGGCATCCATATTTAATTATCACAGTACCTCAATCAGCTTGTTGGCATGTTCACGGAAAACCTGTGCATATTCCTTAACTTCTTTCTCATTCCCATTTTTGGCAGCTTCAATCAAAACAAGGAGTGGCACATTTGTTTCCAGAAAAGAATCTGAAACATGGTCCATAACTGCTTTACGGAGCTAAGAAGAGAAATCAAAACAAATTAAGTTGTTTAACAAGGCAAAATATATTTGCAACTTCTGCATTGCTAAAATACACTTTACTGGTGATCCTTCTATTAAACATACGTGGCCTTTCATGGAGAACAATTATTTCAATGTAGGTGGGATTTTGTTCTTGAAATCTCAAAAAATTACTTGCTTAATTAATTTCGGAATAGACCTAGGTCAAAACACAGGTTCAGCTTCCATTTTGGTGTGACCAAGGAAAAAGATATAAAACTGCTTTAACTAATGACTCTAATGATTAAAAAAAAAACCTAATGATTTTTTTTTTTTGAAAAAGAGCGTTCATTCATTGTTATAGTAGGCAATGGTAATCTATACTGATCCCTAAAGAATCCGTCCAGGGCTGAACAAGTGATCGAGAATATCTAGCCATTCACTGCCTAGCGCTCTGTCTTATATACATCTGAAATCACTAAAGAGATTATATTCTAGATGACCATTTCCTTGTTGGTTGTGCATTAATGTTTCCGGGGTGAGGAACGAAAGCGTCTAATCTTGACTTGAAGGAAGGTTGAAGGAAGGCCTTCCATCCTTCCAAGGTGGGTAAAATGAGGACCCAGATTGTTGGGGGCAATATGCTGATTCTGTAAACGGCTTAGAGAGGGCTGTAAAGGCACTGTGAAGTGGTATAAATCTAAGTGCTACTGCTATAATCTCATCTCCCAAGAATCCACATAAGGACTGCTGCTAACAGTTGTGGAGAAAAGTCCTAGGTTCTCCTGCCCAGCTTATGGCTAATTTAAAAGAGTATACTCTCTGGGGTGTACAGGGAAGGTCAAGGTTTATTGGCAGCATTGGTTTTCTCCGTTTGGTCCTGTCACTGGGCTGAGAGGAAGAGAAAAAAATATTATACTTGTGAACATGACAGAATGAAGAAAGCATCATACTCTAGACTTAAGGTTACCTTGCCCCAAAATCCAAGCATTTAGTTGTCTATAATTGACAGATCTGAAAAAAAATGTTAGAATAAATGGTATGCTGTGTACATAGCAGACTACATGAGCATTTAATACATATTTAATACTATACCTGTCTACGCAAATCTCTTGTCTTTTTTGTCATTTTGTCTATTGCCAAGTTGAGGGCATCACTTCTTTCTTTGCGTCCAGCCTAGAAAATCAAATAAAGCAGCATTAGATTAAAGTACTATAATTATACAATAGCTCAAGTCTAAATTCCACTGACTTTTCCACTCATTATCAATGGCAAACTGAAATCAGCAGAGGTCTTGTATATCAAAACAGTAGTATATAAGAAGTGTTTCTGGACAGATCTAGAAACTAGAATTCAAAATTTGTACCACATATCTGATAATGCACATAGCTTGGATTTTATATTTGGCTTCCTTAGTTGTACTATAGGTTTATTAAGAATGGATTGTAGCAATGTTCCTAACCAGCTGTCTGAGGCAATTGCTATATTGTATTCATTTCGCACAACATCCAGGAAGCTGCTATATAGTTATTTGTGGAACAGTATCATTGTTAGATTCAGACTAAAGAATGAGGCTGGGAGTATAATAGAGTTGGGAGGGAAATTTTTTTAGCATATGTTTGTTTTATTTTTAACTATACCTTGTGTTTGTTCCGGGAAGTCGGGGGGGGGGTGGTTTGTGAAGGGAGGGGGGATGGGGGAAAAGGGGAAAAAAAATTTTGGTAAAACTTTTTGAATAAAAAAAAAAAGAATGAGGCTGGTTTATGATTGAAAAGAAATGTTGCCATGGGTCATGATGGGTCCTTGAAGATGTCCTATTTCCTAATGCATATGATGGACAAATTTCACCACTTTAAAATATGCACAACTATGTAGTATAGGACACATGGAAGAGATTAATTCTCAGGCACAATCCTTTATTCTAGTTGAAACTATAATTTTTCCTATTATAGCACATCTTAGACGATAAACTTTAGAGAGATGTCATTTTCAAGTATCTTCAGAATAAAGCAATAATGCTTTGTTATATTTATTTTATTTATTTATATATTTAGCACAGATAATGTGAAAAATCATTACTGCAAGTATGTACCTAATGGAATAAAGTATATATAATTATGTTCAACAATTTTTTTTGAGTATGCTTAGAACTGCACACAGTTCCTGTGGATTTTTAGATTTGCTAGGTGTAGTGGACTCACCAGTTGTACTGAGGGAGATGTTAAGAAGAGGCTGAGCTTAGAATTTTTGCACTGCAGAAAGCAGTGCAGGTAAGACCTCTCCCCTAAATCCCTGAAGCCTTTTGACTGATCCCAAGAGAAAATGCAATCAAGTCTGGTGAGATTCTTGTAACATAAGTGACTAATAATAAAAACTCTGCTTGAGACTACCCACGAACGATTCTGGTTATTTGCGCCTGATACTAAAGGTGGATTGTACATTTCACTCTGACATAACATGGTTGTTTAGTTTCAGCACAATTAGCCATTATGGGCTATTCAATAAATCGTAGTTAAACAAAGCATAACTTAAAACAATATATGAATCCAGATGCAAAATTAGCTGAATTAAAAGAAACCTGAATAAAGATGAACCTCTTAATTACATGGCAGATTGTTCTAACTCCCAGGAAAACTAATAATTTTGTTTGATTAAATAGCCCTTAGGGATCTTTTTCTGATTAGTTCCACCTGTTTAGAAGTGGTCATCTCTTACAGAAAATGAATTATCACTGCTTTTACTTAATTTAGCAACTGTTTCTGTCCCTAGTTATTCCTTAAGCTCCTTGTGGCCAAGAGCTCCTGTGTCAGGTTTACAAATTTGGCATCTGTCTATAACATGACAACCTTTGTTACATTATGACAGTGTAGAGAAGGAGATGCATGAACTTAAGATTCTGTATCCACGTACATGAGTGCAAAAAATCAAGGGAAATGGAAGGTATCATATTTCTCAAGAAAAACATTTGGTACTAGTAAAACACAAAGGCCCCTTTTTGTACAGGTGGCAGTATTGTACTAGAAAAACATCTGTTGAATTTCACTAACTAAGCTAGCAGACTATGCCTATGCTAGGATATAAGGCTAGTTATGTTTATTTAAAATATTTTAAAAAGAAAACATGACAAACATTAGTATCTTTGGGAGCTTTTAAGTAAAAAGGCAGGATAAAAATAAACTAACATGGATAACAACATTCTCCAGAAAATAAAACATTCAGATACAACAGAAGATGCAAAGAATCATATGTAAGTACAGTAACTCTAGCCAACCCAGATTATGTGAGAATGAAAACATGCACATGGCAATACAAATTCTGTCCTTACATCCTTGCATCCAAGTACAAAGTTGTAGGCTTGGCATCAATTCTGTTTTGTCGTAGTTTTACAACAGGGGTAGATAACCTTTTTATACCTATCGCCCACTTTTGTATCTGTTAGTAGTAAAATTTTCTAACCGCCCACCGGTTCCACAGTAATGTGCCGTTTATCGTTGTCTGCGCATACCTCTCGCGCATCATAGATTGGGTTTGAGGGGAGGAGCTGGCTACCAGCTCTGCTTGTCTGTTACAGCTGGGTGGTGTGGGGTGAGATGTGCAAGCTATTCTGGGACGAGGCTTTTTTGTTTGCGGTCGCACTATAGAGCCATTTAGTTTCACTTACGTAATGTGAACTAAACTTATGCACGGGAGATACAAACAGTATATTTTCAGAAATTTTAATTGTCACAGGGAATTTTATGAAAACCTAATGAAAATGTTTTTAAATAATGCTATGAATTTTTAAAAAAAGTCAATTAAATTTTTTTAAAAAAGGAAAGTGCTTCGGTTTTGGACAAAACCACTACCGCCCATCATGAAAGCTGGAACACCCACTAATGGGCGATAGGGACCAGGTTGACTACCACTGCTTTACAATATCTCCAATTCCTATGGATAATGGGATAAGGAAGCTATAGCTATGGCGGGCAACAAGGAATATAATTAAGCTGCCATGGCACATTGTGCAAACACTTTATATGGGGATCCCACTCAGAAATTCAAACTTAATCCTCATCAATCTGAATGCTAGATTGCCTTGATATCCTATAATAAGCAAGCTTGGTTTTTAATCTAAGGCAAACACATTACTGTATTTCTAACCCAGGGTTTCCGAAATAGGCATACTCTAGCTGACTCCATGTTTTTCTGCTTAAGAGTTATTGACTATGTGTCACAAACAATAAATTGTGCTTTGAAAGGATTGAATCTCATAAAATGAAGACAAATTCCAATAGCTGGATTCAGACCAATGATCTGCTTCCAAAAAGTCTATACACCCATTTGCTGGAATAGAATAATTCATGTATTATAAGTGAAAGTTTAGACTAGTAGTCTAAGTAGAAATATATCTGAGCCAAGATTTAAATTTGTATATCACTATATAGTAACATATTTTTATTGTATGACACTGACCTAATATATTTTAATGATGTACACAGTGTCTAAGGGAGTTAGTGGATAATCTAGAAATATAATAAACAAATGAACATACAAATGGAGGAACTACTCTTGTTTTTATGTATGTTCCCTTTGAATATGCTACCAATGTATAATAATTCTTCTGGTCATACATCTGATTTTACCTAAGATAAACTATAGTACTATGCATCTTGGTCAACATTTCTTGGAATTCTAATGTCCATTGTTTAAAATTGGAAGCCAAATGACTTGGCTCTTATCTTGCAAATCATTTATAATCTGAATTTCCAGCCCTACAAATGCTAGCTATATGCAATATTAACCTCATTTTCTTTACTTATTCGTTACTATGCTTTTGTTGAAATATTTCTCTTTAAACTTCACTTTAATATTTCCCCTTCTTCAGTTGCCTTTGCTACTGAAGTAGCATTTCTACTTTTGCCTTTCTTTGGTTCTTCTAAGATCTGACGAGTTAACGAACAGCAGCCAAATGGCCTACTCCGCTATCTTAAGGGCATCAGGCAATTGCAAGACAAAATTATGAGAAATTTCCACATCACAGAAGCAACTCTTTCCAAATATATTCTCAATAATCTAAATTGTTCAATTCAATTACATAAAAAGACAGCAAAACTGGGAAGAAAATAAATGACTTTCTATTACTATCTTTATTTAAAAATGATTCCCTTAATTAAAGCAGAGATGAATTTTTCTTTCATAAATAGTATTGTAGACACTACTTAAATAGGACACACTTCTGTTCCATATTCATTCATTCATTCATTCATTCATTCATTCATTCATTCATTCATTCATTCATTCATTCTCTCTCTCTTTGTGTCTCTCCCTCCCTCCCTCCCACACATACACTACAGTTCTGTGTGGCAGAAAGGATGATAGCTACTTATCCTCCTCTTCTGACTTGAAGGAGATACTCGTCTTTTACAAATGGAGGGCCAATAGTTCTTTTTTCAGTGATCTTGTCCCCTTTTCTTCCAGTTTGGTCCACTTTTTCTTTTTTCATTCCAAATATGACTATCCCTTTTTCACATCCTTTCTCCACCCCACTTTTCTTTTCGCTTTTCAGCTGGAATGAAGATGTTTGTGTGCACTTGCATTTTTATGTGAAAGGGAATAACTTTGTGTGTGTGTGTGCGCGTGTGTGTGTGCATGCACATGCAGGGAGAATCAATTTAAAAAATTGGAGTGCCTTATTTTACATACAACTAGGGATTCATTCAATTTCAGCTTTTATCCTTTTTAAGACTGTTGCTTCTGGCAAAAGTATTTGTAAACCAGACTATGTCTAATATGTCATATGCATAGGTCCTTTGGAAGAGGAAAAACCCTCCAGGACTAGATTCAGCAGAGAGGATGGTATACTTTAGTCTGATATAGTAAAAATTTATGCATTAAATATAATAACTGAACATGTCCATAGTTTCTTTCATCTCTTCATTTCTTGGACATTGTCTAAAATTTAGGGTCTCTTCCCGACGTGTATCTCAAATATCTGGAAACTGCAGAATTATGCACAATTTAAAAATATGAGTTCCAAGAGCTAAAATAAAAAGGACTCAGCTAAGATAGTGGCAAGTTTAGTACTTTAAGATAGCCATGCACAGCATGGAGCTGCCTTTCAGTAGGTATTTGGAAGTCTGGCATCTTCAGTTTCAAAACCACACCTCTGTGAACACATTTTCCTTCCCAATCAAAAAGTTCAGCAGAATGTTGGATCTGATTTGGAAGTTGCAAAGCGAAGGCACTTGGAAGTTTCTTTATGACTTAGAACCACACATAAAAGTTCCACATCCCACTGTTTTTGATCTAGAACAGAAAAGGACCTCTTCAGCTAGAGACCAGTTCAAACTCCTTCATCTTTTTTCAAGAAAGGAGGTACTTTTTCCTATTTTGTCAAATCTGCTAACTACTAATCACTACTTCAAGTCAGAGCGCCTTTGGACTTTGTGTGTGCTTCATTGGTTGCTGTTGAACACCTTCCATCATTCTAACTGTGGAAGCACAATTTTTGGCTTGGCTAATGAGATCTGGTTAAATCTGTAACTAACCTCCTCCGCCCCACCAGCCAAATGTAAAGATTCAGATTTAATGGTAATTTTTTTCTGAAAAGTACTGCATATTCAAAATTCTAAAGACAGTATCTGAAAATTCTTGATATTATCTGCCATAAATATGTATTCAAGAATTCTACAAATGTCAGGTGAAAAGGAAGTAATTTCCCTGAGAAAAATAGGCATAGAAAAAAGTAGCATAGTTACTTACACTGCTAAATCATATAGTTTTAATATCATGAGTGCATGCATATAAGTATACACACGCACACACACACATGAATATAAAAAAAGTACAGGTTACTTTACCAGTTAAAAAATTATAGCAGTGACAGAATAATATTCAAAATATAAAGTGTGAGGTTAGGTCCTATTAGCATTAATTCTTATTAACTGAGAATTATATTTCAATGTTGCCAAATTTGGATAAAACTATATTACCATTTCCAAATAAAATATTTACTAGGTTATTCACATTATTTGAACTGATAACTGTAAGGCCAAGGGTGCAGTTAAATACTACTGCATCTGGATCACTCTTCAGTTCAATTTAAGAAGTAAAAGAGCTACATATTTAATAAATAAAGATGGTACTGTCCTGTACATTTCTGAGGGCTCAGTCATTTAGAATGGAATCCACGTATGTATTGAGTATGTATACATTTCTAAATTCTGTCTGAACTACCCCGATGAAGAAACATCAAAACCCAGTGAAATTGATTTTCACACACAACTTTATAATTTTTAAGATCTTGCCTTTAAGATATTCCCTTAAAAAACTTTTTAAGTGAATGCCACTAACTTCTAAAGTGCTATATCGTGTGTGTGTGTGTGTGTGTGTGTGTGTGTGTGTGTGTGTGTGGTGTAATGCTCTTATGTACCACCTTTACAGTTTTCATACAGAATACCAACACAAATACTAAATCAGAAAAATCAAAATCTGTACAGCTTAAGATTGTAGTAATAAGCATGTAATCTACAAGACAGACTCTTGCAAAATCATTCCTATCTTCTGGATATCAGCTGAAGAATTCTTACTTTTTTTCCTCTTAGTGGTAGTCTAATCTCACAATTGAGAGTTTGCACTATAGTGCCTTAAACTGCAAAAGCTTCTGGAAAACCCAAACAAAAAGGAACGTCACAGGATGACGTCAGCCTATATACAGTTGTGTGGTAGCAGCACATAAGCAAATGCGTTCTGTACCTTAGCCCTGAAAGCTTTTCAGCAAATGCATTCAAGCGACTACAGAAGCTTCTCTCAGTGATAAGCTACCCATCTGCCATCAACAAGTTAAGAGTAAAAAAGCCATAGCTGTGGAAAGCGTTTGCAATTAAGCAGCTGTACAGTATAAGAAAACCTGCTAATCAACTCAGCACTGATTCGGGAATTAACAGATCTGCCACTGAAAATCAAGGTCATGAATTCAAAGGAATATATTGGAAATGGGATGTGAAGCCTTTTTATTTACTCCAAAATCAAAGAAGAGTAAAGAGAGTAAATGATTTAAAAGCTGTCAACGTTAGAGCTTTTTACAGACTCACTGTGTTGAGTCTAAAACTACGACTGAATGCAACCTCCAACGTACTCAAAAGAATGGGTAAGTTTGCATTATTTGACTTGTTTTATAATGTGCAGTTAATCTAGCTTTTGAAATGCATGTTTAGGAAGCAGTACTTTTTTAAGACGGGGGAACTGTTTATCAGTAATTTCAGTAACTTAGATATCTCTACCAAGATTTTTTTTAAAATAAAAATTAAAGCTCCAAAACCTTTTAATGCATGTCATTATTTGCAGCAATCTTTCTCTTCTTGTTCTAAGCATACCTCTGATAAGAATATCCTATTTTGTTGTTTCCCTGAATTATATTCTGCAGGCTTACATTTCAAGTGGCCATTAGGGGCTCCTATGCTGGCAGCAGTATATGCAATGAGTATTGTTTTTAAAATGCTGCCTGCCTTGGGCACGGCTTGTCCACCAAAATGCCGTTGTGAGAAGCTGCTCTTTTACTGTGACTCTCAGGGGTTTCACTCAGTGCCAAACACCACTGACAAGGGCTGTCTAGGTTTGTCATTGAGGCACAATTTTATTATGGAACTTGAAGGGGATCAGTTTGCAAGCTTCAGTCAACTTACCTGGCTTCATTTAGACCATAATCAAATTGATACAGTAAGAGAAGATGCTTTTCAAGGACTGTATAAACTCAAGGAATTAATTTTAAGTTCAAACAAAATATCTTATTTACCAAACACAACTTTCAGCCAGCTGCTTAACCTGCAACATTTGGATCTCTCTTTCAATCAATTATCTGCTTTGAATCCTGAATTGTTGTATGGCCTTCGTAAACTGCAAACTCTGAGTTTACGTTCAAATTCTCTGAGGACTATTCCAGTCCGCCTGTTTTCAGACTGTCGTAGTTTGGATTTTTTGGATTTGAGCACAAATCGCTTGCGAAGTTTGGCGCGCAATGGATTTGCAGGATTAACCAAACTAAGAGAGCTTCACCTAGAGCACAACCAGCTGACAAAGATTAACTTTGCTCACTTCCTTCGGCTAAGCAATCTGCACATGCTCTTCTTACAGGGGAATAAAATTAGCAACCTGACCTGTGGGATGGAATGGACCTGGAGCACTTTAGAAAAGCTAGATTTGTCTGGAAATGATATCAAAGCCATTGATACGACAGTTTTTGAAATAATGCCTAATCTTAAAATTCTCTTAATGGATAACAACAAGCTAACCACTCTGGAGTCCAAGGTTTTATATTCACTTAAAACCCTAACGACTGTGGGTCTCTCCGGCAACCCCTGGGAATGCAGCCCCAAAATATGTGCACTAGCCACATGGCTCAGTGGCTTCCAAGGTCGGTGGGAATACTCCATCCTTTGTCATACCCCAAACCATACCCAGGGAGAGGATATTCTAGATGCAGTTTATGGTTTTCAGCTTTGCTGGAATTTATCGACTGTTGTTACACCCATTGCTACAACTCACAGAGCTCCAACAACTGAATATACAAAGCGAATAAGCTCCTCAAATTTCCATGTGGGAGATAAAGAAATTTCAACCACCACAGGCATACCCTTTACCACAGAAGAGCAGATGCCTGAACCAAACAATGTCATCTTCACCCAGCAGGTAATTACAGGAACAATGGCTTTATTATTTTCTTTCTTTTTTATCATTTTTGTAGTGTTCATCTCCAGGAAGTGCTGTCCTCCCACATTAAGAAAAATTAGGCAGTGTTCAATGATTCAAAGCCACAGGCAACTACGATCTCAAACACGGCTGCATATGTCAAATATGTCAGACCAAGGACCATATAATGAATATGAACCTGCCCATGAAGGACCCTTCATCATCATTAATGGCTATGGACAATGCAAATGTCAGCAGTTACCCTATAAAGAATGTGAAGTGTAATATCTACAGGTAATCTAAGAACACAAAGGAGATAAACTTATTTTAAATTGCAGGGATCCGATACATTTTTAAAAAACTCAAATACTGAGAAAGCCTAGATTTTTCTAAGCAACTTGTTTTGAGTGATGCAGTAGTATTTCAGGGTGTTGTTTTTTTTTAAATAAACCCACAATATTTTCAGTGTTTAAATAACAGTGTTGGCATTACATTTGCATTCCTGATGTTTGGAATCTAAATATGCTCAGCCCAAAATATGTATATTGTTTCATGTTATGTAATTATATGTGTAATTTTTTATTTTTTTACTCCCAAGCCTCCAGATATAATTTAGAAAAATAATTTGGATGAAAATATTGTTGGGTATCTATTTAATGGACTTAAGGGGGAATATTTTACCAAATGATGCATTGTAATTACTAAATTTTACCAACATTTCAGCCAGTTCAGTGTTTCATGAAGTACATACTAAACAAAAAACAAAAAAGATAATTTCTTTAAAAGATTGTTCTGTCTTGTGATCTACAGTACAAAGGTGCAGAAAAGAGATTTTCCAGTCTACTACAGCATGGAATTTTAGTACTATTTTAACTCCATAGTAAGAATTCAGAATTCTAAATGTGTTGCAAATTCAGAATATAGCTTACTGCCACTTCTGAATAAAGATCACATTCATTACTTCAAAATATTAACCTGCTACAGCTATTCAGTAGCATTTAGTGTGGTCTCCAAATATTACACGAGCTTCAACTTTTGTTAAATCTGTCCTGACTTTAATGGGATACATTTCATACCAAGGAGCAACATATAAAGAAATGAACATTAAGGATTTTTTTTAAGCAAAAAAGCCTTCTTTCTTTTCCTCAACAAGCCTAACTGACTACTTAATACCAGAAAACTATTTTCTATCTTCATTACTATTCCTCTGGCACCGAATTATTCTCACAGAATGAACTCTCAATTACCACTGTAAATTCCAACACTGGATAATTTAAACACCAATCCAATATTCAAGGAGAGGGCTCTACTGATTGCAATATAATTAATTAATTTAATTACACTCATGGAAAGAGTAAGAACTTTTAAAACTCAGATTGGGTTTGTTTTTTTTTGTGAGGAAGGTTATAATGTCATTTAAAATAGGACAAAATTTCTCTGAAAAGCAAAGAATCAATTCTTGGATCTTAAAAATTCTAGATTTAGTGTTTATGAAACTTACTTTACTACACATTTGTGTAGTTTAAATGTAATACAATTAAGAAAGTATTTAGTACAACTCTCAAATCATGAACACATAATCAAAGGTATAATATTTTGAAGAAAATGTACATATGTAGATCTAACCATCATGCCAAGTTCAACAATGACATTTGTTAGTGGGGAAAAGAAATATTGATGCTTGGATTCTTTAAAATCAATATATAACATTGTATATTGTACTATGCTGCAAGGTTTTCAAACAAATCATCATTTTTCTGATGCGTGTGCTATATAAACATCCTTGAATAAATATTGCAAAGGTTTGAACAGGGTGAAAAGGATGGAAATTTCAGACTTTAAAGCCAATGCATCAAATCCTAGTACTTGCAAGTTTTATAATCGGCATTACTTTAGCTCAATATATTGGATTGTATTACTTAAAGCTCTATTAAACCAAACTGTTAGTGAAAAGTAGATAAAATCTACAAATCCTCTACATGATAAGCCATTGTCTTTCAGCCATATACAACACATTCTATGCATCTGGTAACTAGATTTTATCTGCATTGAAACATAATATCTATTAAGAATCCATGTTCCACTTATCAAACTGAGAACTGCCTATGTTTTGGTCTCTATTTCCACCTACTAACTTAACAAGAACCCACTGTGTGTAAGCAAATTGGTTTGAAGGTTAAAAGATGTATAAACTGCAAAGATTTGGAAGGCAACTGAGTAACAATTATATTAACATTTACATTCTAACAACATTTTTCTCAGCATCTTAAGATACTCCATCAGAATACAGCCCAGCATTATTTCATCAGCATTATTTAACTATATGGAGTTGCAACAACTGACTTACTAATTGGTCAAAACCCTTTGTTATTACTATCCCTTCTCTTCAGGGCACTTCACCCAAGTCAGGAGATGCTGCAGGAAGTACTAGCAGCTAAGAGATTTATTTTCTCCTATGTCAATCTGTTCTCTTTTTCTTCTGAACTACCTGAAAACACCTATACGGTATAATATAATTTTCATAGTCATACAAGACTTGAGAATACAAATTTTAGCCCCTTAGTTAATATCTCATTTTATCATGCCTACATATTTGACTGTTTTAATCTAAAGAGAAAGTGCAGGACAATATTATGCATTAATTTTATAACATCAGTCATATAGGCTGCATGGTATAGTTATATAATTACCAAAATATATCAGCTGTAGACCAGTTTGGTTCTAGTTATGTTAATTGGATTTCTCTACTCTACTTTTCCTTAAGAGTCTAAAAAGAGGGCATTTTTTAAAGTGACAAAGCTAAAAGCTACTGATATCACATTCAGTAATGCAGCAAGTCTTATTTAAGACTATGACCAGTCCCAATATGTATTTTCAGACTGACAGGATCATCAAATAAAGAGTTTGAATATACGCATATGCAAAAGCCATAGGCAAAATATTAACATCACCCAATAGCAATTTAAACACAATTTTCAGTGCCTCCCCCCGATTATTACTTATTCATGGGAGATGGGTATGATATATCCTTGGCAAAGATTCAAATGCTGAATCATTAAATAAAATTTTAGGTGATATGCAAACCTGTATGAATTAATTCTAAACTGGTGTAAATTATGAGGCTATTGATCACACACAGCCCAAAGCATCATGTTTCTCCCAAATGCTCAAACCAAAGCTGAAATACAGATTTTTGCCATTTTTATCTAGTAGTTCTTAACATAATGCCGTCTTGAATTACTTCATATTCTATAGTTGATATTTCAAGTGACGGTTACAACAGTCCCAGAAGAAAAATAAATAATGGATGCATCACTTATTTTAACACTGTTCAATCAGTCCTTGAACATATAAATAATTTCCATTATTTCAGAGAGCAAAGGTTCCTGCAAGCAAGTTCCTGAATTAAATGTTCACAGCTACTATAGGAAGAACAAGTTGTGATGGTTAATTATGTTCAATATCACCTTCCAATCCAAGATCTAATATAAAGACTGAACTTTATAAGCTTTTACCTGGCATAGTACTGTACTATAAATTCATAATAATTTAATATTGAAGGACATATTTAGTGGGGAATCTTATTGAGACATCATATAATACAAATCATGTCATCTAAATGAAAAGCAAATAATGATCATCATATCTGCATCATCAATTTCAGAGATAAATACTATACTTCTATTTCAGTTATCATTCTATCTTCCCCCTCAAATTTTTAAATGTTGAAAATATTAATAGAAAATTCAAATGATTTTTATTAGCAATATTCTAAGTGCATTTTCGATGGTGGTGGTGGGAAGTTCATAATGCAGTAAGTGCAGTGTACAAAAACATTAAAAAAATCTATACATTATAAAACTAGAAGCTGACTCTTTCTTGGTGCCCTTTCAAGATAAGAAACCGTGAATTTCATTTTTTTTCTTGGTTATAAGTTTGCTTATATCTTTCCTTATAATACAGGTTATAGGAAAATCTCTTTTTGGAATGAGCATATTGTTTTGCTTCCAAGACACAAATATGATGCCCTTGTGTTTTGGGTATTATCAATGTCACGGTATCATATCAAATAGACATTATTTTGTTACTTATAACAAGTAAATAGGCAATTTTCATATCACAACCCTCAAGATTTTTTATAACGATGAAAAATTGTAGAAGACTGCCTTTTTAAAATTCTAAGAACATAATATTAAATTTGAATGGGAAGGAGCTCAGCATCATTAAATCAAATATTTTCACAAATTTTCATATTCTTCATGTTCTCATCTGCAAATTATTTATGAGGAACCCATGTTGGGCATAACTTCCAGTTTTATGTGCTAAGATTACTGTAATTTTCTAGGCTTTTTTATAAAATGAAGAAAAAATTTTCAGCAGATTCTATCCAATCTTTTTTTTTTTTGGTACCTCTGAACTGGCCTCTGCCAATAGACACAAAGGAATGTAAAGAGATTAGTTTTATAATCCCATGTTATGAATTTTCTTATATTAATTAATCACCTATTATTCAACATGATTTTACTGAAATCACTACATTGACAGAGTAGAATCTGATAGATGATCTTCCAGAATACATGTGAATAATCCTTTTTATATCAAACACCAGATTTTCCAACATAGTCAAATTGATCACTTGTACAACTAAAACAATCTTCAGTTCCTCTGCCAGTTTATGTGCAGTCAGCAATGTAAGGCTCATAGCAAATTTAATTTCTAGTCCAAGTGCTTAAATAAGAAGATACAATATAAACTGTTCCATGTCTAAGTATGAGACTTAACAGTCCATGAAAGGAAAAACATCAGTCTCAAATTGCTCTGAGGCCATTCAAAGACTTGCACAGAAAGCACTGATAAAAAGTTCAAGAAAAAACATTTTGTAAAGGGATTAGAATGGTAAACAGGTTACGAAGTCTCAGATTCTATCTTGTAAGAACAGGTTTTTGTATTTTAAATTATTTCATTCATTTAAGTAGACTTAAAAGATACTAAAACATGCAATATATGTAGTTCTTAACCCCATTTCTACTCAAGGGTCTATGTCCCTAAGAGAAATGTGCAGTTTAATAGAAGACCACAATAAGCATTAAGAACTAATTACCGCATTTGAATTAAGGAAATCATTTTTGTTAATATATGGGGACCCTAATGTACATTTTCAATCTAAAATTGAAAATAACTTCTGGGACAGACATATATTCTAATATTTAGTCATCTCAATGCATAAGTGGCTTTCAATTATCATAATCGCTGAAATTCAACCAACCTGACCTTAGAAGCTTTTTTTGTAAAAGCAAAACACCAATCTTGCAACAAAAATTATCCAGTGTTTTCTAATAAGCATAGCTATTTAAAGACAAGATTTAATTCTCTCTTTTCCTTGTACTGCTCTTCACTTTTCAAATGCCTAAAATCTGCAGTATATTTCAGAAGAGCAGTTTTTCATTCTTTTCAAGGCAGAAAAAATATCTTTGGATTAAAGACACATTTGAATACTTGGCTATTATTAATACTGCTCAGCATGCACAGGATAGTAATAGTGATATTATATCTCACATTAAATAAGATCAGGATGTTACAGGAAAGGATGCCATTCCATCAGCAGAAAGTAAACATGAATTATTCTGTATTATTTGAATGAAGCAATTCCTCTCCCCCCATAACTAGATAGCTTTGTCTGATTACAAGAGGCAGAACTGTAATTTTCTAGGTGCTGTCTTAGCTTTTTTTTCCTTAGAGGTTGAAAAATAACAATTTCTTCTTTCAGTAATATTAACTTCTATTCTGAGATGTCCTTCAATTATTTTGGTTCTATGCTCTGGAAATAGGCTAAGAGGAATTAGGCAAAAGTAATGTGCATGTAATTTTCTTTTCATAAAATGAGGACAATAATTTGCTTTTTAGATACATTTTGAAATGTAATGATATTTGAATGGCCTAATTTCCTGATAGACAAGCCCCATTATCAATTGAAGCTTAAAATGTCTTTGACCTTTCATTGTCTTCTCAATGCTTAAACTCTTATTAGTGCTGAAAACCATTTCTTAGTTTATCAGCCACTGCATATTTTTGATTCTTCTAACAGAAAAAAAATGCAGAAGAGACAGAGATGCCTTGTTAATCAGAAATAATTCCTGGCATATGTAAATTTTAAAATTTTTTTTACATATTCATCTTTCACCTTTTCTGGAAGCTCAAAGTGGTATATAAATCCTTCCCCCACAACTCGTATCCCAAAATAACTTGTAATAAGAGAAAAAAAGATTGGTCTAGTTAATGATACAAGCTCTATAGTTAAGAGAAGAACCCTGGGGTCTCCAGTGCAAGTTTAATTCACTGGCAGAAAAACTCAGCAGAGTAGTCCAGCTTGGAAACTAAACATTGTTTTCCACTATGAAAAATTGCTACTGATCTATAGAACTGCAGATACTGGAAATTTTTGCTCCTTTTTAAAAAAAATAATCTTAATGATGTGTTATTAAATAAGCTAGGTTAAAATAATCTGTTGGCTTGTTTTCTTAAATAAAGATAAGCTTTTAATTAAATTAAAACCAAAACCAAAAGTATACCATCTTCTCACAGTACTGCCAGATGGCAAACACAAAATGGCTATTGTACTAAACCATAACTTTAGTATTTGATAGAGCTACATCCCTGTTAAAAGTTGCAATACTGTAATCAGTGTTCTATATATTGAGATCTTGTCACATAATTCCAGTGATGAATAATTGAATTAATATCCATATAACAAGGTTATTGCATAAATGGACCAAATATCTGAAAATAGGACTGGGAAAATGCCCAATTTGCTGATACAGTCAATTTTCCTTTCTGCAAGACATGACATTTCACAACTATTTCTGAATTTAATTTTCTCAATAATATAGAAAAGAAATTAATGAAATTCAAAGGTCAAATATTTTAAAAAATTAGTCATAATTAGTGAAGAGGGTTACGTGGCTTCCATTATTGAAGAGGATTGAATTAAATATATTATATACCAGTACCCACTAAATCAATGGTAGTCAACCTGGTCCCTACTGTCCACTAGTGGGCGTTCTAGCTTTCATGGTGGGCGGTAGGGGTTTTGTCTGATACTGAAGCACTTTCCTTTTTTTTATTTAATTGAATTGAATTTAATTTTTTTAAAAAAAATTCATAGCATTATTTAAAAACATTTTCATTAGGTTTTCATAAAATTTCCCGTGACAATTTAAATTTCTGAAAATATATTATTTGTATCGCCCGCGCATAAGTTTAATTCACGTTACGTAAGTGAAACTAAATGGCGCTATAGTGCAACCACAAACAAAAGTGCCTTATCCCAGAATAGCTCGCACATCTCCCCGCACACCACCCAACTGTAACAGACAAGCAGAGCTGGTAGCGGGCCCCCCACAAACCTAATCCATGATGCGCAAGAGGCCTGCGCAGACAATGATACATGGCACATTACTGTGGAACTGATGAACGGTTAGAAAATTTTACTACTAACAGATACAAAAGTGGGCGGTAGGTATAAAAAGGTTGACTACCCCTGCACTAAATGAAGCAAATTTTTTAACGCTTGTAGTTCATTCCAGCACTACTCAAGTACAAGCTTTCATGATGTCAGCTTTACCAGGTGAATCAGACAGGAAACACGACCAGAAGCTAATTCTACTTTATTGTAAAGCTACATGAGCCGTGGTGGCACAGTAGTTAGAATGCAGTACTGCAGGCTACTTCTGCTGACTGCCTGTAATTTGGCAGTTCGAATCTCACCAGGCTCAAGGTTGACTCAGCCTTCCATCCTTCCAAGGTGGTAAAATGAGGACCCAAATTGTTGGGGCCAATACACTGACTCTATAAACCGCTTAAGAGGGGGCTGTAAAGCACCATGAAGCGGTATATAAGTCTAAGTGCTACTGCTATTGCTACATTAGCAGTGTCTTCTCCTTTATAGACCAAGAAACTAAAGAGGGTCCCTCCTAAGCCTCTTGTCCTGCCACTATCCAGTTGCAGGCTATGCTGTCTCTTATCTGACTATCCCTTAGGCACCATCTCTTCATCCTGTCTCCCATGAACTTTCTCGAATACATTATACATTAAGTCCTGTTCAACACTGTTTTTATTTAAATTTTAAGTCTCTAGATGTTTTCTATTTTCTGTGCAAAGTATGGCAGTACTGAAACTGATTAACTGAAGCCATTGATTTCTGAACGGGGCAGATTCTACTTCAAAAATTATGTCCTGTCTTACTAGACAGACCAGTATATTGACAGTAAAGTCCTTCCCACCATCTTCTGGACAACAAAGGATAAGGAGCGTGGCTGGGGCTTTAATTTGCAGAAGGATGCAGTTTTGAAAATTGTGCAAAGCTACTTAGAACTCAAATATATCTCTTAAATTTGCATACAGGTGCATTAAAGTGCTATTTTTTCTTTAGTGTAGCTTTGGTTTGAATCATCGTATGTACAGTGTTTGTGGCTAAATCAAATTAATTTTATCACATAAAATTGTTATTTGGATTTCCAAATGTTCCAAAATATGCTTAAGTACTATTTAATTAAAGTAACTATTTTTTCTAAGCACTTTAAGTACTACAATTGCAAAACTGACAAAAAATGAATGGTTTTATAAATTACTATAGACTCATTGTCCAGGATCTAAACAGGCCTTCTCAATCATCCTCTCCTTACTACCATATTGTAAGGCACTTTTGAAAGTAAGTCCACAAGATAGTTTCACTGAAATACGAAAAAATATGGTTGAAATGAAAAGAAGTCAAATTGGACTCCTGAATCTTGAAGCATACCTATAAGAGTTCTTCAGATCCCTGCCTACTATAAAATATGTGTTGACTGTAGATTTTCAAAATAATGTTTATACAAACTAAATATTTTATATTTAAAATATAAAATGAAGAGAGATAAATATATTCAATACTTGCTATCTTTTAGGATGTTTTCATATTTAGGGCACGTATTACCAAAGGAAATCAAGAAAACTAAACTCAATTTCCCACATTACTGGCTTCATTCTCCTTAAGTATTTCACAAAATCTAGGGACAAAGCTAAAGTAACTGTTGTAAACGTGACGATTTTCACATTCTATTGGAAGTTATGCAAGGAATGCTCTCTGAAGATACCTCAAGTCTAGGTGGTTTTTCAGGAGGCATCTAAAATATCAAGAAGTATATGAACATATTCAACAGCCGTAGGTAAAGTTTTAGATGCCAGCTTTTCAAATGTATATTTATTTTTATAAAGAGAAACATGGATTCTAATAATTAAAACCTATTTTGTCAATTATGAACAAACAATTCAGTCTTTTTTTTAAGCCAAATGCCATGATTTTTTTCTCTCTCCCAATACATAAAGCATCTGATGATGTCAGCTGCTCTAATGTATGCATTCTGGTGCCCCCAGCAAGCAGGTGTAATTGACCAAACAATATGACTCTCCATCTGTAGTTTCAAGTCTGTTGTCCAAACCAGGGGCTTTGTCTTATTGCTCTTTGAATATGATAAGGAAAGAAGCCAAGAACAAGCGATGATTTTATTCAATGATCTGTTCTAAAAGCTCACTATTTTATCTGAGAAGGAAAAATAATGGAAAGGTTAGGAAAAAAGGGGGAATTGTTAAAAAAATAAGCAAGTTTAGTGGTTGTGAGTAAATTTAGATGTTTTTGTAACAAAAGAATCAAAGGAGTACATTATAATACTTGCTACAATTTTCTCTTGGGTTTTTTCTCTTTTACCAACCTCTTCACATTTCCTCAATTTAAAAAAAAAGCCTATTTTTTTTCTTCGCAAGAAGTATAGATTTGCTGTCTTTATCTCTCACTTTTCCAAAGCTTGTCTCCCTTTTCTACCTTCCATTCAAATAGAAAGTGTTCCTTCATAAAGACAGATTGGAAATTAGTTGATTGTATCACATCATAGTTAATTATAACACATCAATCTTGTCCTTTACAAACACATGCTAAGTCAGCTAGAGCAGGTGTACTTGTTCAGTCTACCTGAAATAAGATTTTTTAACCTAGTATCTGCCAACAGATATTACAATTCTGAATAGACTCCAAATGTATTTCCATATATAATTCATTTAGAGAATTTTGATAAGCTCATCATAAATTATTTTGAGCACTCTGCCTGCTAAGAATATCCCTGAGGGCTTCTCCCAAGACTTTTGGAGGCTGGATGTAACTCAGGAATTTCACCTTGTAGTCTCTAATCCACAGAGTGGGGTGATGTTATTGTTTAGCCATTTTTACATACATGAAACATTTAAATAGTTAAACATTGAATTTCAGCTACCATTGGATGAAGGAGGCTGGGCAATCTACAAACATTTTTATCCATTTTCTGAGTTATTTTAAAATTTGTTAGCAACACTAAGAGTACTTGTAGTTTAATTTATCTATTTTTTTCATTGTTTGACAAAAATCAGCAGGAATAACATTAATTCTTCAGCAATCTACTGCTAAAATGTGATGGCATAATCTTCCACAGTTCCCCAAAAGGGGCTTTGGAGGCTGTATTCCTCCCCATAGATTGTCCAGCCTTGCTCTATTCAATACAGTTGTAAAGTTGTAACTGGGCTAAGAAAGGGAGATAAGCACTGCCCCCTAGAGTTGGACAGAAGTGGACAAGGGAAACCTTTATCTTTACTTTTTCTACTCAAGCACAAAAAATATCCTGTTAAAAATTAATAATACTGGCAGAGTTATGAGTTGTAGACATGTAGGTGTATTGTTTTAACTAACTGTAACATGGTTTTCATATGCAAGACATTATTTCAATTTACACATCTTATGTATTTTTAACATTCCTCTGCCAGAATCCTGCCAGATTCAAGAACTCTTTCTCTCACTCTTTTAATACAGAATCAATTCTAAATGAGGGAAAAAATCCAAGCCTTTGAAACTCTTTACTATTCTAATTTATCTTCAAGTCAATTTCAAAAATTAAAAAATAATAATACACCTATTCAGAGGATTTTGAAAATTAATTTACAATTGAGACCAGAGGTTTTTCTTTGGAGGGGACTGATAGATAAAGGGTTTGGAAAAAAGTGGTGGAACTTTATTTTTATACACAATAACTGCAATGAGATTACATCCACTAAGGAAAAATTTGGCATTACCCACAATGAGGAATGGTTGGTAAAGATGATGGAATATGCCGAGATGGCCAAATTGACTTCCTTGATCAGACAAAAGACAATTATCTATGTTTATAGCTGACCTGGAAACTCTTATAGATTTTTTGCATGAAACAGAAAAAATTAATTTATGATTTATGGGTTTGATGATTAGACAGGATAGATTATAGAAAGAAGAGAGTTATGTTGTAACCATAAAGTAAAAGGAAACTCTATAAATCTACTTATAACTGTCGGAAAGAAGATTGGAAGGTACTTCCTTGTTTTTTACTTTTTGTGCTTTTAGCTTTCCTTTTGATTTAAACATCTATGGAGATTCTTAGTAATCCAGGTCATAGTTGTCTCAAAGGTGCTTTTTTTTTCCTTTCAAAAGGCAACTGGGTTGTTTTTTGCTTAAGGAAGAAGACTAAAATGCTTCACTTCTTATTCAAGAAGCTTCATTACTTATAACATTCTCTTTGATTTCTTTTTTTCCTTCCCCCCTTACTTTGTTAGTTTATATTAGTTTTTAACTTCATTTAAAAAAAATATATCTTTGAATAAAATTATGCAACACAGCAGAAGACCATCACAGAACAATTACAATTTTAATGGCCTAATTTTACTTTTGAGAGAATCTGTACACATTTTCTAATTCAAATCACATTGTGTTATTGTTCTCCCAAATCCCAATGAAAAGGAAATGTTTGCAAGTATACTTGTTACTTACATTTCCCATGTATTCTGAAAGCAGATCTTGCAAGGCTTGTCGCACTGCATTACACTCGGCCACTATGCGTTCCCGTCGGTCATCACGTGTGCAGGATGAATCAGCCATTAGGGCTGCACCACTAATGATGCTCTCCAAGCGCTCTTCTAAGGATGGCCTAAAACGCTCTTCACTGAAGTTCAAGGGATCTACAATAATTTGTTTCTGTTAAGAAGAAATGGTTTACAACTTTTAATAAAGTGACATGCTGCTCTTTTGATGAAGACCTTTTAAAATTATTATAAAATATGTCTGTTTAACCAGGGCAACATTCAGATCAATATACTACCCAGAATTAACCCAGTGTAATACTGGCTAAAGCTAAAGCTCAGTTTATAGAGATCTATGTCGACAGTTGGGTTTTAGTTAATTTCTTACCTTCAAGTATTATTTTTTTAAAAAACTATACAACAAAACATTTATATGAACTTAAGACTGCATTAATGACTTTCTCTGATATTATCAGAGAATTGACTTCGGTTTTGTGGTTTGTCAGTTTTCCAACTTACGCTGTATACTGTTATTCCTTAATGATAAAGTAATATTCATTAACCAGGTTTATTATTTTTTAAAAATCAGCAACTTTTTATTCTTCTTAAAAATTCTCCTGGGTGCTAAGGTTTCTTTGATTTGGTATCAGCAGCTCCAAATATTTTAATTACACTAATTATGCCATCATCTTTTATCTGTTGATCTTTTTAATGAATCAACGTCAGTTATGCCATTTCACTGCAAGAATGAAACACTGCTCAGTAAAATCTCATATGGCAGTATTTTTTGTATATTCTATAGTATGTTACATATCTGAGAGTGAATTTATTTTGTCCATACTTTGGACAATGTAGCTAGAAGTGACCTATTGAAATATTAAAAGGGAATTTTAAGAGACTGTGTTAATTAATTTGTTGTACCAGCTGCAGCTCCTCAGATTCTATCTTCTATATAACTATCAAAATATACAGTAGCCTTGACTGATTCCAAGTGGTCAATCTGAGCTCAACTGCTCAGGGGAACAAAAAAAGAAAGCTGGGAAAGCTGGATAATGGAAGATCAATTTAGCTGGGAAAAGTACCTTGCAGAGGCTGCAGAGAGCTGCATATGGTTGACTAGGAGAAGTGGTTCTCAACCAGTTATGAGTATCAGATGTGTCATTCAAAAATAGTTCAAGTGGAACACAAGAGTAAACTGAAACTGTCTTGAGAAAGCACAAACGGCCTTCTGGTTATTCGACAGCCTGTCTGAGTTCTGGAAAATCTGAAAGCCTAGCCCCCCAAACTGGAAGCCCATTACACTTTATGTTGACAAACTGGAAAATTGAAATTTTAAATAAATTGATACAAAACCCTGATTTTTCTATGAGAAGAACTTTTAGTGTTGTTATAAAATACAGTTACAAGCAATTTGCATTTCTAAATTGCTAGAGCTGGTTTGAGCTGGGCATTATTAAATTAAGTGTTGGTCATACCTAATTTAATCATTCCCAATTTGCATTCCTGTAAATATGTTGGATCCTGCTGTATTTTGAAAGACACTACTTTTATTAGTTTTTACAATCATGGAATAATAATCCCCCTTATGTCAAGGTTGCAAATCAGAAACTGTCAACCATACTGCTCCAGAAATATACTGCCAAAACTAATTTATGGTACAAACTTAAAACTTACATCAAAGTTATTAAGTGCATAAGCCAACTCTCCACCACCACCCTGATGCTGGACAGAATCTTCAGAAGCTGTCGCTTGGGCAGCATTAGAGATTCCTGTGACTGCCTGCTGCAACTGCTTGTAGATCAAGTCCCTATTGGCTTTATAGGCAGCTACATCTGGATGTTGGAGGCAAGCTTGAGAAGCGGTATAAAGAATAGGGATGTTTTTCTGAAGTATTCCTCTGGCTGCAGCCATCTGGTCACGATGACCAATGTCTTTCAGTTCCTGCAGAAACAGTAACATTTTATTTAGGGATAAAAGATTTTTTTGGAATTTAGTTTTTCTATCAGCAGTGACAAAATGTGAGATTCCAAGTATAAATCCCAATAGCCAATGGAGAGGGGCTGATGCAATCCCACAGCACCTGGAGAGGAATATATTGTTCATTTCTTATCTCAGTGGCCCCGAGAGATTCTTCCGCGGACCGAGGGGGCATAGTTTTGCATGCTGCCTGCATCCTATGGATGGGGCTTCATTTGTTTGCGTGGCCTGGTTGCTGGCATACCACAGTCCAGTGCCAGTCTACGGTCTGGGGATTGGAGACCCCTGCCTTATCTAACCTATCTCAATTAAGAAATGTATGGTAGCCCATATCAGGATGCATCAGGAAATTACATGATTTCTGGAACATAATAATGCTGGCAAATGAAGCCTCAAATGTCCATTTTGTAACTGAAGTTACTGTAAATTTTCCATCTGAATTGCAGAAAAAAAGTATAAGCCAAAGCTTAATGCCGTTATTTATTAGTGTGTATTAAACAGGCAGCAATGTCTCACAACAAACATCATTCTCATCTCTTTATACCAGTTTACTCATCAGTCTCTCCCATTCTAAGATACCTGCCCACATATTCACTTTTTGCTAAAAAAACCCAACAATTGGAACAAGTTATTCAACTGAATAATTATGTAATTAGTAACAGTTGCATAGATAGATTTTAACCTGTTCCATAGAGAAGAAATTGCAGATCAAGAAAAACTCTCTCTGTTCTGCTAATTTCTATGAGGGAGATATTCGGTTAAGAAGTTTGATATATAAATAAATAAACAACCCTGTTAAGGAGACTAGCAAATCTGAGTCAGCTAACTAAAGATCTTCTCCATATCCAGCCAGTTCGTTAGGACAGCAGTTAGAAACAGTTATATTGAAATATATTTTCTGAGAGTGTTTGTAGTAAATTGGAGCCACTTTGAATTTTTCCTTCTGAAAAAGAATCAAACTAAAGATAATGACACCTTACATTTCTTAGATTACATGAGCAGCATAATATAGAAAAAAAGAGCCAAGCAGCAATGTTGCAGGCAGGAGCCAATAAAATGCAGATTTCTATTGCAAAGAAACTCTTCTTTGGTAATAAAGTGGTCACAACTACTCACACAAAATTGGGTGGATTTATGCAACTTTTACGAACTTATTATGACATGACTCTTTCAGCAATATTACTTACAAGCTGTCAAAAATATATTTTATCTCCTAGTTTTTAACCCCTTTATATATAGCTGTTTTCCATCAAGGTGTAGATATAGCATTCCTCTACCCATGTGGCAGCTTTGGCTTTCTTTAAAAACAAAAGCTCCTGTAATTACATCACAATTTATACATCCTCTTTACACAATGTTCAATGTTATCATTTTGACATTCCTATTATAACTGTTTCTGTATTATAACAGTAAGATTTTATAAAAGTATATAATCCTAAAATTACTATACCTGTTGTCTCTTGCCTGCCATTATATTAAGCTTGTCTACTTCTGGTTTAAGAGCTTTATATTGTATTCCTAAATCTTGTTCAGTTCCAGCATTTCTTAGTTTTAGAATGCCTTCTTCCACCTAGAAATTGAAATCAGTTTTAAATTATTCACAATATGTATAATTTAGTATAAATTCTACAAAAGCAGTAATTTATAATGTCACTATACTTAAGCAGGAGAAATACGGTCTAACCTCAACCCCAAGCAAATCAATAAAATCAGGCACACCAGCAAAACAAGAAAAGAACTATTATGTCTGTGAATATCAGATTTCAATAAGCTATTAATGTTTTATATTGAATTTAGCAATAGCAATTTATGTTAAAAGGCCATGAACACATCAGATCCAAATTAAATTAAAGAACTGCCTGGGGTAAAGAAGTAAAACAGAATTTGTTCAACTGATGGCAAATCTGTCAACCAACATGTAACAATATAGGAATAGATCTTTTATTTTACAGAAATGTTCCATTTAGACCAGAATATTGTTTCCACAATAATCCAACATTTCTTAAAAACTCCAAAACAGGGTATAAAAGACATGCTCTTGCCCTATTAACCCACCTTCCTGCAAGTTAGAAACGATTATTCTGAATTCCTTTTATTATTATGCCATTAAAATATTGAACAATATACTCAAGACTTACAACTTTAAGTTGTACAAGTAGTCTGTAGACATCCGCCATATCAGCCAAAATGAGCAGCCGGGTAACTGCTGACAAGAGGGCCCGAGCTGCTCTCACCATATTTCCTCGTTTCACAGAAGAACAGGGGTCATCAGCAAATTCTCCAGAAGCACTCTTCATCAAGTCTCCTATATATACAGAAAGTAGCTGTAAGGCTTTAGCTTTTATGACAGTTAGGAAAGTTTACCCAATTCAGCCAAAAACGGCATGGATATTTCTCATTAAAACATCTATCGCTATAATTTTCATCACATTCTCTTCCAAAATAATTTACTTTTGGCACTTAGGCAAGTATTGCAAGATTAAGGATTTGCTGCTTATATAGAATTCACTGGTCTTAATAGAATGTGCAAATATTCAACTGAAGCTGGAAGGAAGAGCAAACTGTGTTACTGGCTTTTTAAAAAAGCCACATCTTCGTCTGATTGTACTCAGCAATATCATGCAAGCCCAGGAAAAAGCATGGCTTCATTATGGAAACACTGACCTTGGTCTCTATGCAGGATTTCAAATACCTTTCAAGTTCAAATACTGTACACCTTGAAGCCTGGTCAAGTTACAAAATGGGAATAATGTAAAATATTGACAGTTATTACTAAATAATATTCAAATTTTGGCCTGTGCAAATCTTGAACAAGGTGACTTGGAATACATTTACAGAGCACTGCTTTTTGAACTATTAAAACACACTATCTTTTTAGAAATGTAGTTGGAGACTGCTCCTGGTTTTGTTGACATACACGTGGATAAACAGCTATTTTGCTTTGCTGGGAAAAATGAAGCAAAATTGCATGCACGTTAATGTGAAGACACCTGGGAGATTTTTGAAGCAGCTGCACAAGCCTAGAAAATGATGTGCCTCTTTTAATTATGCAAAAAAGGTGTTCTGTATGTGCCACTGTGGGTTCTCAAACATCTTGTTTTAAATGGTTTTCATAGCCCCATTAAAATTATAGCTTTTTGTCAGATGATAGCAAGCTCTATTAACATTTTAAAATTGGGGTGGTGGTGGGTGGGGAAGAAAATATTGTTTTGGATTTTTTCAGTAGCAGAAGATATCAATACAATCACTTGTTAAAGACAATTTAAGATCATCCAATTTTATGCCAAGCTTTTTTGAAGTAAAAAACAACAAAATCCTCTTGGGGTAATAATGCAACCATTTTCAATTCTACAGAAAAATGTTGTTGAAGCTCTACTTTCATAGACATCAGTCAATAAAGACAAATTTTCATTCCATAAATTTAATGGCTGACTCAAGGTCATTCAACAGAGAAGTTCAACCCTTCTCACAGGACTACTGTGAGATTAAGTTGAGAGTGGAATAACTATATACATTTCTTTGAGGCCCTATATAATGGTATACATAAATACAGTAAAATTACATAAAACATGCTGACACATATTAAAAGCTGAGCTTATCCCCAAACTGGTATTTAAATATATGCACATACCAACAGGCAAACTTTTTTTTTTAAATTGGCAATTCTTGTGTGCCAATTTACAAATGTGGACAATCATAAGAGTTACAACTTCATCAAAGGTATACCTTGTTTGCGAACATCTTCCACAGCTGCTACCAGTTCTTCTTTAAGAAACTGGCTCTCCTTTGCAATTTTGTCCCCCTTTTCCAAAAAGTTCTCTGTTGCTTGCTCAACTGATGCAGCTAAAACATGTGCCTTTTTAGATCGGCCTCTTTTTTTGTTGGATGGACCTTTGTTGCTAGTATTGACCAATGTTGTGACCTGAAAACAGCATAATATGATCCATTTTTCAGTTGAAAAGCTTTAACTATTTAATATGGCAGAAATTCCCCATGAATGCAATTCCAACTAAATTTTTTCATTGCTTGGACAAGATAACTCAAGTATTACACTCTATATTTAAGTAAACAAAGCTTCAGCTAAAGGGTTTTTTTTGGGGAGAACTCAGATTAAAAATCTGGAAACATTCAAAACATTTATACATCCTAGCTGAGTTTCATATATCTATAAAATCACAAATGTGTGAAATTTTGGGGGGAATACTTGTGAAACCTTCAATCAAGGATTACCAGTAATTATTAAGTAGAACCTATAGCATTCTAAAACATGAAATGAGAAATAGAAGCTATACAAAAATGTGGTTTAGAAGTAACTTTATTTCTTTTATATCTTCATACCGATTCTTGTACTGTTTAATTCTCAATTATTCCTATTGTCTTACTATTCAGTTTAATTGTTAATGGCATGTCAACGCCTATCTTTTAGCATTAAATCTATGACACATTACATGACCTATTGTCAGGGTCAAAGAATCAGGACCACTCGTAGAGTTGCATAATGGATTTATTCAAACCTATATAAAATTAATGGTCAGCACTAAATTGGTGCTAGGTAAGGGTTAATAGAACTCATGGGGATGGGGCTGCACTTGGATCTCTGTGGCAATGCAAGGACTCTTCATGGATAACATGTTTGATTCTGCCCGCCATGCCCGCTCTTCTCCTACAGTTATTGTGACATGTTTAGAAGGACTCCTGACATTATTTGGCCTGGGCTAATGAGTTAAATTTAAACACCGATTTCAAATTTTCTCTCTTAAAATATAATTTCAGACATTGTTAGTTCAGGTTCACATGCGCTGCTCCACCTTTGTGGTATTTCTGGTTTTAAGTAAATTTAATGATTAGCCATTTCAAAATTTTCTGGTTCAGAAATTATAATTTGATTTAGGGTTAATATTAGGTGTAAAATTAGGTATGGTCATCTTTTGACACCTGGATTCTATTAGGAATTACTCAGTTTGACAGAAATATAAAAACAACTATACTACCATAAAATACCGTAAGAGAAAGAGATGTTTTGAACAGAAAGGATAAATGTGTGTATGTAGAACTTTGCAACATAAACTTAAAAATTTATTTTAGGCCGTATTTGATTGCAATTAAATATTACTGAAATCATTTGGGCTAGTTTTGGGCCATTTAAGTTCCAATAATTTAAATGAGAAATAAGCATAGTTAATTTCCTCTTAGATTAAGGACAAAGAGGCAATCGGTCTCACTTTTTTTAATAATATGCCAGTGATTCAGCTTTAAATGTTTTTATTAAAATTTCTATTAATTCTGGGTGCTATTTTAATCTTAAATTCATTTTTAAAAGAAACACAGTAGTGAGAGTGATTTTTTTTTCTTCTCTACCAAACTTGTTTTAATATGTAGGGTTGTTAACATCATCTCCCCATCTCTAAGGCCAACTTTTCGGGATTTTCTATATTTACTTCATAAAAAATGTGATTATATTTCAGCTTTAAAGTTTTTTAAGAAAAAAATTCTTTTCTACTTTGATATGGCTTTATAAAGGCAAAAAAGAAAGCTATGAACAGAAAACATTCCAATTGCATCCTTAATGTAGACCCAACTGACTAGCAACACAGTGCAATTAATCTATCGGTTCTCCAATGTAAAACTGCAGATCCAGAACATTAATAAAAAGCAAATGATATTACCTGGGTAACAAGAGGTTCAAGCAATCTTTCAACTGCCAATGTCCTTATTTCTAGGCTTTTGGGATCCCATTTGAAATTAACATTTCCTGTATTAATGGTAGTCATTTCTGGAAAAGAAAAGTATTAAATCATTTCAATTCTCTATACAACACTAATGTCTATGCAGCAAATTCACTGTAATCAATGTAGGTTACTTAAAACTAAATTCAGACTAAACTCGGACCCAAAATAGAGCCATTTACATGTATCATTAGAGTTCTTCTGAACAGCCAATCAAATTGAGATTTAGATTAGTAATTGGAATTTCTTTCTTGACCTTTTATCCCAGGGAGCAAACTTTTTGAATGCCACCATGCAATCTTGCACAATGCACCAAACATAAAATTAACTGAAAATAACTCGCGATCATATGGTTAAATTTGGTTATTTAAGAAAATTAATTTTGATGTTGATATAACTAGGATTTTGTATGCCATCCTGGAACTCTTGCTTTAGATTAAGCTTTAAAAAAGGAACCTAGTTTTATCCCATATTTTTCTTATCTTTCCCTTCCTATAGTTTACTCTTTAAAAAGAGAATATCCCACCAGTTAAATGACTTATAAAAGGAATGATTCTAACTGTAGAGTGGAAGGACTAGATACATTGTCCATTCCAACCATTCCATGAGTTTGGAATTAAAAAACAGAATAGCATTATTCTAGCTGCATCTTTATATTCTGCTGGCATAATGCTATATACAGTATACTACATTACTACCCCCCCACACCTTATAGGGTTACTGTTGCAGGGGAAATAGGAAGTGGGAGCATTGTGTACTCCATATTAAGTTATACCAAACAAAGGCAAATACTAATTTAGTACTAACCAGACTCCCTTGGACTTTCATAAAAATGCTAAGATTCAATGACTGTAGTTGTAGCCAATCTTGGTCTATTCACTTTTTATAACAGCTGTTTCCATCTAACAAAACTACAAGAGGAGTACATGGTGAAGACACCTGTGTTCCCTCTAATCACAGGTCTGAAAATTTATTCAAATGTAAGGTATTTTGCATACCTCAAGGAAGTTATCAATGTTGAGTCTTCTTACTAACACCCTCTTCTAAACATTTACTTTACTATCACATAAAATGGGAACATGTTATCTATTTACATTCAGAACCAATTTGGGGGGATCTAGAGGCAATTCTATAGAAAATGTCATCATTTAAATATACCCTATTATCTTGCTCTGCAACCTATGACCATAACTGAGCTCAGAATTTGCAATAAGTTGCTGCTGTTAAGCAAGGCACCCATGTGATCACTTTGCATAATGACGAAAATCCCATCTCTCCTTTTGTGGTCATTAAGTGGAGCATGGGATGCCTGAGAGGGTGGGAGAGGTCCTGGGAGGCCTCGTGCAAGCCTAGGTCTGCACTGGAGCACCATCCCAGCTCATACATGGCCTGAGCTGGTCCTCCCACATCCCAAAGCATTCCTTGCATAGCTTCTCACTCTGCTTGGTCCCACAGCCTTGGGCCTCCTCCCCACTGCATCATGCCTTCGTCCACTTATCTCTTCGAAAGATCATCTTTCCAAAACAGCACCCAGACCAGAGGTTCCCAATCTTTTTCGCCCGCGGCTCCCCCGGAAATCCGACCTGCAACTGCGCATGCGCACCAGACGCGCCCGCGGCTCCCCCGGAAATCCGACCTGCAACTGCGCATGCGCACCAGACGCCCCAGAAATGGCGCATCAGCGCCGGACCCAGCGGGCGCAGATATTCCGCGGCGCCCCCATGACGATAGCGCGGCTCCCTGGGGAGCCGCGGCTCACAGTTTGGGAATCACTGACCCAGACAATGCAATGCATGGCCTTCCTGCAAAGGCCGACTTTCATCATTCTGGGAGATCACAAGAATGTTGCCCACTTCCACAATGGAAGGCCGTGCATCCCATTGTATGGATGCTCTTTTGGAAAAGCAATCTTTGGAAAAGGTAAGTGAAGCAAGGTGTGACGGGGGGGGGGGGGGGAGGCCCAAGGTTGTGGGACCCAGTGGGGTGGGAAGCATCCCCAAGGCCTCTGGGAAATAAGTCCAAGGAACCCACCTAGGGAGGATGAAGAGGGAAAGATAAACAAGTGGGGTAATTGCAATATCTCTTAGGTCAGTCGTAAGAGCCTGAATTGTGATCATTTAATTATGAAGGTTTTGCAATAATTGCAACCTTGGAAACGTGTTGTAATTTCAAATGGCTGCTGAATGAATAGTCATAAGTCAAGGACTACTTGTATAGGATTGTACAAAATCTAAATTTAAAATACTCCATTTGAACACAAAATGCTGTATTTTGATGCAAAATAGCTTAGGTAAGTATGAAATGGTTTCTCAAGCATTCTAGAAATCTTTTGTCTGTGAAACAAGAGACATACTTGAAACACAGCTTTTTGAAATGCGGAAAACACTTTCAGAATGCCGAAAACTGCATTTTGCCAAAAGTACCAATTCATCCTTGAACTAGGTCATTTTCAAGTTCAGTATTTTTGCACATCTCTATTGCTTTCCACATAATGATCCAACTGTAGATCTCATCAGACCTTGCAATTAGAAACTTGCAAAGTAAAATCAGAAGAGAGACTTCTAAACAAAACTTGATTATTGCAATGTGTTCAAGTGTAAGATGGACAATCATAAAATAGCACAGTCAAATCAATTTCATTCTAGAATGACATTATCTTAATAACTAAAATCCACCAAGAATCTTGAAAACATAACATGGAGACAGGTAGGTAACCTTAATATCTCCATAGGGTTTAAGTTGAAGAAATACTATGTTTTTTAAAAGTGCAATTAAATTTGAATTTGAATATATGTAATTCAAAAATGAAAGCCAGTTTGGTGTAGTGATTAAGCATCAGGCCAGAAATCAACGAGACACTGAGATTTAGTCCCTTTTTCAATATCAGGCCAGCTGGGTGCACGCAGCCACCAGGAGTCAAAATTGATTCCCCCCCCCCCCAAAGTAGCTGCAACTTTGCAATAATTTTATTTCGATTATAATCAAAGTATAATTTAGTTGATTTCAGCAAAATTTCTAAATGGTAAAGATTTCCTCAATGCACAGCAAAGCCAAACCATTCAACTGGGGTGGGGGAATCAATTCTAAGTTTCCAGTCACACTATTTAATATATTTAGGATCAGGAAAATTTTCCATGAAGATGGGTGCAATATGAAAATTGACCACATTCCTCAACCCAACAGGATGAATGAACTCTGTTTGCAAACTACTCAAGATACATACACTGCTGCTTTTTGTCAAGCCAAAGTCATAATATAGTTACACATTTTAAGCACAACTGAATTTTTCTTTTGACTTTCTCACCATTCTTGAAAACTCAGCGATTCTGTATCACACTGAGTCTTCCAATACAACTGGTTGATCTCATTCCTTGGAAACCTTTTAAAGTTCCCTATTTTCTTTTTGCATTGCTGTCCTCAATGGCTGTTCTGCTCTTTGTTTCACCTCACCTCTTCCACACCATTCTTTCTCTTTCATTTCCTATAACTTCTCATTCAGCCCACCTTGAATCAGGCAGATTGTTCGTGGTAGATTTTGTAGTTTAATTTAAATACATGAAAATATACCAGCAAACCTGTACTTCATAGATTTCAATGAAACATGTCTGTGACATCTGTCTAAAATGTATGCAATTGTTGAGCAGAAATAGCAATACAGTGATATCATTAGTCCATTCAAAAACTTTACCCTTGTTTTTTTTTCCTGGCACTTCCACTCTAGATACAGCAAAAGATACTGTAGTAGTTTTGGCAAGCAGCCTAGATGACAATTAAATGACTGCATCATTAATGAAAGTACTATACTATACTTGTCTGGCAGATTATATAATAGCCATTAATCCTCCTATCCAGAGAACTTTTGATTACACAACACATACTCCACAGAGACTTAGTTTGGGGCAAACAATAATCAATAAATGGAACACGGTTTCTTTAATACTGTTTTATTTTGAGCACTCACATTAAACTAACACTGGATGAACCAATTAGTGAATGGTTCCACAGTCACACGGTAATGGGAAAAGGATGTGTTACTCCTGCAAGAAAGTGTATCTATAGGAAGATTCTGTATCTAGACTTTATTTAATGATTTTTGTCCGATTATGATAGCACTTTCATTACTTGGTTTTCCCATTTACTCTGTTGTAAATATTGAAAATCTCGGATTACTTTTGAAAGAAGATAAGTTACCAAGTTGGTGTTAGCTCTACTAACGTCTAAAGGAAGTTATCCTAAATATTATATGAAAACTTGGAAATATGTAAGAATTTCAGTGGCATTTAGTGACAATTTAATATTATGGACACATATCAAAACTAGCTACAGTATATTCAGAAATTCTTTCTCAATGCTGTAATAGAAAGTTAGTAAGAACCCATCTCAATACAAGTCAAGAGAAATTGGTGTGATATATTATGTTACTTTCTACTTGAAGCACACATTGCTGTAGCATATTTAGAATGGCACCTTCTGGTATAATTATTGCAGTAAGCATCTCTCTAGAATTTTGTGCCAAGTCTTTTATCTTACAACACCTAAGCATACTCTTAAGAAAACCTCCTATGAAAATGCAGTATGAGTCCTTATCTCTGACAAAGAATATCCTGCAACTTAAAGGGAGAATTGTTTCCATATCCGAAAGGAATCAATCACAGAAGAAGGGGGACATGTATGAAAAAGTGCTGTTTGCTCATAAATCAATCTTTATACAAATATAAAAAATTTATGCATACACACAACTCAAAATGGTGCCCAAGGCAAATGGGATATCTATGAACATTTCCTTTGAATCTTCTGGCTTCTACAACTTTAAAGCTCTTCAGATTTTTAATTTTAAATGGGGAGTTGGCATGTTACAAAGCAAAGTGACAACTTTAAACACTGTCATTATTTCACAAAAAATATTGTGTGGCCCACAAACAATATTGGAAAATAAAAACAGTGCACATCTACGGCTTAATGGTAAATGTACCCATTTCCCCACAAAACCATTGGGGAAAGGGTAAAGAACATGCCAGAACACTATAATTATTTTCCCTTTATTAATTGGGATCTCAGTAACTTTTCATATCTTCATTGCAATCATTTTGTGAAGCCGTAAGCTTCTTATAGAAGACTTATATCACCCACAATATACTCCCAAATTTCAAAGTTCATTATTTGTTTAAGAAATGGAAACAAAGCCCCAAAGGGATTTTAAAGTGGGGGTTTAAAGTTATTCTTGCTTTAGAGTCATGAAAGTAGTATATAGGTTAAAAAGAAGGCTTTTGCTATTTTCTTAACTAACCTTTCTGAAGCAACTGCACAAATATGGATTGAAGAGATACTATCAAACTCTCTACACAACCCCTTTTAAACACAAGGTTAATCAAGAAGACATCCCCCAATGCTAGAAAAAATATGCCAGCCTTAAAATTTATGGAAATTTATTAATACTTACAATTATTTTATACGATTTGGTATCCCCAACTCCTAACAATTCTGAGTGTCTCACAATTATAAATGATGAAGGGACCTTGATTGAGATATTCAAGGTGTGTTGCCTATGAAAAAAGGTTCTGAAACCTTTTTCGGTCCAGAACAAGTAATTCAGGCAACCACTTCCAGAATTCATTGACAAATAAGGGGGAGAAGATAAACAATCAGACTTGCAAAATTCCGTTATTGTAATCAATCTCAAGATACTCCACAACAAACTACCAATATCCAATAACCAACAGAAAGTCCCCATTCCAAGGCCTTGGAGAATACCAAGATCTATTTGGGTCCCTGGTAAAGGCTGGGAGCCATCTGGGTGTTATGGGGTAATCTCTTTCCACAAGGCAGGCACATTGAGAGATATTGCTTAATCAAAGGAACCTGGAATCTGTCAGCTCAAATCAGCTGAGAACACAACAAAGGACATAAGAGATCCCTTAAATGACCATCATGTGTACTGTAGGTCATAACCAGCACTTTGAATTTCACCTAGAAGCAACCTGGTAATCATTGCAGCTCACAGAAGTCACATGGACATATCAAGGCATTCATTCTGGACCAATCAAAACTTCTCAATGGTCTTCAAGTGCAACCCCATATACCCAGGTGCCTTCCAATATATCCATATATTTGGCAATGTCATATCAGAATATGAATTTTCAGTTCAGGTGAATACCTAGTAAGATTTCTATTCTTGACACCACATTATCTTCTAAAACAAAACAAGTTGGAAAAGATTCCCTATCTCTAATCTGTCATATTAAATCATAATCTAGAATAGTTCATTTCAGATAGTTTTCACTTTAAAATCTTGAACGATTTGCATGTCACATATTACTGATAAGAAACTTTTTATTTTAATTGAAAAGTTCCCAACTTTACTTTATAACTATCAATACAAACAGAGGAAAAAACTAATGTAAGAATCTTAATGAATGTATACACTAGGACTGTATAATTTTTAAAATCCATCTTTGTCTTATATATGAGACTGTATTCTGTTTCTTGCCTCATATAGCTTAGCATTTAGGTCCAAATTGTGGACATTAACCATGTCTATTTTTTAGATGTATGCAGCAAAGGGCAGTTTGGTTATGCCCTAGTCTAACCAAACATTCATATCCAAGATGGGTTCCAAAAGCAACTGTTCAAAGTTGGGCTTCTCTTTGCTAGTAACAAAAAGAGACAGGGGCTTCTTAAAAAGAAGAAAGTATACTAAATATACACTATGTGGAAAAAGGGTCAGAGATGACCAAGGGAGTGAAAAAATATTAGATTAGGACAAATAAGTACCGTATATACTCGAATATAAGCCGATCCGAGTATAAGCCGAGGTCCCCAATTTTACCCCAAAAACTGGGGTAAACTGGGGACTCGAGTATAAGCCGAGGGTGGGAAATGAGGCACCTACCGGTTGGGGAAACCCTCCCTCCCTCAGCTGAGAAGGCTGGCGGCTCCCCCGCCCCGCCCTCTCACTGCACCGGCAGGGCTTCCCCGCGCCGTCCGGTAAAATGTGAAAAAAAGAAAAAAAGAAAAAACTCGAGTATAAGCCGTATATACTCGAGTATAAGCCGAGGGGCTTAAAAAAAAAAACAAAACTCGAGTATAAGCCGTATAGACCCGAGTATAAGCCGAGGGGACGTTTTTCAGCACAAAAAACGTGCTGAAAAACTCGGCTTATACTCGAGTATATACGGTAGTTAAAAAAGCAAAAATCTGATGCATTTCATCACAATATCTCTACTAGTGACATAATAGATGTCTGTGTCATACAGCTGGAAGAAATGAGTGCTATTTTACAGTTCTACAAAATAAAAAAAAACCAGAAAAGCAACAGGTGGTGAAAAATGTTTGGACACCAAGTTACAGATGTATCCCATAAGCACACACACAGAGTAAATCTCTTATTTTATTAACACGAGTAATCTTAATGGTATTACAGAAAAAATGCTGAATTGCTTTCATATGCTTCAAAGGTAAAACCATTTTTGAATCAAGCACAATTCCTGGTGTCTTCAGATACATCCTTACAGTTCTCGTGAGTGACATTGTGGAAATCTCTTTCACAATATCATCAATACACCACAGCCTTTGAAAGTAATATTCCAATGATACAGAAGCTGTGAAATGGCAAGATTTCCTATCAGACTGTACATTCCTGCATTCTTTAAATTTCAATTTACAGAGCCAACAGCCATGTAAAATATATTATAAGATCCATATAAAATGTACTTACTATATTCAATAATACAATAGAATTATTGAAATATTTTTAGTATTTGAACCATAATCAACATTGATACCATAATACAAGCTATGAATGTTTCATTTCACCACTCAACTCCAGGTAGTTTAATACCAAGTTTGTAAAATCCTCTTCTTCATCAGAAAAGATACCCAACTTGTTCTCAGGGTTAGCAAAAAACATTTGAAGATTATAGTTACTTTTCACAGTAAAAATATTCATCTGTTTATGATTACTGCTACTTATGGGAAAGAAAGCTTATAGGAAAATAAGGGAAACTATGCTGGCCATTCAAGAAGCAGATTTGAATTAAAAAAAAAACCTGTCAGAACAGATTTATGAAACTTGGAATTTTTGAGTAATATGTAACAGAAGCCCAATTTTTTAAAAAAATATGGCAGGCTAATAGTTTAACGCAGTAGCTTAAAAAAATAACTATTTATCCCTAAAGATTTACAGCGATTGTTTCATAAGCTGTCTTCCACAGGCCTTTATATATCAACACAGGATTTGGCCAGAAAGATTTAAGACAGCCGTTTTCTGAAACCTGCTTCTCTTCGACAATCTTTTTTTAAAAAATAAAATAAATCGCATACTGTAGTTAAAACCGGCTTAGATGACTGTGGATCTAATAACTGCTCAGCTAGCACTTTTGCTGCTCTTAACACCACTTTTTCGAAAGTCCCCACAAAAGTGCTTTACATCCATTTGGGGAACGAGGCAACCCAGGACTTCCTAGCTCAGCTGCCAGCAAACTTCTCAACGCCGACGGATGACGGGGGGGGGAAAAAGGGGGGAGCCTTTCTCCACCACCCTCCTCCTCCCCATTTTTTTTTGTTTTGTTTAAAAACTCGCGTCCTGTTTCCTTATGGGAGAAAGGTCCATGGCACGTCACCAGCAAAACACCCCAACGGGGTGTGGAGAAGGAAGATACGACCCCAACTCACTGGCAGCATGAAACCCGCGAGAAACTTTTCTTACACGGCAGCCTCTCAAGTCACAGAGTCTCCTGAACAAACTTGGGGGGGGGGGGGAGAAGAAAACCCGACTTCCTTGCTCCGCCTGCCTTTCCTCCCTTCGGAAGAGAACTGGAATGGGGACACCGCCCCGGGGGGGGGAAGCGAGGGAGGGGGAAAAGGGAGGGAGGGAGGGAAAAAGGGGGCGGGGGGGGCAGGGAGACCGTTGGCGCAGGAGGCGAAGGGAACTAGAAGCCAGAGTAGTCCCCCCACCGGGCAGTTCCGGGTCTCTTTCTCTCTCTCTCTCTCCGCCTAGCTTTTATGGGGAAGGGAGGAGAGAAGTCAAAGAAGGGAGCCGAGGCCGCCCTCGGTCCCGCCGCCGTTTTGAAGGCAGCCACTTCTAAAACTTTCCAACTCGGCGAAAAGAAGAAGGCCCAAGCCGGACAAAGCGACGCCACGCCACATCTCCAACCGCCTCCACCACCTCTAAAGTTACCTGCGGCGGCTGTTCGTTTTTTTTGCCCCCCTCCGCTGTTGGCGACGGCGATTAAGCGCTGGCTTTCACAACCACCACCACCACCCCGCGCCTCCAACAGGCCCGCGCTTTGTCTCTCGCAGCGGTCGGTTAGGTGCGGCCGCCTCGCTTGAGATCCGGGCCTGGCTGCTGTTGTTGTTGCTGTTGCCTCCGCCGCCGCGCCCCGTCCCAAACTCAGCTCCGAAAGTCCGCACGGGAGACGACGAGGAAACGGGACTCTTCCGGGCACCTCCCCCTGCCGCTTTAGCCCCGGCTCTTCTCGGCACCGCCCTCTGCTCCTAGCCGGCTCGTCCCAGCACCGCCCTCGGCCGCGTTGCTTCCCGGCCCTTTCCAACAGCGAGCGGCTCTTCCGAGCACCGCCCGCCTCGGAACGGCAGCAAGCAGAGGCAAAGAGAGAGCGAGCGAGCGGACGGGCGGGGGTGGGGGGGGGGAAGGAGGCGTGGAGGAAGTGGGTGAATCAGGGCAAGAGAGTTTCAGGTGAGAGTTTCAGAAGGAGTTTGCGCTCGGCGCGGCCGGAGAAGGGAAGCCCTCTTCCGAAGATTCCCGATGGGCGCGCGTACTTTTAACACACCTTTTTATGGACATGAGGGAAAGGGAAGTGTTGTGTTCTTCCTTTTCCATATACGGACTGGGAGCGCCTGCCGCACCTCTTTTGTAGGGGGAAAAAAAAAGAGGCACGGAATCCGTTGCAAGCGACGTCACGACTACAGGAAAGGCAGTAGTTTTCCTTTCCGTGGAAGGCTACCAGACTTCGGAAGAGTTGATTTTTAAGCGCGGTCTTAGTTTAAAAAAAAAAAAAAAAAAGTCAAGTAGAGTTTTACAGAATGTTAAGAAATATTCCATAGATGGGCAAGAATGTATTAGGAATGTACAATATGTAAATAATAAATATATAAGAATCTAGAAAAGTAAAGCTATTAGTATTAGATAATTTAAAGTAAATAAAGAAAAGGGGATAAGAAAGAAAATAAAATAACAAATGGGATATGGGGGGAAAGGTATGAAAGTGAAAGAAGACCACTAAGAAACACTATAGAAATAGGGGGGGGGAAAGAAATATTCCATTGGATCGCAGCTGGTGAAGTGAAACCTTAGAAAAGAGAGGGATGGTAAAAAAATGCCCTAATAAATTTGTTGGCCTTTAAGCTCGCTCTTTTTTTATTTTTTATTTTTTTATTTTTTTGCTACAACAGCACTGGGGTATTTTTCGAGAAACATCCTTGATAAAAAATTATTTATCGAGAATGCTTACACCTCACTGTTCTTTTTAAAGAAAGAACTTAAGACAGCACAAAGTTGGGCCAAAAAATCAACAATAAAATACAACTTGAGTGCATTGGCTAAGCGTGATTGCCAGCGGAGCAGAAAACAATGCCAGCTCAGCCAGTTTTACTGTCAGATAAGCTTTATTTTGTTCGAAACATGGGTTCTTTCTGCTCTTTAACAAACTTTCCAGATCCTTCTCGCACTCAATGCATTCTTCAGGTAGCAGGCATGGACCTGGATAAATGCTTGTGGGTGTTGATTGGTCAGTGTTTTGCAATCTAGACTTCTTTAGGCATATTCAAATGTCAATTCTCACATTTTCCTTCCTTAAGAGTGGTTGGTGATACCAACCAGGAACATCTCTGGTGGGCTTATGGTTGGATTAGGTTGATTTTAATATTCAGATTGTTGTAAGTGTGTAGGGGAGGTACACTGAAGAAATCATTCTGACTTTCTTCTAATGTTAATTCTTGCAATAAATGTGATTTTAGGAATGGGCAGCTTCATTCCTGTCAGCTGGGCCAAGGCAGTTTAAACCAGTTACGTAACTGGTGGACTTGCTGGCTAAGGAATTCTGGGAGTTGAAGTTCTCTCATTAGTTGCTGAGTTTGAGAAACATTAGATTTGAATGATGGGTTCACAAGATGCCCACAAATTAGTTGATTAACTTCCCAGCTGAATATCATTTAGCCCTATCATTGCAACTAGCTTTAGTCTGAGTTGCACATTTTCTTCATAAAAGCACAGCTAATATGGTCCTAATGCGGTCTGTAAAGTTATTGGACTAGGAACAAGGATATCCCAGTTCTAGTACACCCTTACCTATCGAAGCTCACCTAAAGCTAACTTTAGGCTAATCATGCACTCTCATCTCTACCCATCTCACATGTTTGGTTGGAGGGAGTGTTCGGTACATTGCCACGAGTTACAGAATAGAATAGAATAGAATAGAATAGAATAGAATAGAATAGAATAGAATAGAATAGAATTTTATTGGCCAAGTGTGATTGGACACACAAGGAATTTGTCTTGGTGCATATGCTCTCAGTGTACATAAAAGAAAAGATATGAAAGGAAGGATATGCATCTAATTAAAAGAACTATCCAGCCACATTTTTTAGTATCTCAGCATCAAAATATGATGCTTGAAATTATCTTATACCAGACCCAGATCTAGGAAAAGTTAGCCAAGAAAATTTTATAGGATACAAATTTTGAAAGGATTTATTCAACTAACTGTAGGGATGTATTTACCTTATGCTAAAGAAATTTGAATATATAGTCTTCATCCCATTCTGGGAAGCACTACAGGTAGTTCTTGATTTACAACTATTTATTTCGTGACTGTAGATGCGATGATACTAAAAAGTGACTGATGACCAGTTTTCACATTTAACAACTGTTGCAGCAGCCCCATGGTCAAGTGATCAAAATTTGGGTGTTTGGTAATTGGCATATATTTATTATGACAGTTGGACTGTCCCGGGGTCATCTGATCACCATTTGTAATCTTCCTTGCCAGCTTCTGACAAGCAAAGTCAATAGGCGAAACTTAATGACAGAATGATTCACTTAACAGCTGCAGTGATTCACTTAATAACCCATGGCAAAAAATGTAAAATGGGGCAAAATACTTCACTTAACAACTGTTGCTTACCAACAGGAATTTGAGGCATAATATGAAGACTATTCACTTTAATAAATATAAATATGTTAATGATTTTAGTGTTAAGGGAACTCCTGTATAAAATCAGGTAACTTGGTATTTTCAGATGTACTGGGGAGGACTCTGGGGTGCTTTGACTGCTGTGCTAAGTTAGATATTTAAAATGTCGCTACTAATATCAATGGAGCATAAGATACAGTGCCCACCCCCCAATTTTTTTACAAAAACATTCCTTATTTTCTTCCATATGTTTAAGAATCAAGTACTATTTTAGAGATGGTATCAAATATTACCATATAAGAGCAATCTCTGAATTTACTAGAATGGGTTTTCCATAACACTGCAGTCTTCCTTTAAAATAAATGGTCATTTTAGAATTTCTGGAAAAGTGATAGATGCACTTTTACTGTCTAACCTTCCAGTTTTGGAGGAGAAGAAAATTGATTCAGGGTTGGCTTCCTTTCCAGTAAATTCCCAATAAATTCATAATAACTTTCCTTACTAGTAAATATAATACATAGAAGTAAGTCTAACTAGTGATACATTTTACTTTTTTGTCATTTTTATGGCCAGGTGGGCACACTTCCAAAGTGTTGAGTTGTAGCCATCCATCATTTTTATATTGTAAAGTATAAATATAAAATACATGGGTCTGTATCATCCCTAGAAGCATTAGTAGAGACAAAGTTAATGCTAGAGGTTGATGCTTTATTTGCATCATGTCACCCATACAATTATTCAATTGTTTAATTGAAACAATTGAATAAATAATTGGAATTAGGTAGAAAAAAGAGCTCAGGTGCCAAGAAATGCCATCTGCCAGTGTATAGATACTCTGGTCCTGCTAATAGATCTCCTATTACTCTACCATAGCTCACACTGACTTACCATCATATTTTGGTTATTGCTTCTGTAATACTATGACTTTGGGAGGACACTGCATTTGCAGGATTTTTTTCCTTGAAACTTCATAAGAACGTCCTAGAGGCAAAATGTTTGGATTTGTTTGGTAAAGCCCGCATGACTTTGATAAGTGTTCAGCTTCTATTTACCATCTTGTAATTTATGCTTCTTGCATTCTCTTATCCATGAACATAGTTCATGTTTACCCAACCTTTGGCTTGCTTGGGCCAAAGGTTCAGTGAAGAGGAATTCCCTTGGGTTGCATATAAAATATATAATGCAGTTAATATATATAACAAACTTCCTTTTAAAATATTTTTTATTATCTTGTGGGACTATATTACTAGCTGTATAGGGTTGCATGTGGCCGATGGGCTGCAGGTTGGACATGCCTGGTTTAGTTATTTGAAAGCTGGCACTTCTAATCTCATGTCACATTTACCCACCATATTAGTGTGTGGAAGGCCTATGCAGTCCCCTAAGATCTTTCCACTGACAATATGTGTCTTACATAATTGATGAAGGGACCTAGGCACACAATATGCCTGCTGATGCCCCAGCTGCATTTATATAAAACACCTTCTGGCTAGAAAAACAAGTAATGCTACACTCAGAGGCTGATGGTATGATAAGATTTTCCAATAGCTCCCAGCAATCCTCTCTGATGTGACTGGCTAATTTGTTGACTCAGAAGTCTCAGGCAATGCACCTATTACTTCCTAGATGCCCTCCCCCAAATATAGAATTCCAGTGACCTTGTAGTTCACTGGAACATACATTGTTGATATTGTGGTTACTATTTTATGAGTCCATTAAAAAAAAAACTATGTTTAATGTCATAATTTTCTGCATCCTCTTATCAGACAGTATATTTTTTTCTCTACCTAAAACCTTTAATCCCCTCTAGTGCCCAATTTTTGAAATCATAATTATCTGTGTATGTCTTGTAAAAACCAAAATAACATCTATTTCCTGTGCCAAGCTGTTCGTTCTTCACAAATTCCAAAACCTTATTTAAAACATTAATTTAAAATATTCTAAAATATGAAATACTTATTTCAATATTCCAATTTTATCTGGACCGTTAGTCTGTTTATAACTTTCTTAGATCACAATCTTTTTTAGCTTTTTTGCAGTTTATTTCAATTTCTTTGAATTCTTAAAGCTTATGATTATTATTTTCTTTCTTTCCAGATTGAAAGCAGGCTCATCTGGTGTTTTCAAACTTGTCATTTGAAAGGTCTCTAACAGGTTAGAAATAGTTAATGAGCAATTTCGAAAAGCAATCAGAAAGTGAGGTTTGCAAATTTAATACCCTTTAAAAGGCTCTACCACAGTTGCAAATAAGATGATCAATCCTGTTATCTCTTGGTGCATAAACCCACAGAAAAATGCTGTTTAGTCTCCTTGCAAGGAGCAGTCATCAGGACCATATGTCAACTCCCATTCCGAGACATTCCAAGGATTCAGTCTACTCACTGGTTCTTTGGTTTTGCCATGATTGTCTTTAGTACATCATACCTCCCCAGAAGTGTAGATCTACTGTCATTCCTAACTATTTTCCTGCTCTCTGTCTTACATACAAGGATGTTTTAACCCTAATGAAATTTAATATCTTAGCCTTGAGAGTGTTAGAGGAGACCTTCCGTAACCTCTTGTAGTCAAAGCACTTGAATATCTTTTTAATACATTTGATTTTAACTTTAGTGGCTATTTTGAACTATTAAGTTTTCATATTCGTTCCCCTTACAAAATATACAAGTTGGCTTGAAATAGTTGTTCAGTTTTAGTACTCAATCAGTTTGTCAAAATCTTGACAAAAATTGCTAAATCCTCAGTTGGAATTGATGTCATAAGGGGGGTATTTTTAATAATGTTCAGGCCTGGAGAATTTGGCTAAATTTTTTGGGTATAGACAATTGCTAATTTTTAAACATCGCTATTACCTCCCTTGGTTCTGATGTGTTTTACTATATCTGTGTTTTTATTTCGTCCCTGACCATAAATTCAATAAATTATGTAAAAAACACAGGACACAAATGCACTCCTCCTAACAAGATATCAGTGTTAATTTGCTGCTGTTAGCAGTAGTAGAAATAGCACTTAGACTTATATACCACTTCATAGTGCTTTTACAGCCCTCTCTAAACAGTTTACAGAGTCAGCCTATTGCCTCCAACAATCTGGATCCTCATTTTACTTATCTCGGAAGGATGGAAGGCTGAGTCAACCTTGAGCCAGTGAGATTTGAACTGAAGTAGCCTGCAGTACTGCACTCTAACCACTGCGCCATCTTGGCTCATAGTAACACTAGTTACTATTAAAGATTTGTTACCAGTTGGATGTTGGCATGGAAATTGGTCCAGTGGAGATGCCCAGGGTGGAAACAGCATTGGTTGGGCTTCTCAGTGATCTCTGGCGGGAATGGGATGTGAATGCAACTTACGACCACAATTGAGCCCAAAATATATGTTGCTAAGTGAGAAATTTGTTAAGTGAGTTTTGCGCCATTTTAAGTGCATCATTTAAGTGCATCATTGCAATTGTTAAATTAGTAACATGGTTGTTAAATGAATCTGGCTTCTCCATTGACTTTGCTTGTCAGAAGGTCACAAAAGAGGATCACGTGACCCAGGACACTGCAGCCATCATAAATATGAGTCAGTTGCCAAGCATCTGAATTTTGACCATAGGAATGTTGCAACAGTCATAAGTGTGAAAAATGGTCCTAAGTCACTTTTTTCGGTGCTATTGTAACTTCACAACGGTCACTAAGCAAACAGTTGTAAGTCAAAGACTACCTGTAGTGCATCCGTCCTTGCTCTGCTTGCCTCTCAGTGGTTTTTGATAACATCAACCGTAGTATCCTTCTAGAATGGCTGTGGGGGTTGGAAGCGAGAAGCACTGGGCTGTCCTTCGTCCGACAGTCTGTTTTTGTGATATTGATAGAATTATACCTGTCCCACAGAAATGGAAGCACAGGTTTAATTCAGATCAAACAAACTGTCGAAGAAGAAAAGCATGCATTGGCTGATTATGTAAAAGACAGCCAAAACAAAACACTTGAGAATTAATGATTAGGAATTGGAACTTACTGAAGGTACAGGAAGCAAAAAATGAATATCAAAAGAATGTAATAAAAACAAGAGCAGAATGCTGTCATGAAAATATTACATGTCAATTTCTGCTAAAGGTCGGGGGGAAAGTATAAAGATAAAACCTGGCAGTGGCTTACAATGGTAACATTAAAAAAAAGAAACTGAAGAGTTGAGTTTGACTGCGCAAGTGCAAACTATTCAAACTAATGCAACAAGGCTAGAATGGAAAAGTCATCAACTGATTCAAAGGGCAAATTGTGCAAAGAAGCAATAGAAGCAGCTGATCATATATTCAGCTTGTGCAAGAAGATTGCACAAACTGATTATAAACGGTGACATAACACTAGGGTATCTGTAAAAATTAGCACGTACCAGTAAAGGAAAATTGGTGGGACCATATAGTTGAAAATGCAGTTGAAAATGAGAGGTAAAAATATAATTAGATAATAATTTTGTTCTCATCTGGCAGATAGCTAGATAAATGTAGACTGAATGAAACATATTAATACAGTCAGAAGTCTCCAAAATCATTGGTATGCATTACACTTCATAAATAACAGTCAGTGATATACTGGCATACTATTTGTTACTATACTGCATAAAATAGATAAACAAGATAAATGCAATGAGTTATTGTGCCAATCTAAACAATCTTTCAACGGATTACATTTGGGCGAACATTTGCAACTAGAACTTGTGTGAGCAGGAAGACAACAATCTTTATCATTTAAATTACTGCAGTATTTAGATAAAAGTGGTTTAATTAAATCCCTAGACCAACATAAAAAAAGAATACAACAGAAGTATATGGTCAACAGATTCAATTTTCACTATTGGACACAGATAAAGATAATCTGGCAATAAGCTGCTGCTGAATCTACCTTCTGATTGTGCTAATGGCAGCATATTATTTAGCCAGGATGAAGGTTCCCCAATGTTTTAAGCATAAGATATTGGCAAGATAAGGAGCAACTGAGATTTTACTGAGGAAGCTGAAATGGTAAGACCATGGTTTTAGGTCAGTGATGGCTAACCTTTTTGCCATCGTGTGCCAAAAGCAGGGAGAGCAGGTGTGTATGTGTGTGGGGGGGTGTCGTGTGTGTACGTGCCCATACCCATAATTCTATGCGCCCCACCCCCCACATATGCACACGTGACCCCCTCCTGCGGTCCCCCTGTTTTTGGCACGTGATGGCATGGTGGGCCTGGTAGGCCCGTTTTTTGCTCTCCCCAGGCTCCAGAGCTTCTCTAGGAGCCTGGGGAGGGCAAAAATGGCCCTCCCCACCCTCCTGGAAGCCCTCCACCGGAGTCCCACCGGAAGTTGGCAAACGGGCCATTTCTGGCCTCTGGAGGGCCTCGGGGGGGGGGGAAGCCCATTTTCGCCTTCCCCAGGTTCCTAGAGAGGCTCTGGAGCCTGGGGAGAGCAAAAAATGGGCCTTTCCACCCTCCCAGGCCCTCTGGAGGCAGGAAACAACCTGTTTCCCTACTTCCGAGTGGCCCAGAAGGCCCAAAAATCACTGGCTGGTGTGTGTGTGTGTGCCAGAGCTGAGCTCGTGTGCCCACCAATATGGCTCTGCGTTCCACCTGTGGTAAATGTGCCACAGGTTCGCCATCACGGGTTTAGGTCTTTCAATAAATTATTTTTTTAAAAAGGCTGTATCAGCTGTACACAAGGAACTGACCCTAAAGAAGCCACAGTCTTCTATCTAAATTTATTCCCTTTAATCATAAAGGTACCATAGAAAATCAGGGAGATAAAAAATGTGTCAAAATTTAAGCCACTATTTTATGTAACAAGGCAACCTGTATATCTGAATTGAAATCCCTCTGGTCTCTAACACAGAAAAGCAGCAGGATGCATCTTACAAATTTCTTAGGAATTTTGATTCAACAGTTTCAAAGAGAGTGTTAGAGATTAGGCAGCTTAGAACCTTTGTCCTACATATCTTAATAGCTGCTGAAATGTCTTTATTGCCATTCTGAATCACAAAATGCACGACAGCATTTGAAAGCCATTGAGCCTTTGTGAACACTGTCTTTATCTGTTACTTCCAGGATGTAGAGGCATAAAAACAGACCCCAAGATATTTAAAGACTTTGACCTAGTTGATGCTAATGCTACCTTTCATCCACAAATAATGATGATGATTCTTAGAAAGACGATTATTTTTGTTTTCTCTTGATTAAAGTCAGGCCCATTTTCCATACAGAAAGAGACAAGGCCCCTAAGACATCATTTGAGACCTAATAAAGACATAGAAAATATGATTTCACTGTCTGCATAAAACAACACTGAAACAAGCCTATTGGTTAATGAAGGAGAGGGAAACGGTCTGGAAGTGACTTGTATCACCGGCTTTGTGCTGCAACCTTGGTTGCATTTATATAAAACTCTTCAGGGAAAAAAAAGTAGTGCTACATTCAGAGGCTGTTGGAATGATAAGATTTTCCAATAACTCCCAGCAGTCTGATGTGACTGGCTAATTTGTTGACTCAAAAGTTCCAAGCAATGCATATGTTACTTCCTAGATGCCCCCATTCCACACATAGAATTCCAATGACCTCCTAATTCACTGGAACAGACATTGTTGATACCGTGGCTACTATTTTCTGATTCCATTTTTCAAACATCTCCCTCAATATTTTTATCGTCGTAGCATCTTGCATTATCTTACTAGCCTGTGTATGCTTGGTAAATTTAAAACAACCTTTGCACCTGAAGAACCTCAAACGTATTGAACTTAATTCCTATAATTCTCAGACAGCATGATTGGAAATTATGGGATTTAAAGTCCAAGAAGGAGAACTGTTGGGGGGGTTACAACTGTTGGGAAGTTGCAGTTAAGGTTTGATTTTAAAAAAATGCCACTTCAGACTGAAGTGGATGGGGTTACCAAAGATGAAATCAGTCTATAATTCATTTTATTTTAAAAAGTTTATAAAATAATCCAAGAAAGTCTTGTCCAATTAGTTTGCTGAGCATTATAAATACATGTTAAACAACTCCATATTAAACTGATGTACTTGAATGACAGAAGACAATGTTCTAGGGCCTGAACAAGCTAATTTCAGATAAATTAGGTCATCTTCAGATCGCTGTCTAGTTCTCTAGTGCCAAGCCAAGAAATATACTTTCCATCCAAAAGGAAAACTGTATGCTGCCCTCATAGATTTGAAGGCCATTTTTATTTGATTCTCAAAAATGGTTTACGGGAAAAACTGACTATGAATCCTGTATCAACTAGTGTTTACTAGCTTTAATAATGTTACTTCATGAGAACAATGCCATGCATGTTTATTATGGCTTTCCGCCCCAAAACCAAGATAAAACAAGGTTGCATCTTGGCCCCAATCTTTTTAATAATTACATGAATGACAATTAACTTTCCCATAGTAAATGTTCTGCAGGTGCTTATTTTAACAGGTGCTTCAGTTAAGTATGTGCGTAGGATAGATATTTGAATATATGCTTGAATGTATGTACTGCTAAAGCGTGATTGTACAATGCATGTTGATTAACATCCCAACTTGAAGATACCACTTAATCAACTAGAAAATCATAGTATATAGAGATTTAGTGTAAAAGTGGACTTCTTATATATATATAAAAAATCCTAGAGTAATTCCTGGGTAATCGCACAGTGTAAAATTATTCAGTTCTCTGTATAGATTTCCTCAGCAAGAAGCATCATTTAAAGAAATAAAATAGTGTCCAGAATTCACTTTGCTGATTACTGTTCTGCAACTTAAGAAACGTTCTCAGAATCCATTATAATTTTCTATAAACGAATTCTCATTCTAGGTACATTGCATGACTACTATGCTCAGATGATGGGAGTCATAACTGATCATATTTCTAGTGAGTTAAATCTTGCATGATGTCTTTATTACAGAAATGCTGAGAAATTCTTTAACATTTCACTCTCCTGGAATAGATTAGTATCATGGTTGATATGAGAGAGGCTTTGCTTAGACTACACAATGACAACAGTCTGCCACCAAAATCAACAGTTCTGTTGTTCCTTCTTCCTTGAGCCCTGTAATCTTCAGGTGTTTAAGTATGTTATCAGCCTTGTCTGATATCATAATTGTGCTTTTGTTTGCTGAGCCTGCCATAAGCAGCCACTGATGTGAATAACGGCTAGGAAAGCTCATTTCTTCACAGCATATGTTTAATGAATGTGTTCATACATTATAAGGGAAAGGAAATCCATCCAGTTGCATCCAGTTTTGGTCGCCACGATGTAAAAAAGATGTTGAGACTCTAGAAAGAGTGCAGAGAAGAGCAACAAAGATGATTAGGGGACTGGAGGATAAAACATATGAAGAACGGTTGCAGGAACTGGGTATGTCTAGTTTAACAAAAAGAAGGACTAGGGGAGACATGATAGCAGTATTCCAATATCTTAGGGGCTGCCACAAAGAAGAGGGAGTCAGGCTGTTCACCAAAGCACCTGAGGGTAGAACAAGAAGCAATGGGTGGAAACTGGTCAAAGAAAGAAGCAACTTAGAACTAAGGAGAAATTTCCTGACAGTTAGAACAATTAATAAGTGGAACGACTTGCCTTCAGAAGTTGTGAATGCTCCAACACTGGAAATTTTTAAGAAAATGTTGGATAACCATCTGACTGAGATGGTATAGGGTTTCCTGCCTGGGCAGGGGGTTGGACTAGAAGGCCTCCAAGGTCCCTTCCAACTCTGATGTTATGTTGGTTATGTTGGTTGAAAACCAATCAACACAGAATAATCCTTTTTAACTGAAGCACTGTATGCCTGCAGCAGATTGCAGGTTGGATCTCACCACGGTGAACATAGCAGTTTCATTCCAAGCTTTGGATGTCTTCCAGAGTTAGCATAGCATCATAGTCTGGCTTCTGATTCTTCTTTGCCATTTCTTAATCATCCCATCTTTTAAATGCATTGATAAGCATAAGCCGTTCAAGGAATGGGTAGAGGTTATAGGTTTAGAGGCTAGATTACAGGTTGCCTTCGACTTACAACAGTTCATTTAGTGACCATTCAAAGTTACAATGGCACTGAAAAAAGTGACTTATGATCATATTTCACAGTGACAACCTTTGCAGCATCTCCATGATCATGTGATCAACATTCAGATGCTTGGCAACTGGTTCATATGCCAGCCCTGGAGGCCATCTTTCTCTTTGGAACTTCAGGGCTGTTGCATTTAGTGCACAGGCCTGCTGTGTGAAAATGGGAGGGCGGTTGCATGGAGTGAATAGAGATATATAGCCATAACAGCATTCTTTTCCCTGGGAGTCAAGGACATTCAGCCTGTACCTGTAGAGGCGTGACTGGGGGACATCTCCAGTTGGGATGGTGGATTGATTGGACCATGTGATGGACATGTGGGTGCAGGGGAAAGGTCTTTGACTTTTCTTTGGGTGGGGAAAACCTGGGAGCTTTCAGATTCGGGTTTTCCCAGATGTGCCAATATGACATCTCTAATAAAATGGAACTTTGAGGAACTTCAAGCCTCGGAGTCTTATTTGGTTGGGGGTGTTACTTGAAACCCTGACATCATATTTATGATGGTTGCTATGTCTCAAGGTCATGTGATCCACTTTTACAAACTTCTGACAAGCAAAATCAATGGGGAAGCCAGATTCACTTAACAACCAGGTAATTAACTGATCAACTGCAGTGTTTCACTTAACAATTGTGGCAAGAAATTTCATAAAAAGGGGCAAAACTCACTTAACAAATTCTCACTTAACATAAATTTTGAGTTCAATTGTGGTCATAAGTCGAGGACTACCTGTATCGATAGGAAATTATTTCTGTTGATTTGTAGAATGATTGGTCACAAGTTTATTGATTTTGTTCCAATTGTATGGAATCACCTCCTTAACAAAGGAGATCTTACCAATCAATCACATTCAGAATGTTTGAAGAATAGTGTACACCCATTTGATTTAAAAATACAAGAAGAATAATGAAATTTGAATTGGATGAGCGTGGAATCTGTTTTTGATATAAAATTCCTTTTCAGTCTATTTTGGCAAATAATCAAGAATTGGCCAGAAAAATAGTAATAGTTTGCATGAGGTCTATTTAAATAGCATTATATTATTCATCTCTTTTTCTAGATTGCATTAAGGGTTTCTAATCAATTTTGTTTATACTTTGGTTTGAGTGTCCATTGAGTTAGTCAGCTCTTGAAGAAATTGAAAACATGAACCAACAGCTTTTACTAATTAATGTGGTGTAATCCATTAATTTGTTTTTTATTAGCTGCTTTATTTATAGCAAATTTAAATTAATTAAATTATCATTGGTGTTTAAAATTGCAAGAAATACTACAGTATTGGCTGAAAAATTAGCACAGTAGCAAGGAATCTTGATAAGTTTTTAAAAATAAAAATCAAATTCACACTTTGTAATTACAATCTAATGATGATGATTTTGCAAAATCAATCTTTTAATTTGCTCCAAATTCCAATGAGAAGAAAGAAAAAAAAAGGAAGGGGGAGGTATATAAGGCCAAGAAAATATATGAAAAGTGCCAGGAATAGTGTTAAAAATGTTCACAGTACCAGTTTACCTAGATGAAAACTCTCTTGAAATTTTTTTGCAATTCTCCATATTATCATAATCAGAAAATATGATCATCCAGGTCATTCTAAAATTTCAACAGCCAGTGGTGGAATTCAATTTTTTTTTACTACCGGTTCTGTGGGCGTGTCTTGGGTGTGGTGTGGCTTGGTGGGTGTGGCTTGGTGGGCATGGCAGGGGAAGGATACTGCAAAATCCCCATTCCCTCCGCACTCCTGGCGGAAGGATATTGCAAAATCCCCATTCCCATCCCACTCTGAGGCCAGCCAGAGGTATTTGCCGGTTCTCCGAACTACTCAAAATTTCCACTACCAGTTCTCCAGAACCTGTCAGAACCTGCTGAATTTCACCCCTGTCAATAGCCATATTAAAAGATAAAATCTACATGTCTTCCTCCAAATCTTAGAGAAAACGTTAACACTGTTAACAATAATTTCTCTTTGCTTCAACAAATTCTTTTGCGGTTTCAGAAAAGTTCCAGTCAATCCTGCATCTCTCATCTTCAGGCAAAAAAGCTTAACACTGTATCCAGCAAGACTGCACTGACTGGACCCTTTAACTCTCTCAAAATGAATTTCTCCCCAAGGCTTTATAAATATTACACACGGGAGATGGTAAGGATAAATACATTATTGATTTCTCAGGCTCCCCGGACACGTAAACATCGCTGCGCTGGAATTTTCTTGGACTGCTGCTCAAGAACCGAGAGGGCGTAATTGGGAACCTTGGCGCAAACAAAGGAATAAACAAGCAAACCGTAAGCAACAAAGTGAAGATTAAATTGTGAACATAGCTCTCCTGGGCATGATCATTCTTAATGAGGCAGAGATGCGGCGAAAATAAGAAAGTCCAAATTGACTCCATGTCTTGATTAGAAAAGTAATCCCTCAGCCCCCCTTTTTAATAATTCGTTCTTTGCTTGGTTTGCACTCCAGTGTCTTACATTTGGAAGATTGATATCAGATGCCTGTGTTTTAAGATCACACTGAGATGTCCAATTATTTTTAAAGCTAACTTTTTTGCGTGTGTGTTCCAGTTAACAGTTTACTGCCTGTGTACTATTAACCCCTCTGAAGGAGTTTACAGTACTATATAACAAATGACTGTTGAATACAAACCTTTACAGGCATAAATCTCACTTTCCAGTAAGGTTTGCTGCTGGTATTACTTGCCAAGCAAGGCAACGAAGCAAAAAAACAACAAAAAATATATTTGTAATATATCAATGTCCCATTGTATAGTAGGCTGTATGAAGACAAGCCAGCGTTTTCCCAAGGGATGCAATACATGTACAGGTAGTCCTCGACTTATGACCTCAATTGAAGCCCACCATTTCTGTTGCTAAGTGAGACATTTAAGTGAGTTTTGCCCCATTTTATGACCTTCCCTGCCACCGTTGTTAAGTGAATCACTGGTTGTTAAGTTAGTACCAGAAAGTTGTTATGTGAGTTTAGGTTCCGCATTGACTTTCCTTTTCAGAAGGTTACAAAAGGGGATCATGTGATCCCAGCATACTGCAACTGTTATAAATAGGAGTCCGTTGCCAAGCATCTGGATTTTGATCACATGACTGTGGGTATGCTGCAATGGTTGTAAGTGTGAAAAATGGCCATAAGTCACTTTTTTCAGTGCTGTCGTAACTGTGAACGGTCACTAAATGAACTGTTGTAAGTCGAGGACTACCTGTAATTGTGGATTTTTGCTTATTATTTGATAATGGAATCATAGGTTGTTTTTTTACATAGGCCTTTGGACCACAGCTATAAATATCTACTATAATATCTGCTATCTGTGGCATCAGAGCCTCCTTTTTTAAGCTCTTCCTCCACCCTAACCCCCCAATAATTCTGATGCCACCTATGTGTGTGAAAGGGCTCCACACATTTGGCATTGCTGCAGTTCCACTGCAACCTTCATTCAGCCAAAAACTAAGCCGTAACCCCAATTACTAAAAGATTTGAGGATCTATTTTTGTCAGCCCTGATATGCAAACAGTGGTGACAGTAATAAAGGGTGGGTTATACTTCATGGTCTAAAGCAGCGGTGAAATGCTCCTGGTTCGGACCGGATCGCCTGATCTGGTAGCCATGGTGGCGGGTGGTTTGGAGAACCAGTAGCAAAAATCCCTGCCCCCTCCATGCCCAGTTGAGTCACGCGATTATCAGAGGTTTGTTTTTTTTTTAAAGCATTTTTCTTCGGCCAAAAAAATGCTTTTAAAAGTAAAAAAAAAAGAGCCTCTGATGATCAGGCAACTCAGCTGGGATCATCAGAGCCTTTTAAAAGCATTTTTCACAACCTCTTCGACCGAAGAGGTTGTAGAAAAAATGCTTTTAAAAGTAAAAAAAAAAAAAAGTTGGCCACGCCCACCCAGTCACATTACCCCCCCAAGCCACACCCACAGAAGCGGTAGTTAACAAATTTTACATTTCACCACTGATCTAAAAGTTAAGCTAAACATGTCAGTGGTGTGTGGGAATGACCTTGGGAGACAAAAGAAAGAGCAGTAGACTAGACACTGGTCAGATAAGAAGCAGCTGAACCGGCAGAAAGAATGGGGGATAGGGAAAGCATGTCAGAAGCAACACCACCTCCCATTTTCTTGAATTTCTTGAATTGTAAATGCAAGAAGAAGAGAGATGTACTTTCAGTCTTCGCTAAATTTTTTAAAAATATAACTGTACCATAAAGATAGGGCTAGGCCCCCTGGGTATGCTTCTTGACTGGGCTACTTTGAGGTGCTGACAAGTGGTGAGGAATTTCATTTCTCTGCAGGCATACTGTCCTCAAGCATTTATCTGGAGCAGCAATTGCCTGTGCGCCAAAGCATTTTAAAAGTGGCTTAGAGCTTTCAGTTCACTATGAGAATGACTTTAAGGAGTGGCTCCTAGGGAACCTCTTTTCTATGAGCTGCACTGGCTTCCAATATATATATAAAATGGAATAGAACTGGAAGGGACACTGGAGGTCTTCTAGTCCAGCCCCCTACTCAAGCAGGAGAACGTATATCATTTCAGACAAGTGACTGTCCAGCCTCTTCTTAAAAACCTCCAGTGATGGAGCACCCACAATTTCTGGAGGCAAGCTGTTCCATTGGTTAATTGTCCTCACTGTTAGGAAGTTTCTCCTTAATTCCAGGTTGCTTTTCTCCTTGATTAGTTTCCATCTATTTTTTCTTGTATCTGCCCTCTGGTGCTTTGGAGAATAATTTGACCCTCTCTTCTTTGTGGCAGCCCCTCAAATACTGGAATACAGCTTTCATGTCACTCCCAATTCTTCTTTTCTTTAGATTAGCAAAGTAAGTTTCCAGGTGTGATTCAAGGTGTTGCTTATTACCTTTAAGACCCTACATACCATAGGATTGGGTTACTTGAAGGACCGCCTTCTCTCAAGAACATCTGCCTGCCCCAGACACCCCCACATGGAGGTTGCTCCAGGTTCCTTCTTGTAATCTTCTGGAGCCTAGGAGGTGTGATTTTTTTTCCTGGGGTTGCTCCTGTTTTCTGGAGCCATCTCCTCCCTGACACTCAACAGGCCCCAATTCTGCTCACTTTCAGGAAGGCCACTAAGACTTGTGGTTATTGTGTTCTGTTGCTTAGTTGTTATATTATATCCTGTATTTTGTATCTTTATATTGTTAATATTGAATGGTAGCATAGTTTGGGGAGTTGGTTTATTGTTTTCCTTTTCTGCTGTACACTGCCCAGAGCCATACTGTTGGATGCCCTTATATCGTTTATTAATAAATACAAGGTCATTTTTTTTAAAAAAAGATCTTAAGTACATGACAAAACTTAAGTCTGAGCTCCAAAATCATCCTTTTCATTTCAGCTTTCTTTTCCAATAACCATTTCACAAGGCGTACGCTGATGAGGCACATTGCTTGACCAAAAACATTTTCATTCACCCCTGTGTGGTTTTGATTTACTCTTGTTTATTATTCAACATTTTATTGATGTGGTTTTTCCCCCCTGTTGGAAGAAATATCCATCTGGGTTCAGTTCCAAGTGGGGACAAAGACACTGGAAACATGGAGGCTGCTTGGAAAGATGGTTTAATGGTGGTCAGGATCACATGGCTTGAGTTCCTGAACAGAAAGGGGCCGAGATCCTGTGTGCTCCCTGGCTTTATGCTTTTTCTGAGCTTTGACCTTTCTGGGGCACAGGAAGAGTATCCTGATTGGTTGTCAGACTCCCAGGGGGTGGGAGTCTTAGCTAGCCTTGCTGGCTGTCTCTCAAGCTTGCTTGAGCCTTGCCATGTGGTGAGTTTCAGTTGTATTGTGTTGCAAATCATGGGGGGATTGAGTGAGCTTGGTTGAAGCCTTAATTGCCCATTGACAAAGGTGGGGAGAATGAGTGAGCTTAGCTGAGGCTTTTAATGGCCCATTGACAAAGGTGGGGGGGGAGTCAGGAAGTTGCAGGGAGCTCCTTTGTCTTTAAAATATGTTTCTCCATTTCTCATCCAGGAAGGTATAATATTCTGCTTTTTAAAATATTTCCTAGAATATTTCATTCTTCTAGGAGGGGGGTGGGTGCTAAATTCCTACACCCCCTTTAAGACAAGGGGTATACGGCCAATTCCGAGAAATCAAATCACAATTTGCTTCCGCAAAGCATAACAAATATTTCTTTTATGAATGGCAGCCTGATGATGTTCAAAGAAACCTACATACATATGTAGTCTGAATAAATCCAATAAAAATGTCACATCCTATACACGCAATTCTAGGCAAAACACACATATCACACAAAATCGACTTGTTGATATATACAATACCCAGTGCAATACAGAGATATAGAACCCACAGGCAATGCAAGGTAAATGTCATCATCTAGTCTAACTCCTCTCCTTCCAATCCCCTCCTTATCATGCTGGGTAAACTTTGTCAATTCATCTCACCTTTTCTCTTTCTCTCTCTCTGTCTCTGGGCAATTGTCCATTATTCAAAATAGAGCTAAACGGGAATCTTGTAATATGTGTGGATTCTGTATGGAAACAAAAATGAGACTGCTGGCAGCTGGCGTGTTTATTTAAATGCATTTCTTAATTAAATAAAAAATATGACTCAACAAAATACCCAAAGAGTATGAAGAGAATTATATGCCGAGCTACCACTACCCATACATGCTACCTGGGGGGCTCAAAGTATGACTGAAAATAGCCTCTTACAACATTTGACTAAGAAAACCAGTCCTTTGAAAGGGTCCTGTATAATAAAGTCAGTATTCACACCATCTTGCACATCTGTAGTGTCAATGAATCTGTTAATAAATTGTTGTCAAGAGAGTATCATATGTAAAGATTTCCTGACTTTTCGCATGATTTTTCACCAGATGGATTTTTGAAGTTAATCTCCAAAGCAGATGTGTGTAACGACTGTGACTTGGGATATGTACCATGTTCCTGAGTTCCAAATAAGACAACAGCTAGCATTTCATTCTAAACAGGTATTCTAATAAAAAGATATTAGTATAAATGTAACCACTGCCAGCAGCTTCATCAGATAGGGTTGAGTCCCATGTTAAAGTTTGGCTCTTTAAAAACTGGCTGTCTAGAAGGTTCCCTTTTGCAAGCTGATTTTTATCCACCTCTGTGGAATTTTGAGTGCCAGTTTCATTCAAGAGTCAAAAGAGCAATGAAGTCATTCTGCACTCTCTCTACTTGGCTGAGAAGCACCTTATTAAGATTGTGTAGACTGTTCATTTATCTCTTCACAATCAGAATTGTTTAACGGGAGTGATAGAGATGACAAATTTTAATAGCTTTGGCTTTTTAGCTGGCAATAAACCATTAATATCTTTAGCGTCAGCTGCATTCAGAAATATGGTCACTTTTATTTTTGATTAGTAACATATTCTCAATATCTCTCAGTAAATCTTGAACAGCTTTCATTAAATTATTTAGAGTGCAGTTGTATGGCTCAATTACGTGGCTAAAGGATCTTGAATTTATTGGAACTGTTTTGGTGGTAGAGTGTCAGGTACAACATCGTCACATCCAGGAATTGGATACGCTCAGCAGAATGCAGTACCGGTTACGGATCAGGTTGTGAATAGAAAGTATACCATTCTTCTCACCTAATTGAAACCCTACCTATACTTGTTCACATAAGTAATTATCAATAAAAGCTGGTGAAAAAACATTAATTAACCATGTGTATGAATGAAGGCGAATACACGTGTCCCAGGATAATGTTGCAGGATCCAATCTGGGTCAGTTACCAGGACCAGAGGTTTTGTCTTCCGATCTTTCAGACTCATGCTGGTCTCCAGCTCAGCTCGGAAGACAAAACCTCTGGTCCCGGTAACTGACCCAGGTTGGACCCTAACCATACGTATTTCATTACTACAGGTAGTCCTCGACTTACGACTACAATTGAGCCCCACATTTATGTGTCTAAGTGAGACATTTGTTAAGTGAATTTTGCCCCATTTTACGATCTTTCTTGTCCCAGTTGTTGGCTGAATCGCTGCAGTTGTTAAGTTAGTAACACGGTTGTTAAATTAATCTGGCTTCCCCATTGACTTTGCTTGTCAGAAGGTTGCAAAAGTTGATCAAAACGACCCTGAGACGCTGCAACCATCATAAATATGAACTAATTGCCAAGCGTCCAAATTTTGATAGGTGACCATGGGGATGCTGGAATGGTCGTAAGTGTGAAAAATGGTCATAGATCATTTTTTTCAGTGCCGTTGTAACTTCGAACACAAAATAAACTGTTGAAGTTATACGTTTATGAATTTATTTTTCAGAACTATTTGCTGTGTAAGCACCTGGCCCAGGTGGAAAGGGCAGAGGAATAGAGAACTTCAGTTATCTGTGAACTGTCATCATTCATTATTATTCCAAAGGAAGTGAGTTCTAATTCCAGACATATCATTTCATCTGCTCCCTTTCCATGGGAGGCAGGAAGGGAGTTTGCATTCAGCAATACAGTTGCCAAAAACAGGTTTGCCTTAGTATGAATTATCACTCACGATGAGATTGCTGATGGGTATTTCAGAAATGTCCCAATACTTCTGTTTCTAGTGTCAGATCAGATGTTGCCTAATTCAAGAAAAATGTAACACCCTGCTGTGCTATTACAAACACCACTGAGCTAAAAATAAACATCAGAAGCAGTTCCTTATACAGTAGTGTTGGATTAATGATTTTAAATAGAGTTGTGGAATTATGAACAGCCACATTTTTGAATCTCTTATTTACTTTTCATAAATCTGTAACAATAAAGGTAAGAGTGGAGTAATATGAAATGAGAGACTTTGGTATCCAGCATAGCATAGCATAGCATAGCATGCAGTGGTGGGTTGCTACCGGTTCACCCCGGTTTGGGCGAACCAGTAGTGGTGGCAGTGGGAGGCTCCGCCCACCCACCCAGACATCATAAAAAACACCCTGCGCATGGGCAGAAGTGCCGTGCGCTCGCAAAGCAAGCATTTGCACCCGCGCCAGTGGTGGGTTTCAAAAATTTTTACTACTCGTTCTGTGGGCGTGACTTGGTGGGTGTGGCATGGCTTGGTGGGCATGGCAGGGGAAGGATACTCTACAATCTCCATTCCCACCCCACTCCAGTGGAAGGTTACTGCAAAATCCCCATTTCCTCCCAATCAGCTGGGACCTCCCGAGAATAGATAGGGGCGGGGCCAGTCAGAATTTTTACTACCAGTTCTCTAGAACTGGTCAGAACCTGCTGAATACCACCTCTGACCCACATGCTCCCGGTAGCGAACTGGGATTTGAAACCCACTACTGATAGCACAGCACAGCACAGCACAGCACAGCACAGCACAGCACAGCACAGCACAGCACAGCACAGCACAGCACAGCACAGCACAGCACAGCACAGCACAGCACAGCACAGCACAGCACAGCACAGCACAGCACAGCACAGCACAGCACAGCACAGCACAGAATATAGAATAGTGCTGGAAGGGACCTTTGGGTCTTCTAGTCCAGATCCCTGCTCAAGCAGGAGAACCTATCATTTCAGACAAGTGACTGTCCAGTTTCTTCTTAAAAACCTCTAGTGATGGAGCGCCCATGATTTCTGAAGGCAAGCTATTCCACTGGTTAATTGTCCTCACTGTTAGGAAGTTTCTCTTTAATTCCAGATTGCTCTTTGATTAGTTTCCAACCATTGTTTCTTGTCTTGCCCTCCAGTGCTTTGGAGAATAATTTGACCCCCTCTTCTTTGTGGCAGCCCCTCAAATACTGGAATAGTGCTATCATGTCACCCCTAATTCTTTTCTTTAGACTAGCCAAACCCCAAACTTGCAGACGTTCTTCATATAGTTTAGTCTCCAGGCCTTTGATCACCTTAGAGCAGTGGTTCCCAACCAGTGTGCCGCGGCACTAAGGGGTGCCGTGAGATCTTTTGAGGGTGCCGGGAACTTTTGAGCTACGGAGATTTTAAATATCTATTTCCTTATAAGGGTGCCGGGAACTTTTGAAAGGCTTTCCAAGGGTGCCTCAAACAAGAAAAGGTTGTGCCTCAAACAAGAAAAGGTTGGGAACCACTGCCTTAGAGCATGTCCTTATGATAAGCTCAATCATTCATAGGGTTATCTATGAGTAAGTTACTACCCACCAGTATGAGCCAGATGACAGAAGTGAAACAAGGAAACCCAGAATCCAATGCTCTTTTGTTGTAACGGTGATTATGTCAGGTTGAAAATACTCCATCATAGTGAATTTAATAAATTGAATGTGCCTGAGGTGGGATAGTATGCATGATTGAGACTAACCTTATTATAAGGAATCAAATTATTTGTCCAGGAACCACATTTTTCCCTGATTTAAAATGATGGACAAAGAGTAGAATTCTGATAGATGTGTGAAAGAAAAGGATTATTTTCCTTTACCGTTGGAACGCTTTAGATGTGTTACTAAGCTGTGCTAGCTGCACATTTGGACCTCCTCCTCCATCAGTTAGGCCAGAGGTTCCCAATCTTTTTCGCCCGCGGCTCCCCCGGAAATCCGACCTGCAACTGCGCATGTGCACCAGACGCTCCAGAAATGGCGCATCAGCACCAGACCCAGCGGGTGCAGATATTCCGCGGTGCCCCCATGACGATAGCGCGGCTCCCTGGGGAGCCGCGGCTCACACTTTGGGAATCACTGAGTTAGGCCATCATTTCCTATGATGTTATGAATGGATGCTTTATGGAGCACTCCAGGTCACCTTGGAATAATTTTTTTAAATAGCTATTTCTACTACAGCTGAAGTGGCCCATAGACCAGGGGTCTCTAACCTTGGCAACTTTAAGACTTGTGGACTTCAACTTCCAGAATTCCTCAGCCAGCAAAGCTGGCTGAGGAATTCTGGGAGATGAAGTCCACAAGTCTTAAAGCTGTCAAGGCTGGAGACCCCTGCCATAGAGAGTGAATTCAAGGTAGGTTTCAAGACCTTTAGGTCCCAGTGAGAGGAGCTCAGTTGCCAACATGAACAGATGTAATTGAATTCCAGATGAAACCTGCCTAGTCTGTATCCTTCAACATCTTGGAACATCTGCTTGCTCACTGAAGGTAAGTGGTCCTCCTTTTCAACTGTTTGAAGAGTAAGTCCATAAGTAGAGGATGAGGACAAAGTCTGTTATTAGATTTAGAGACATGATTTTAAATCACAAATCAGATTTTGGATGATCACAGGGAAAAAGAATCCCTTATGATGACAGCTTCCTTGAGAATGAAATCAGTTACCTCAAGGAGGAATCAGCTAAAAGCAGAAGTTGCAGAACCATCCGTAAAGGGGAAAAATCTTCATTTCCCATGCTTAATCTTGATGGTTTATTCAAAGGTCTCTGACAACTCAGTGACACATTGAGCAACAATATAGCCAATCATATTGTAATCTTCTGAATTTTTTTTCCAGTGTGCTGTGTGAGCCAAGAAGTTAATTTAGCAGCCCCAGGTAATTATGGATAAGCATCTTGATCCAATATAACCTAGTCTATAATAATAGTATGAGCTAAGCCATGTGCTACTAATCTATACCTAAAGGATCTAATTTGCCTACCATGCATCTGTTGTATGCATGGCTCAAAAAGTCTCATTCTGTTTTTGTTTTCTATAGTTTTGAGAATCATCTGATTCCTTGTTCTGTCAATTGACATTACTATAGACAGGATAAACAGAGTAATGGAGCTAGAGTCCTGAATACAGCAAGCTTTTGCTCACTAAGTCACTGAAGCAGAGCTGAAAATGGAGATCTGACTTTGTCAGGTCTGAACATTAAAAAGAAGCCCATCACAAGATAGGGTAGAAAATACACTACGGAAAGGTTAAAGGATGCCCTGACAGGCTAGAGCAAGCAGCTTTAAAATTAGGATTGAGAGTATTTGGGCCAAGCAGTGGTTATTATCAAGCAAGACTTTATTTCCCTGATTTATACAGAGCCACAAGCCTGGGATATATCCTTCTATGGGCTTCAAGCAGTGGTGAAATGCAAATTTTTTTGCTACTGGTTCTGTAAGCGTGGCTTTGTGGGCATGGCTTTGGGGTCAGGTGACTGGGTGAGCATAACCAACTTTTTTTTTTACTTTTTAAAGCATTTTTCACTACCTATTCGCCCAAACTGGTAGTAAAAAAAGCTTTAAAAAAGTTAAAAAAAAGGTTCTGATGATTGTGCGGCACAGCTGTGATCGTTGGAACCTCTCTTTTTTTACTTTTTAAAGCATTTTTTACTACCGGTTTGCCAGAATCAGTAATTTTTTTATCACTACCGGTTCGCCAGACCAGGGGGGCAGAGGTCGACCGCGAGGGACCTCACTTGTGGGGTGCCGCAGGGGTCGATTCTCTCCCCCCTTCTGTTCAACATCTATATGAAGCCGTTGGGTGAGATCATCAGTGGCTTTGGGGTGAGATACCAGCTGTACGCGGATGACACCCAGCTGTACTTTTCCACCCCAGGCCACCCCAATGAAGCTGTTGAAGTGCTGTCCCGGTGCATGGAAGCTGTACGGGTCTGGATGGGGAGAAACAGGCTCAAGCTTAATCCCTCCAAGACGGAGTGGCTGTGGATGCCGGCACCCCGATTCAGTCAGCTGCAGCCGCGGCTGACTGTTGGAGGCGAGTTATTGGCCCCAAAGGATAGGGTGCGCAACTTAGGTGTCCTCCTGGATGAACGGCTGTCGTTTGAAGATCATTTGACGGCCGTCTCCAGGGGGGCCTTCCACCAGGTTCGCCTGGTTCGGCAGTTGCGCCCCTTCCTTGATCGGGATGCCTTGTGCACGGTCACTCATGCGCTCGTTACCTCTCGCTTGGATTATTGTAATGCTCTCTACATGGGGCTCCCCTTGAAGTGCACTCGGAGGCTTCAGTTAGTCCAGAATGCAGCTGCGCGGGTGATAGAGGGAGCTCCGCGTAGCTCCCATATAACACCGCTCCTGCGCAGACTGCACTGGCTACCTGTGGCCTTTCGAGTGCACTTTAAGGTTTTGGTTACTACCTTTAAAGCGCTCCATGGCTTAGGGCCTGGGTACTTACGGGACCGCCTGCTGTTACCTCATGCCTCCCACCGACCCGTACGCTCTCACAGAGAGGGACTTCTCAGGGTGCCGTCCGCCAAGCAATGTCGGCTGGCGGCCCCCAGGGGAAGGTCCTTCTCTGTGGGGGCTCCCACACTCTGGAATGAACTTCCCCCGGGTTTACGCCAAATACCTGACCTTCGGACATTCCGTCGCGAACTGAAGACATATCTTTTTATTCACGCGGGGCTGGCTTAAACTGAATTTTATTAAATTTTAACTTTTATTAACTAATTTTAAATGGGGTTTTTAGTTCATTGTATACTTCCAGGCCAATTTTAAAATAAGTTTTTTAATCGTATTTTAAATTGTATATTCTACTATCTGTTTTATTTTGCCTGTACACCGCCCTGAGTCCTTCGGGAGAAGGGCGGTATAAAAATCAAATAAATAAATAAATAAATAAATAAACTGATAGTATTTCACTCCTGGCTTCAAGTCTATATGCAAGCTCTTTCTTTTTCACTTTATAAAATGTTAGCATAGCTATGGGGGTCTCCAACTTTTGGCTGTTCCCACAGACCTCCTTCTTGGTAGCCATCATATTTAGGCCTGAATCACAGTAATACATCATCCACAACATTGCTCACTGACCCAAAGGTGTCATCTGCAGTCTATACTATCACCACTTATTCACAAGGCCTGTTGGAACAAGAAGTTGTTGTGTTTCTATCTCCTGAAGTACAGTGGTTCAGCACTTGAGGCAGTTGCTTTCTGGTCCAGCCACTCCTTATAAAGAGTCAATCACATAATGAAAAAAAAATCCTACCCAAAAAACTATGGCAGGAGCCATATTCCACGAGTGCAATAGATTTAACACATCCAGTGCTTGGAAATGTGGAGTACAGATGTTCCCCAGTTAAAATCTGCAGAATTTAAATATTGGTTGGAACTGACAGGCTTATTTCCTGTGTGCTATCGTATGTGGATCTTATTTTTACAAACGGCTTCCTAATTTTCCATAATAAAGCAGCTTACGTAACCTCCTTACATCTGCTCTGGAATGTGAAGCTAAGAGAGTTGTGAGGGTGTTTTCTAACCATGCCTGATATAAAGCCGGAAAGTAGGATAAGAAGTAGAGAGATTGCTGACTGAGGGTTAAGTATTCCCACTCACTTTTCTGTCCCATTCCTTTGTGAAAAGTTACTTTATATCCTGGATGAGGAAGTATGTCTTCCTCCATCTGCTGTTTTTCACTGTTTGTATATCCCCATTGACTAGCAACTTTCCCAGAAGGGCACAATCTTCCAAACAATGATAATTGTGACTGTGCCACAGCATTTTTTGTGGTAAATTTGTCGACACCCTGGAGGGGACTGGGATCTGCAAATGGTCCACAGATTAAGGGTTACTTACCTCTGTATTAACTGATCTCTCCAAGTGTCGCATCCCATATCCTTCTGAGCCCTTGGCATGTTAAAACAGCAGTGTTCTACTATGTATAGATATGAATCTCAACCCTTGTCTTTTGGGGTGGTTGGAGATATCCTATTATATATACTTGCTGTCCTTTCCACTGGAACTTATGATAAGGTGACCAGACGTCCCGCTTTTGGCGGGACAGTCCCGCTTTTTAATAATTTGTCCCACGTCCCGCAGCATTTCAAAAAAGTCCCGATTTTAAAAAAAAATTTTTTTTTTTAAAAAGTCCCACCTTGAGACGCAGACTCCATTCACTCCCATTCTGAAAATGGGAGGCGGCAACGCAAGAGGAGGAGGAGGAGGAGGAGGCGGGGGAGTGAGTGTTACAGACGTCAAGTGGCGTCTCTCCTCCACCGGCTCTCGCGAGGAGAGACGCTGCTTGACTTCGCCCGCCGGAGGCTGCCTGGAAGAGCCGAGAAGGTGCCTGGAAGAGCCGAGAGCCGAGAGAAAGCCGCTCCTCCTCCTTCAGCCAGGTGGCGAGACCCAGCGCGCATGCGCAGCCCCCCCCCCCGGTCGTCAATGGTGTCCCGCTTTGCCATCGCTGAAATCTGGTCACTTTAACTTATGATGTACTATGATGTGCAGTGGATTTTGTATAGCATACAAAGGCTCCTTGGGCTATATTTCCTTAGTATGTGGGTCCTTTCTACATTCACCCCCACAATCCCAGATGGAGATGTTCATAGAAATAAGGCTTGGAGGGCATCTTGGAGGTCATTTAATCCAACCCTCTGTGTTGTGTCTTGCCCGCCCTCAGAGCAGCCGGGGCCTTCTTATCTGCTCCCGAACACGGAGGAATGTATGCCTCCCGGCCCAAGTCCTGGCTCCATGCCCACACAAACTGCAGAAGAAGGAGCACCTCCCTGCCCCAGCCCTGACTCCATGCCCAGGCAAACGAAGCAGCTAGACCCCTCCCCCTCCTCCACAGCATGTGAGCCTGAGGAGGGTTTATTCCCAACAGCTGCTGATTGGTGTGACCCTCGCATCAGAAGGCTGGATAGGCGGAGGCAACAGAAGGAAGGGAGGGGCAGGCCTTAATGAGTGCTGAGTCATGGAGCCACACCCCATGGCCTATATAAAGGATCTGCTTTCTGGCAGTCTCTGAGTCAGGCAAAGTCGAACTTATCTTGCTGAAGTCACTTACTGGTCTCCTGCCTGCTCTGAGGACTTTGCTAGGACTTTGGGCAGAGCTGCAGAGGCAAGCCTGATTCGGATTTCCCTGACCCAGCCGTCAGCGGAGGAGTGGGACACGACACTCTGCATAGGATACAAACCTACATTCTCTTTGGCCTTTCTTTGCAAAGTTATTTTGTTTTCAGTAAGTTGCTGCAGCAGGTTGGTACCTGATTTTCAGTTCCTTTTCTATAAGCCTTTTACAAGACCAGGCTCAGACATGTTAGAATGGATCCAATATCCTATGGAATACATTTCTGTCCTTTATTTCCTTTTTCCTGGATCTTTATTATTGTTGTTGTTGTGCAGATGCTTTTGAATTACACTCAGCAGGTGCTGGCAAAAAATCAGAAGGAATCTGGTAGCACCTTTTCCAATTAACAAATGTTATTAAAAAGCACAAACATAAGGCATAAAATGATTTGCATAGCATAAAATGAGTGGCAGTTCACAAAAGCTTATGCCTTTTAATAAAACCTGTTAGTTGAAAAAGATGCTGCTAGTCTCCTGGTTTTTTTTGCCACCATCAACTCACACAGAGCTCCTCCTCTAAATGTCAGCAGTTGCTGAGAATTTAGGGTCAATTCAAACTTTATCTCAAACCCGAAGTAGTGTCCAAATACAGGTTGTCTTCTACGTATGACCATAATTGAGGCCAAAACTTATGTTGCTAAGTGTGACATTTGTTATGTGAGTTTTGCCCCATTTCACCACCTTTCCTGCCAAAGTTGTTAAGTCACTGCAGTTGTTAAATTAGTAACACGTTTGTAAAGTGAATCTGGCTTCCCCATTGACTTTGCATGTCAGAAGGATCACAAAAAGGGATCTTATGATCCCAGGACACTGCGACTGTCATAAATATGAACCAGTTGCCAAGCAGCCAAACTTTGATCACGTGACTATGGGGATGCTACAGCAGTTGTACGTATGAAAAACAGTCGTAAGTCACTTTTTTTCAGTGCTGTTGTAATTTTGAACGGCCACTTAATGAACTGTTGTAAGTTGAGGAGTACCTTTGTGACCACAAATAAGAGAGGGGACACCCTGCAATAAAAATATAGAGCAAATTCTTCCAGCAAGGTGGTGGTGGGTGTCATTTAAATTCCAAATAGCCATGCATTGAGCAACCCATCATTTTATTTATACAACTCCATGAAGTAGAACAAGAGACAGAATTATTGGACTACCATTGGTTCACACAATAGCACGTTCACCTATGCTAAAAATAAGGCTGGCCAGTTTGTGGTTTAACTTGTTCTGGCAAAAGAACCATTGAGCTTTACCACAGACTAAATCGACCATGCTTCTGCTAATGTACAAATGCTTCTTGCCTATTGCTTGGCAGCAAAAACCCGCTAAAGATCTTCTCCTCCTCCCTGTCTCCTTATCTTCTTATGACTATAATTTCGTTGCTTGTATCTTACAATTTATATTGTTTCCTTAGTATCCTAGTATGATTTACATTGATTGCTTATTTAGTGTCCATGACAATCACTAAATGTTGTATCTAATGTTTTATGATGAATGTATTTTTACAGTGACTATGATAATGATCTATCACTATTGTTGTATGTACACTGAGAGCTTATGCACTGGAGACAAATTCCTTGTGTGTCTAATCACACTTTGCCAATAAAGACTTCTAACTCTAATTCTAATTCTAATTCACTGCAAAGCCCTGGAAATTTAGCTTCCTCGCCATTCTGTGATCAATAATTTTTTTCCTTATCACACTTCAACTACCCAGAAGGCTCGTGTGTGTGTGTGTGTGTGTGTGTGTGTGTGTGTGTGTTTTGCATTAGATAGACTATCCAGTACTCACCTTGGTTTAGAGAAAAACCCTGTCAAAACACAGTTTTACTGACTTGCTATTGGGATTTGCTGGGGCAGCATGCCACACAGGTTTGCTAAAATAGCACATGGTGAACTGAAGGTTTCTTGCTGTCATCCTTCCTTTTATAGTTTGGAAGAGGTGGGAGTAAACTCAGGGGTCTGGCAAGTTTGAAACTGAAAGCCTGACAGCTTATTGGCTCACCTTCTCAGAGCACAGTTACTGGGTAGCTTTGACAGAGCAATAATTGGCTCTAAGTGCCCGCAGCAAGTTTCAGGCCCACATTAGCTTTTGATACCTGAAGACAAAGGAGGGGAATAACCTCCCAGCTGGAACTGGAAATTATTGGCAAAAAAGAGAGGTGGGGTGGGTGGCAGATAAAGCCAATGGTTCTGAAACATTTTTTAAAATCCCATCTTTTTTTTTTACATATAACTTTTTAAATATACTTTTTAATATGCTTTTACTGTATATATTTTTCACAACTTTTTTATACATAATTCGAGATGGCATACGTAACTTACACGCTTTTCTCCTATTTTTTTCCCCCCACAGCAATCCTCTGGGGTGAATTGGGCTGAGAGCAAGAGGCTGGCCCAAAGTCACCAAGATGGCTTTCATGCCTAAGGCAGGACTAGAACTCACATCCTCTACAAGATTAAATTGGCTCTAAGTTTTTGATTCTGGGTCCAGCCTAAAACAATGGACACATATATATGACTTCCCCATTAATAAAGCTGAGGATTTCATTGGCATCTAGATTGAGCAAATATAACTACACAATTTATTATAATCTCTTTCTAATTTATGTATCACAAAGATTCTCAAACTTAATACAGCAACCAACACTCGGAGCTTGCATAGGCAAAATGATAAAGCCCAGAACAAATTTTGACAGTGTCCCCACCCCGATTGTCTGACCAAGGCTGATTCATTCTGTCTGTTCTGTCCTTCCATCCATCCAGGGCAGTGGTGAAATCCAGCCGGATCTATCTGGGTCATGCAAACTGGTAGAGCCAGCGCTGGGAGGCTACGCCCATCATTACGTCCCATTTTTCACTCCCTGCACATGCACAGAAGGCTCTGTGCATGCGCAGAAGAGGTGCACACTCGTTCCCGAACTGGTAGCAAAAGTAAGTGGATTTTACCGCTGATCCAAGGGTGGGCTTCAAAAATTTTAGCAAGGGGTTTTCTGCTCAGTTGCTGGATGAGTGTGGCCATGGTGGGTGTGGCTTAGTTGGCCTCCTGCACCACGGTGGGGAGGTGTTTTTTGCCCTTCCCAGGCTCTTCGAGCCTCCGGGAGGGCAAAAATAGCCTCTCCAGGCTCTGGAGACCCCCTGGAGGTCAGAAACGAGCCCATTTCCATCCTTCCTGAACTCCTGGTAGGCCCATTTTTCGCCCTCCCTGAGCCTCCAGCATGCCCTGCACTTACCTGCATCCAAAATGGGTCATGTGTGGACTCCTGGGAGGGGCAGGGTGGGGTGGACGGGCCCAACCAGGAGTGGGATCTGGGGGTTCTCCAAACTGCACAGAATCTTAGCTAGAGGTTTTCCCGAACCCCCAGCAGGGGTGACATGCTAGCAGGGTTTCAATATCTAAGTGGCTACCACAAAGAAGAGGGAGTCAAGCTATTCTCCAAAGCACCTGAAGGTAGGATAAGAAGCAATGGTGGAAAATAATCAAGGAGAGGAGCAACTTAGAACTAAGGAGAAATTTCTGGAGAGAACAATTAATTAATGGAATGACTTGCTTCTAGAAGTTGTGGGTGCTCCAACACTGGAGTTTTTTAAGAAGAGACCGGACAACCATTTGTCTGAAATGGTACAGGGTTTCTTGCTTGAGCAGGTGGTTGGACTAAAAGACTTCTCAGTCTTGTCATCCATCCATCCATCCATCCATCCATCCATCCATCCATCCACATTGTATGTTATAGGAACACAGTAATTATGATTTGTTAATTAGAATTGAGGTGTTACTGTGTTGTGTGAGGTCAGACAATGACTTTCATGGTTGGGTAGGTTTGGAATTCCATTTTTGCTACTGCTAATTTGGAATGCTAACCCAATGGTCCCCAACCTTTCTGGCTCTATGGATTGGCAGCGATTGGCAGGGGGACGGGTTGATTCCTTGTGTGCAATCTAATCCCGCTCAAGTGCAAATGAAGTTTCATGCACTCACCTGCCACTTGTGCAACATGGTTCCCAATGAGCCGTGGAGTGATACTGGTCCATGGACTGGGGGTTGGGACCCCTGCTCTAGCCGCTATTGGGAACTCATTCTAAGAAAACACAATCACAATATTATTTTGGGAGGACTAGTATATTCTGATTAGAATGTATTTTCATTGAAAATCAGCATGGTCCTGAGGAGGAAAAGGAGAGGACTACTAATACTTTGCAATGATGTACATAGCAAACTTCAGCCAAACATGTCTGAATTAAGCTAATGAGCTGCCTGGATTACTGTAGTTCAATGGGTTCATCCTAAAATAAACAGTGTAATGAACAGAGGTGAAGAGAGACTCTCAAGCTAACCAAAAAAGGCCCAAGGGAGACCACAAAAGTTGTTAACTTTCACCTCTGATTTGCACTGTTTGTCTTATAATAAATTATTATAACCTTAAGGGAGAAAAAAATTTCCCAACAACTCCCACCATTCCGCAAGCATATAGCTGAAGAAGTATTTTTTTTCTCTGTATGAGTCACTGACCCCAAACAGTGAAATAACCTCAGCCTTTATTATTCAGTATGATTGTGCATTTCAGAATTTACTTTCTGTCAGAGGTTCAGGCAGCCCTGCCTAGTCCAGAATCATGAAGGTGAAAGACAGGCTGGGAAAAATAATTTTTCAATGTGAATCACCAGCTTGGCATAACTTACTTTTCAGACTTTAAATATCCCATGATCTTCCGCCTTTCAGCATTCTCACAGTTCTTGAAACTGGGAAATAAAATCTCCCAGGCTGATATTGTTTGCCTTGGAGGCACAAATCTAGGCAGCCAGCCTGTTTCCAGATGTTCATTAGCAAAAAAAAAAAAAAAAAAAAAAAAGTAATGAAAATATGGTTCATTCAACAGTTCTGAGTGGTGGAAGAATGGGAATATATAAACATATTTTAATGTCATAATTCAGACAACTTGCCATTTTATATATGGGCACAGCAATCGTGTGTAAGCATTTGGGATGCCCACAATAGTTGGCTTAGTGAAAGAAACTCAGAAAAGCTAGTAGCATCACTTGCTACAAAATAGCTGGTACAAAATACAGAACTGTAAATTGGGATCCTCTCATTTGAAGAGCTTCTTGAAAGTCCTAGCGTGGTTGGTTATACTCTTCCAAAAAAGCGAGAACATATCTTCATCTCCCCACCCACCCCCACCCCAAAATGAAGGGGACATGCGTATCCATACTTGCATTTATATGAATGGATATACTTGTCATTTTGTTCAAAGTACCATTCTGCCAGCTGATGAAGGAGGAGCAATAATGTAACGGGATCATCGTGATTACTGAACGCAATCTACATTTGTGAATTTTGAGTCTCCCAATGTAGGGTAATCGATGTCCTGCTGGGCCTAGTGATGCGCCTTTCCTAGCATGTGAGAGGAGACCATGGGTCACATTTGGCACTTGCTATCTGAGATGGCTGCTCACCCTGTCTAAGGATAAGGCTGGACATTGGTTACAAGAAAACTCAAGAGGCTCTAGGGCCATAGATATTCATTGCTCCGATGGAGTAGCTGTTCCTGGTAATAACAGAATAGAAAGCCCAGAGGCAGACCTATGTTGCTGCAAAGAATCAGAAGTTCAAATATCTTGTTAATAATTGCTTTATAGATCAAGTTCCTTTCCTTATTCCCAGAAGCTGGGCATATTCCAGCCTCAGGAATTCATTTTTGGTTACTCTCCTTTCATTCCTGTGTGAATGATGGGTTTCTGTCAGGAGTGAAATCTACTTACCTTCCTTACCGGTTCGGGAGTGCATGTGACTGTGCATCTGCAAAACCTTCTGCATATGCGCAGAAGGTAAAAACACATTACTTCCTCGTTAAAACCAGAAGTAATGACACCTGGGTGGGCGGGCAGAGCTTTGCTTCGCCATCGCTACCAGATTGCCCAATCAGCGGCCACGATCGCTACCGGAATGCGATCCGGTCCGAACCAGGAGCATTTGACCCCTGGTTTCTGTGTTTTAAAGGAGAACCTGAAACATCATACAGATGTATATTTCTAAAGACACTCCTAATTTTGATGCAGGGACCATCTACCGTTCTGAGGAAAGGAGGAAAATCTTTTATGTTTGGCTGTGGCATGTACTTGTGGCTGATCTTATAATGCTAGAAGACATATAGAATTGGGGGCAGGGGGGGTTCATTGTTGAGGTTGGTGCCCTTTTAGATTTGTTCTTAAATGCATCTGATGGCAGGTTTTTCACTTTGCAGTTATCCACGGCATTGGAGAATGTATGCTTGTCTACCCACATACTGAAAACAGGACAACACTGCTTGGTTTTCAGTTTGATTTGCCATTTTGAAAAGGTAAGGGGTGGCCATTTATATTTTACAGAGGACATTTCTGCTTGAAGGATTGTTATGCTCTAATCTGATTAAAGATATAGCACTCTAAAAAGAGGAAGAAGGCACCCCTGGCTCCTGAAGTTCCTATGATGCATGACGATAGACTGGTTATAGTATGGTGACCTCTGTCATTATTTAAATTATAGTTATTATTTCTACATGTGCAGCTGTGCATTTAAATTATCTTGTCTCATGTAATATATTTTCCTGAGTGATACCACCCAACACCCGTGTGAGGTCAGGAGAAACACAACATATTCTGCTACAATTCTACCATTTTGTTCTTGTGCGTATTCTTAGTTTGAAAGTTGTCCACTTTGGGAATAAGGCCAATCTGCTGATGGCAAGTTCTCCTACTATTTTCAATGTTTTAAAAAGGAGGCAAGGAAAGGCAGCCCTTCTCAGGTTAGCCTTCAAGTAAGCCTGCCAAACAATTCTTATCTAGCACATCTTTAGATACTAAGACATGGGTGTCAAATTCGCAATGTCACGTTGCCATCATGTGATGTTTCGCGATGTTTTTTCCCTCTGTGGAGCTGGGGTGGGCGTGGCTTGCACGTGATTCATCTGGCCTGTGGGCTGCTAGTTTGACACCCATGTAAACTAAGAGATAAATTTAGTTAGGGGCCATTGTCCCTACCACTTTAATTTTTCTTGCACTGATTCAATTTCCTTTGATGTTGATGATAATGTCCCTATGCTCACTAGTTCTAGGTTAAGGAATTCCTATTCAGTCTGTGAAGTTTTAAAATGGTAAGCAATTTTGTAAGGCTGCAATTGGGACTAGGCAATTAATGAACGGAGCATCTCCTCACCTGATGTTTGTTAAATAACAACCATCCAGAGTTATTTCTTGTCCTAGCACTGAAAGTAAAATGAAATAGCTAGCTTGTTTCCCCATAGACATTGATTTTCCCTTAAAATGGATGGAAGTGAGGATGAGCATCATTTTAGGGTAAGGAAAGGAACAGAAGGCCAAGGATAGTAGCAAGCAGGAATGAAAGCCCTAGCAGTTGCTGTAAAACTAGTGAGAGAAGTTAGCGTAAGGTGGTATAGTGGAGGGATGGAGTGGGATGAGATCAGCAGGTGACGTGCTACTAATGACTCCTGGTTCTATGATACAGATGAAGAAATCATTGGCCATGCTCCTTGCCTGCAAGTACAGGTAGCCCTCAACTTACAACCGCAATTGAGGCCAAAATTTATGTTGCTAAGTGAGAAATTTGTTAAGTGAGCTTTGCCCCATTTTATCACTTTTCTTGTTGTGTTTGTTAAGTGAATCACTGCAGTTGTTAAATTAGTAAGATGGTTGTTAAATGAATCTGGCTTCCCCATTGACTTTGCTTGTCAGAAGTTTGCAAAAGGGGATCACACGATCCTGAGACCTTGCAAACTGTCATAAATATGAACCAGTTGTCAAGCATTTGAATGTAAATCACGTGACCATGGGGATGCTACAACGGTCATCAGTGTGAAAAACGGTCGTAAGTCACTTTTGTTTCAGTTGTAACTTCAAACGGTCACAAAACGAGGGCTACCTGTATACACAAGAAAGCCTGAGCATGGCCAAAGCAACAGCTACAGTATTGTAAAATAGTTCTGGATGTATATGGCATACCAAGTAGGTACGAGAAAAGAGCTTCAAGCCTCCATCTCAGCATGTGAATTGGGGTCTATCAACAGACTGACTAATCTGGCTTAAAGCAATTTCTTTGTGTGAGATTCTGCTAGGCAGTTTAGAGGTTTTATTACACCTAAACTAGAGGAAATTGAGAGATTGATTTACTCCCCTCCCCCAAGGATTTAACATCAACCCGATGAAGTATAGGCTCTCTAAGGCTTGCGGCCTGATAAGTTTTATTTGTGCCAAAAGCACCACATACACACAGAAACCGACTGTTGAATATTTGTTGAGCCTGGATGGTATTTAGTTCATATTTTTCCTTTGGGTAGGAAATAAATATGTGGTACATGTATGAGTGAGTTAGCTCAAACACATCAAGGGAACTCATTGGCTTCTGCAGTTAATCCCATTTCAACCTAAGCAGACAAAGCCTCTTTACCATCGGCACTGAGATTTACATGTTGTTTTTTTTACTGATATTTCCCATGGATGATTGTAAATCCTTAAGTGCAAATTGTTTTGTTTATAACATCATTATCCCAATGGGCTATAAATCTCACCTCCGAAGGAAGATGAAATTGAACAAGACTTCTTGTATCCCCTTTTCTTATATTCTGGATAATAATTATTAAAGGATCTTAAAAGTATCATGGGGAGGGTGCAATTCTTTCAGCTTGACCCCTAGCAACGGTTGTAGATATTTTGAGAACAGAGATCAAGATTCTGACTCTGAATGTCAATTTCAATCATTGTCACATATAATTCTGCCTTGTTCTGCCAGAGTTGATGAGGAAATGCATTTTTTATATGTTGGGGGCATGGTCGCTCATAGAAATAGAAATTTAATTTGGGACAAATGCAGTACTCCTGCTAAAACCTCTCACATCAAAATATTCTATGAATGCCATAGTAGCAATAGTAGAATATTTTTTTCAGACACATCGTAAGTACAGGAATATATAGGATGGCAGAGAAAGAAATATTCTTCTTTTCTGAAGTATAAAAGCTCTAAATCAGGGGTGAAATGCTCCCGGTTTGGACCAGATCGCTTGATCCGGTAGCGATGGCGGCGGGTGGTTCAGAGAATCGGTAGCAAAAATCCCTGCCCCGCCCCCACCAACTGAGTTGTGCGATCATCAGAGGTTTTTTTAAAAACTTTTAAAAGCATTTTTTCTTCAGCTGAAAAAATACTTTTAAAAGTGAAAAAAAAGCCTCTGATGATCGCACAGCTCAGCTGGGATCATCAAAGGCTTTTAAAAGCATTTTTTCTACAACCTCTTTGGCCGAAGGGATTGTAAAAAAATGCTTTTAAAAGCCTCTGATGATTTCCTCCCCCCCACCAAGCCACGCCCACAGAACCGGTAGTAACAAATTTTACCTTTCACCCCTGCTCTAAATTATATAGAATGAAGGGGAGAACTATTCTTCTTGCTGAAACTGAGAAGACCAGTATTCTAATAATTACTATTAAAATACTGGTTTTATTGGAACAATTCCCACTTTCTGTAATGAGAAGAAACAAAATTATCATTATGCCTGGTAAACCTTTAGCTACAAAAAAACAACAACCCTCCCTCAACCCACTAATCTATTGTTTCCCAATCTTGGCGATTTCCAGATGTGTAGACTTCAAATCCCAGATCTCCATAGTCAACATGATTATTGATAAGAATTCTGGGAACTGAGGTACATACATCTGGAAGTTGCCAAGGTTGCTAATCAGCTTCAGGATAGTTCTGTTTTGGTCCAGCTCTTTGGATTACTCAGACTGACACATAGCTCTGAGGAGAAAATATAGGAGTTGGTCAATCAGTGGGATTTTGATAATGTTCAGATAGGCTGATGCATAGTCCTAGATGGTGAGCAAGACTTGAAGAGTTAGCAGAGAAACTAGTACATCCGTTGTACCAGAGAAATGGGACAATGAAGCTTGGGTACCTGAGACCCTATTTCAAGATCCTCCTCAGATCTGTATATCATCATTGCCCTGATTATAAAGAATATATAGAATTCTTTATTGGCCAAGTGTGATTAGACACACAAGGAATTTGTCTTTGGTGCTGTTTTGTCTTGCCCGCCCTCAGAGCAGCCGGGGCCTTCTTACCTGCTCCCGAACACTGAGGAATGTATGCCTCCCGGCCCAAGTCCTGGCTCCATGCCCACACAAACTGCAGAAGAAGGAGCATCTCCTGGCCCCAGCCCTGACTCCATGCCCAGGCAAACGGAGCAGCTAGACCCCTCCCCCTCCTCCACAGCATGTGAGCCTGAGGAGGGTTTACTCCCAATAACAGCTGATTGGAGTAATCCTCGCATCAGAAGATTGGATAGGCGGAGGCAACAGAAGGAAGGGAGGGGCAGACCTTAATGAGTGCTGAGTCATGGAGCCACACCCCATGGCCTATATAAAGGATCTGCTTTCTGGCAGTCTCTGAGTCAGGGAAAGTCGAACTTATCTTGCTGAAGTCACTTACTGGTCTCCTGCCTGCTCTGAGGACTTTGCTAGGACTTTGGGCAGAGCTGCAGAGGCAAGCCTGATTCGGATTTCCCTGACCCGGCCATCAGCGGAGGAGTGGGACACGACAGGTGCATATGCTCTCAGTGTACATAAAAAGAAAAGATACAGTCTTCAAGAATCATAAGGTACAACACTTAATGATAGTCATAGGGTACAAATAAGCAATCAAGTCATACTAGGAAACAATCAATGTAAATCGTAAGGATACAAGCAACAAAGTTACAGTCATATAAATGGGAGTGGATGGGTGGTAGGAACGATGAGAAGATTAATAGTAATAGTCATGCCAACTTAGTGAAAAGTTTGACAGTGTTGAGGGAATTATTTGTTTAGCAGAGTGATGGCGTTCGGGAAAAAACTCTTCTTGTGTCTAGTTGTTCTGGTGTGCAGTACTCTATACCATCGTTTTGAGGGTAGGAGTTGAAACAATTTATGTCCAGGATGTGAGGGATCTTCAAATATTTTCACGGCCCTCTTCTTGATTCGTGCAGTATACAGGTTGTTAATGGAAGGCAGGTTGGTAGCATTATTTTTTCTGCAGTTCTAATTATCCTCTGAAGTCTGTGTCTGTCTTGTTGGGTTGCAGAACCAAACCAGACAGTTATAAAGGTGCAGATGATAGCCTCAAATATATGTATAGAAATAAAAAAGTAAAATCTTTAGATCAGATTTTACTGGTAAGGTCATAGAATTTTTAGTTTTCTTGGAAACTGTACAAAGGTGTTTTGCCATTTTCTTCCATTTTTTTTTTACTATTTTTACTATTTTTTACTATTTTTACTATTTTTTACTATTCAGTCTAGCCTGTAACCCTGATATCTTCTGATAGTCTGTCAAACAGACCTGATTCTACTTAACTTTCAAACTCAAGGATGACCAGGTGCTGCCACCTGCTGAGGATGTGTGGACATATTGGGGAATAGGGACCAACATTTGCAACAGGAGAAAATCCTTAGAGATGGTGCAGAATCTTTATAGAGTGCTTAAAAACGTGGTTCCATCTCCCAGCTTCCTCTACTATTAGGAATAAGAACCGTGCATATGAACAGCTTTTTAAAAAAAATATTTTCTTTGGTAGCATAAAGAAAACAAGCTATTGTGAATATACCACCCAGAGGATCTTCAGACGAAGAATCAAATCAGGGAGAAAATGTTATAATAATGGATGGCTTCAATTAGCCTCCTGTACAGTAGCTAAATTTGCATATCATGATGAAGAGTTAAACTTCTGTATATCATAAATGACCACAGGGGATGTGATTCTGGACTAATCCTAAGTGAAAACAAAGATCTAGCATGAGAGGTGTTATTAAATCAGAAAGAAGCAATGACTATAATGCTATCAGCTTTAATTTATATATAAGACGAAAATTGCCTGCAAAGGCCAACTGAGTCAGATTTTATTTAGAAAGAGAAAATTCTAAAAAAAGTGGCATAACAGAAAATGGAAAATTGGAAAGTCAAGAGGATCACATCTCCAGTATGTTTTTTAAAGCTACAATAAAAAAAAAACTCAAATAAAATATTGATTGTGTATCTGAAAAGTCCAAGGGTCCCCAGTATTGTTAACAAATACTGTGAAAGAATCTAATAGAGGTGAAAAAAACGAAGTTTCCTTGAAGAAATTGTTTCTAAATGAGAAGAAAACATCAAAGAACATACATTTAAGGAAAAAGGAACATACCTTTAAGGCAGGGGTGAAATCTAAAAATTTTGCCTACCGGTTCTGTGGGTGTGGCTTAATTGGTGGGTGTGGCTTGGTGGTTAGGTGACTGAATGGGCATGGTCAATAATAATAAATAATAAAAATAATAAAGTATACAAACTTGGGAGGCACTGGTCTATCTTTTTTAAAAATAGAGGCTTCAGTCTACCAATTGCGTTTTACTGAGAGGCACTGGTCTACCAATTGCCTTTTATTGACAGGCCCTGGTCTACCAATTGCCTTTTACTGAGAGGCATCCGTCTACCAAGTGCCTTTTTTTGGCAGGCACCGGTCTACCTTCTTTAAAAATAGAGGCCCCGGTCAACTAGCTTCCTACAGCACTGATCAGCTGTAGTGCGACCCTTTAAAGTGCCGCGGCAGTCATTTAAGACCGTTTGCAGCTATATCACCACCGAGTGCTTCAGGGACAGAGAAGAGGAACAGCTAGGCGTGGGCAGTGTGGGGGGGCCCAGGGATTTTTGCTACCGGTTCTCCGAATTACCTGCTCCCATCGCTACCAGATCGCATTTCACCCCTGCTTTAAGGGGAAAAAAAATGAATGGAAGGAATTTAGTAAAGTGTGCCAGAAATTATTTTGAGGAGTATGTTATTAACAATAGTGACTAATAATGAAATATTGTATACATATTATAAGCAAGAAAATGGCTAGAAAGGGGTGCATTGGTGACAACAATCAGAGACCTAAATGAAATTTTAGAAACTGCAAAGAAGATGAATGATTTCTTTACATTCCCTGCACTATGTAAGATATGCATACAGTCTCTTACTCTGAACTAGTATTTGCAAAAGCCGAACCTGAGGATCTGAAGCAAATATTGGTATGGAGGAGATGAAGCTCCAGATTTTAGTAACATAATTTTAGTTTAAATTTGTCTGCAATCTCCACTTCCTCCATATAAACTTTTTTTCTCTTGCATAATATTCTAATAAGGATTTCTTTAACTACAATCATATCTGTATCAGCAATCCCCAATTTAGCATTAAACTGCTGCTGTAAGAATTGGTCTCTGGTTTTGTTCCTGAAAAGGGCCCAAGGACATCCCTTGGAACATTTCTTAATTTTGCAAATAATATATTGATACTATATAAACAGGGGTGAAATGCTACCGGTTTGCACCGGTTCAGGAGAACTGGTAGTAAAAAAAAAAGCTATTTTTCGAACCAGTATTTCCGACAGTCAGGTGTGCCACGCGATTTAGATTCACTAGGAAATCTTGCTTTCTAGTGAATCTAAATCGCACGGCACAGCTGTTCCCCCTCGTTGTTCTATTTACTTTGCTAAGCCTCCTTTTTCCGTGCAAAGCATGCCTTTGGTGCACAATGTGCATGTGTGCAAGCACAGCATGTGTTTGGTGCACACTGTGTATGCGTGCACAGCATGCATTTGGTGTGCACTGAACATGCGCACGCAGCGTGCTTTTGGCATGCACTGCATTTACATGTGCGCATATGTGTGCATAGCACACATTTGGCACTCACTGTGCATGCGCGGGCAGTGAACCGGTGGCAATCCACGGAGGATTTCACCACTGTATATATACCTTATCAATCTCTGTTTCAGTGTTAGGTTCATTCCAATTCAAGATGTTAGGGATTTAAAACTCATTTCTCCGGTATCTCCAGTAGTGCCAAGTTATCCAAATCTTTTTCCATCTCTCTATTTATTTGTTTCCAAACTTTTCACTTTGTCATTAATTTGTGTTACATCTTCATCCAATTATCCTATAGTTTCTTCAATCTTCAATCTTCTTAACTACTTCTTTCATCCTTGTAAATCTTTCTTCCATTTCCTATTTAAATGCATTCAAATTATTGGCAACTGTTGCCATCCTCTTTGTTCCAAATTCCTCAAACATTTTCAGCACTAAATCTGATGTAAAGTCATATAGATTGTTTTAATGAACCTTTTCTTCCTTCTTTATTTTGGCTGCTTTGTTTGTGCTTGCCAATATGGTAAAGTGAAAGTATGTCAAATACTGCTAGAGTGAAAGTACAAAGCAAACTTCTCATTTTTTTCTGTTTTACTTTTCTCTATCTTTAGTCCCAAATGGGTCTCTGTAGCCACAATCACACAGTCTAGCTCATATTGTCCTTATCTTTTTATTTTATAAAATCCATCTAATTACTATTACTATTTTCACAAGGCATTTTTGGCAGATTTTTTTTCTCTTTTCTAAAATTACAGTCCCTCTTATCCATTTAAAACTTTTTTGAATCAGAATCTTAATTATTCACAAGAGGATAGTAGAAAAAGAGAGCATTTTTAAATGTACTTATATTTTCTGCAAAAAGATTGGAAACCTGTTTCTAGTTTTTTCTTCTGGGTTCTTTCTTGCTTCACTTTTGCCTCCCTCGCTCCCTCCTTCCCCCGTCTTCCTTCCTTCCTTCCTTCCTGTTATTTCTTTATGTTTTGTAAAACATTAGTACAAAACTTATTAAAAAATGCTTTCTTGAATCATAATCATGTTAAGCTTTTATTTTTTAAATTAAAATCCTTTAATATTTTTTTCTGTTTTACTTTTCTCTATCTTTAGTCCCAAATGGGTCTCTGTAGCCACAATCACACAGTCTAGCTCATATTGTCCTTATCTTTTTATTTTATAAAATCCATCTAATTACTATTACTATTTTCACAAGGCATTTTTGGCAGATTTTTTTCCTCTTTTCTAAAATTACAGTCCCTCTTATCCATTTAAAACTTTTTTGAATCAGAATCTTAATTATTCACAAGAGGATAGTAGAAAAAGAGAGCATTTTTAAATGTACTTATATTTTCTGCAAAAAGATTGGAAGCCTGTTCCTAGTTTTTTCTTCTGGGTTCTTTCTTGCTTCACTTTTGCCTCCCTCGCTCCCTCCTTCCCCCGTCTTCCTTCCTTCCTTCCTTCCTGTTATTTCTTTATGTTTTGTAAAACATTAGTACAAAACTTATTAAAAAATGCTTTCTTGAATCATAATCATGTTAAGCTTTTATTTTTTAAATTAAAATCCTTTAATATTTTTTTCTGTTGTTAATTTTGTTTTTCTCATTAATCCCAAAAAGAAGGCAACACACGGAGTATTTTTCTTCTTCCTTCCGATTGTCAATTAATTATATCCAACGGTATTTAAGAAAGCGAGATTTTTGCCACCCATGGATCAGTACAGGCTACACAATAGTTTTGGGCAGGTCCCCAAGCAGAATCAACTCCCAATTCACCATAAGAAATTCAATTCCTGTGGTCTCCTTGTGAGGAGTAGCTACCCAGACTACAAGTAGGTCATCCTCTACTTGTTCCTCTGCTTGTTCCGGAGCAATTTTTGTCAGCCAGAATCTGTATCCTGGCCACTGATTTCACCATGATGTTACCCTGTTCATGGAGCTGCTCTCAGGGATGTTTAACTCACTATAGATCCTCTCCGGATCTATAATATTGTGGGGGTTCCCATGGATATTTGTTTGAACCTTGTCGAAATAGAATGTAGCAATTGATAAGCCTTTGATTTCATTCTAATATTATATCTATCATATTTCTTTTTGACATTCTATTGCATATAGCTCAAATGAAAGCTGTCTATTTATTCATCATAAGGACGCGATGACTCAGTGGCTAAGACACTGAGCTTGTCGATAGCGGATCGAATCCCTAGTGCCACATAACGGGGGTCAGGTCCCATCACTTGTCCCAGCTTCTGCCAACCTAGCAGTTCGAAAGCATGTAAAAAATTTAAGTAGAAAAATAGGGACCACCTTTGGTAGGAAGCCGTGGTGGGATTCAAGTAATTTAACAACCGATTCTCTGCCCTAATGATTTCTTCCAACAACCAGTTCGCCAAACTGCTCAGAAAGTTAACAACCGGTTCTCCCGAAGTGGTGCGAACTGGCTGAATCCCACCACTGGTAGGAAGGTGCACCAAAGCGTTCTGTGTGCCTTTGGTGTTTAGTCATGCCAGCTACATGACCATGGAGTCGTCTTCAGACAGCGCTGGCTCTTCAGCTTTGAAACAGAGATGAGCACTGCCCCCCTAGAGTCAGGAACGACTAGCACATATGTGCGAGGGGAACCTTTACCTTTATTTATTCATCCCGCTTCCTGGAATCTGTGGGTTTTCTTAAGAGCTTTTCCTGTGGCATAAATTTCCTAGTTATAGAAAGTATCTAGATGCAGGGTTCATTTGAACTGCATGCAATGGACTGATTCTTGATGATTTATTCAAAAAGGGGAGGCAGATAGTGAATAAACACGAAGTAAAGGAGTTGGTTCTGAAGTGTCAGTATAATAAAATGTCCTTTAGGGAGTACTAATGAGCCTAGCCAAGCACAGCTGGAGGGGAGTGTTAAATAAGGAGAGATCTACATGCAACCAAAGGAATCTGACATGAAACAGACCTATGCTAGCTTTCATGCTGACACAAATGCTGCAAAGCCATACTGTGCTGCATCTTCTGGCTAGGCTGCTAATTATATTTAGCAATATTTTTAAAGGTTGCTGCTGAAATTGCAGCTTTAGTTGGAGAGAGCCTGCAAAACTATATGTGGTTTAAAGGATTCCTCTCACCTCAGCTTGGGATGAATTTTGAGCTTTTATGATTTACGTGTCACATAAATTAACGTGCCAAGTCTTTTATCCACTGGATCCCAGTTGGTTAGCAGCAGTCGCACTTCTAACCTCTAAGACTATAATAATTTTTCAGCATATTAGTAAACTTCATTTTTTGTGTCCTCCTGATTCAGGTTTCATTCCCCCAAATCTATTAGGACAGGGATTCCTTGTAAGATAGAAGAGGAAGAAGGCTTCAAAAATGGATTAGCTCTTCTTGGTATTGGCTTCCTTTCTCCCTTATGAAGGGAACACATTCGATTATTTTAAAACAAACATTTGGGCAGTAAGTGAGAAAGTATTGGTCACTAGTAAGATTCTTTGATCAAATTTAGGAGGACTGTAACAAAAATACTGGGATTCCCCACATTGGGATGCCTTACTGTAAAGCGGACTCCTTGAGATAACTGGATCTCAAGCTAAATTGTTAAATTGTTTAAATTGTTTCTTAAATTGTTTAGTTTTAACTTCTAAATTTTTCTTTGGTTTTAATTGGGGTTTTTTAGATTCTTAATTATTTTAAATTCGGCCACATTGTATAATAAGGTTTTTTTTTAACTGTATTTTAACTGTATATTGCTTTTTTTTTATTCTGGCTGTACACCGCCCTGAGTCCTTCGGGAGAAGGGCGGTTTATAAATCTAATAAATAATAAATAATAATAATAATAATAAATATGCTCAGATGTATATATACCATATGCGATATACAATATACTAAACCATTTTTTCCAGCCTTCAGGTCAGTGCTGTCTCCTGGCAATAGCCTGGGCAAGTCCCTGCAGTTTTCTTGACAAGAGTTTGGAAATGGTTTGCCATTGCATCTTTCCTAGGACTGAGAGAAAGTGACTGGCCTAAGAGCACCCACCTGGCTTTGTGCCCTAGGTGGGACTAGAATGCATTGTTTCTCCAAAATTCTCCAAATTTCAACCTATTCTCCAAAGCACCTGAAGACAGGACAAGAAGCAATGGATGGAAACTAATCAAGGAGAAAAGCAACCTAGAACTAAGGAGACTTTTCCTGATAGTGAGAACAATTAATTAGTGGAATAGCTTGCCGCCAGAAGTTGTGAATGCTGCAACACTGGAAGTTTTTAGGAAGAGATTGGACAACCATTTGTCTGAAATAGTATTGTCGTGTCCCACTCCTCCTCTGACAGCCGGGTCGGGGAAGTCCATATCAAGCGTGCCTCTGCAGCTCTGCCAAAGTCCTATCAGAGTCCTCACGGCAGGCAGGAATCCAAGGTGTGACTTCAGCAATCCAGATTAGACTTTGCCTGACTCAGAGAATGCCAGAAAGCAGATCCTTTATATAGGCCATGGGGTGTGGCTCCATGACTCAGCACTTATCCAGGCCTGCCCCTCCCTTCCTTTTGCTGACGTCGCCTCTCCATTCTCCGGAAGCGTGGATCTCTCCAGCCTCCAGCTGTTGGTAATTCCAGCCCAGCTGTTGGTAATTCCAGCTCGTGACTGGCTTCATATTCCTCAGGCTCACATGCTGTGGGGGAGGGGTTTAGTTGCTCCGTGTGTCCGGGCATGGTGCCAGGACTGGGGGCTGGAGGCATGTCAGGCCATTCGTCTTGCTCAGTCTGTCCAGACATGGTGCCAGGACTGGGGGCTGGAGGCATGCCAGGACATTCTTTCGCACTATCAGCGTCTGGCAGGAGACGAGAGGGGCCTGGCTGCGGGGGGGCGGGGGGGGGCGAGCGAGGCACAACAGGTATAGGGTTTCCTGCCAGAGCAGGGGGTTGGACTAGAAGATCTCCAAGGTCCCTTCTAACTGTTGTTTGGTTATTCTGTTTTCTGGTGTTTAGCTCAATGCCTTAATGATTGCACCAAACTGGCTTTAGACTAGATTAGGAATGGTAAACTTTCTTGGTGAAGTCTATGTTAGATTGCTCAAAATGTGACAGAGTGCACATTCCAGCAGTGATTTTTGGCAAGTTCAGGATTAGGCCTATGAGATAAGGGTGGGTAAAGAGAATGTCTGGATACATGCATGGAAGAGAGAAAGGCACAGAGAGCAAGACAAACAAAACAAGCCTAGTTCTGAAAATGGTTATGGTACTGTGATTTTAATGCTGCGTGTGTCAAATGTCCTTTGGTTCCCTCTTATCTGGATTTTGCTGCTCAAGTCCTGATTGCCTTCTGTAATCTCAGCAGTCTTGTCCGTGATCTGGTCCTGTCTCGCCAGCAATCCACATAGTGTTCTCAGCAGGATCTTCTCATAGATTAAAGATGGAAAGAAGCCCAAGCAAAACAGTGTAGTCATAGGTCAAACTTGTGCCGTTAGAACTGACGTGCTCTGGGCAGAATGACAATCTTTTGCTAAAGCCAATGGCATTGGCCGTTCGGGCATCAATTTGGAGCTTGAAGTCTGAAAGCTTCTGTGGGTTTGCCAGAATGATCAGGAACTGCCTGAGGTTCAAGGACTCTCTGCTCACCTGTGCTGTGTTAACATTCCCCTGTTCTAATCTAACACTTTGAGCCCCACGGCCTTGGCTCATTCTGTCAGGTGTGACCATAGATGTCCTCTGGGCTGGGCTGGAATTGCCCGAGCATTTCTGTGCCCTTTCTTCTATGACAGACCTTGTTAGCAGGGAGCCTGCCTGAGCTCCCAGAAAAGCTGCCTTGTCAGCTTCCTTGCTCATAAAAGAAGCGTTTGTAGATTCATGCTGGAAAAACTATACATAGTAAATATATATTTTTGACAGTTTGTGGGTTTAAGGAAAGAGGTAGAAATAAACTTGCATCAGATTCAAGCAAACCATCGTCTGCATAATCTTAGCCTTCAGCGATCATCCTATAATATCACAAGATAAAACCAGCTCCTTGTATTGGGGTTTTGTCAACAAGATGCAAGATCTCGGATTCCTCTGACAATAAAGTGAATACAGTATGATGAGCCTGTAGTATTGATGCTTTCTAAGGTCAGATCTAGAAAAAAAACATTGAAGTTACAATTCTGGCAGAGATTAACCAAAAACTTAGCGGTACGGGTAAACCTCAATTTACGACCAAAATGTATGTTCTGAGACATTTATTGAGCAAATTTTGCCCCGTTTTACAATTTTTATTGCCACATTTCTTCAGAGACTCATGGCAGTTGTTAAGTTTTAGTAACGTGATTGTTAAGTGAATCGGGCTTCCCCATTTATTTTGCTTGCCAGAAGGTTGCAAAAGGGGATCACATGATCCCAGGACACTGCAACCATCATAAATATGTGTCAGTTTGGCCAAACACCCAAGTTTTGTTTACATGACCCCGGGAATGCTGCAATGGTCTCAAGTTTGAAAAATAGTCATAACTCACTTCTTTCAGTCTTTTGTAACTTTGAATGGTTACTGAACGAACTGTTATAAGTCAGAGACGACCTGTACTTTAGGATAGTGTATCAAGCATTTTCTGCCACATCAAAATATCTGTGGGATGATGGCATCTTGCAGATGCCTATAAGCAGTGTTGTGTTGGTAAATATTTACCAACCAGCTCTCTGGGGAAAAAATCCCCAATGCCTCTAGACTACATTAACACAGCTGGTTCCATTGCTGCTACATGCTGCCGTGCTAGCCACTAAGCAGCTGATTCATTATTCCAGGTGAAAACTGGCTTGCAAAGTCCCAGGAAACTTAACCATCAGCTCTCATAAACCAGTATGAACCATGATCAGTGGTGGGATTCAATTTTTTTTACTACTGGTTCTGTGGGAGTGGCTTGGTGGGCATCGCATGGCTTGGTGGGTATGGCTTGCTGGGTGTGGCAGGGGAAGGATACTGTAAAATCTCCATTCCCTCCCCACTCCAGGGGAAGGTTACTGCAAAATCCCCATTTCCTCCCGATCAGCTGGGACACGGGAGGCAGAGAATAGATGGGGACAGGGCCAGTCAGAGGTGGTATTTACCAGTTCTCTGAACTACTCAAAAATTTCTGCTACCAGTTCTCCAGAACTGGTCAGAACATGCTGAATACCACCTTTGGCCACAATGTGCTGCTGATGTGATAATGTCAGCCTCAGCCCTGCGACGGTACTTGGGGCTGTTATTCGTGTGGGGATCGCCGTTCCGCTGTTGTACACTTTTGCCAACGACCCTTCCTGTGTGCCTGCTCTGCTGGGTCGTCAGCTCCGAGGCATGCCTCTCACTTCGACTCCCCAGCCACATGCTAGATGACTTCACTGCACTGAAGCAGCTTCTCACCATCCATCACTTTAAGGAAAGACGTGGTACCAATATCACCGATATCAGGATAAACAAACTTGGTTACTGCTTTTTCGTGCCGTGTTTTTTTCCAGACTTTATGGAACCTGACAGATAAGTTATGAAGGCAAGTGTTACCTTCAAAGGTTGGTGACAATACAGACCAGTGAGACAAACCATACTAATAGCCTCCCAGAAAGCCTCCCAGACCATTTGCTATTGTAGGATCTGAAGCTCCCAGATTCCCATAAGACCGGTTCTCATTATTTGAGAATCTGCAGACAATTTTTGTGCAGAAGAGATAAAGTTGCATTATAAAATGTTTCTGGGCTTAGCATGTACTGCCGGATTAAAAGAGGGCAATCTTCTGAACGTGTGCTTTAAAAAACACATTTGCTTAATTTATATCCACTTTTCCATGTGAGGAAATACTAGACATAGTCAACAAAATTAAGAAAAAAAAGAAAAGAAAGCTCAGCCTTCCTGCTTATTGTTACATTCCAAGACAGGAAGAACAAATGTATTGTCAGTTGTACAAATGTATTGGCTATTTTTCTGACAATATTACCTTTTCATAATATGAAAGAGGTGGTGGTGAGACCCCTCCTCAAGAAACCTTCCCTGGATCCAGCTATTTTGGGTAATTATCGTCCAGTCTCCAACCTTCGCTTTGTGGCGAAGGTTGTAGAGAGTGTGGTGGCGTGGCAGCTTCCCCGGTACCTGGATGAAGCCATCTATCTAGACCCGTTCCAGTCCGGCTTCCGGTCCGGATATAGCATGGAGACAGCTTTGGTCGCGTTGGTGGATGACCTCTGGAGGGCCAGGGATAGGGGTTGTTCCTCTGCCCTGGTCCTGTTAGATCTCTCAGCGGCTTTTGATACCATCGACCATGGTATCCTGCTGCACCGGTTGGAGAGTTTGGGAGTGGGAGGCACCATTTATTGGTGGTTCTCCTCCTATCTCTCTGACCGGTCGCAGACGGTGTTGACAGGGGGGCAGAGATTGACCGCGAGGCGCCTTACTTGTGGGGTGCCTCAGGGGTCGATTCTCTTGCCTCTCCTGTTCAACATCTATATGAAACCGTTGGGTGAGGTCATCAGTGGCTTTGGGGTGAGTTATCAGCTGTACGCTGATGATACTCAGCTGTACTTTTCCACCCTGGGCCACCCCAACGAAGCTGTCGAAGTGCTGTCCCGGTGCCTGGAAGCTGTACGGGTCTGGATGGGGAGAAACAGACTCAAGCTCAATCCATCCAAGACGGAGTGGCTGTGGATGCTGGCACCCCGGTACAGTCAGCTGCAACCGCAGCTGACTGTTGGGGGCGAGTCATTAGCCCCAACTGAAAGGGTGCGCAACTTGGGCGTTCTCCTGGATGGACGGCTGTCGTTTGAAGACCATTTAGCGGCCGTCTCCAGGAGAGCTTTTTACCAGGTCCGCCTGATTCGCCAGTTGCACCCCTTTCTTGACCGGGATGCCTTATGCATGGTCACTCACGCTCTTGTCACTTCCCGTCTGGATCATTGCAATGCTCTCTACATGGGGCTACCCCTGAAGTGCACTCGGAGGCTTCAGTTAGTCCAGAATGCAGCTGCGCGGGTGATTGAGGGAGCCTCACGTGGCTCCCATGTAACACCGCTCCTGCGCAGTCTGCACTGGCTACCTGTGATCTTTCGGGTGCGCTTCAAGGTGTTGGTTACCACCTTTAAAGCGCTCCATGGCTTAGGGCCCGGGTACTTATGGGACCGCCTGCTGTTACCTTATGCCTCCCACCGACCCGTACGCTCCCACAGAGAGGGTCTTCTCAGGGTGCCGTCCACCAAGCAATGTCGGCTGGCGGCCCTCAGGGGAAGGGCCTTCTCTGTTGGAGCACCTACCCTCTGGAATGAACTTCCCCCTGGTTTGCGTCAATTACCTGACCTTTGGACTTTTCACTGTGAATTGAAAACGCACTTGTTTATCCAAGCGGGACTGGCTTAATTTTTTAAGTTTTTGAATTTTAATAATTTTAATTGGGGTATTTTAATTTTGGGTCAAATTTGACGGTTTAAATTTTTTCGGCCATTAATATAATATGTTATTTTAATTGTTGTTTTAATCTGTATATTGTATTGTTTTAAATCTGGCTGTACACCGCCCTGAGTCCTTTGGGAGAAGGACGGTATAAAAATCTAAATAATAAATAAAATAAAAATAAATATGGCTGATTCCCTATCACTTGTAAAGAAAAGAATCCTGATGTTCTAGAATGAGAACCTAGAACAGTGGTGTCAAACTCACATCGTCATGGTGGCATCATGTAACATATTGGGACCCCCCCCTCACTAAACTGGGAGTGGGCATGGCCAGTACCTGATGCATCCGGCCCACGGGTTGGGAGTTTGACGGCCCTGACCTAGAACATTGCTTTGTAATGAATCAGATCCATGGCCTATTTAGCCCAATATTGTTTTTGCTGAAGGGCAAGAAGTCTTTAGGCTAGAGTTTTTCCTAGGTCTACTTGGAAAGGCAAGAATGCAACCCAGAACTTTCTGTGTGCAAAACAGATGTTCTCTTATCAAGTTACAGCACAGTTGTAGCTTGTTTTTAACTTGAAATCTTGGTCAAAACCTCAGTGGAGATTAGCACTGGATTCTGAGAGAACATCTGGCCAGTTGTTTTCCTTCAATCTGTGAGGAGGTACAACCCTGTGCCTGCATAACTCAGCACTACTAACTCTGTGTTAGTAACAAGGTAGGCCAGTGGTGGTGGTCCAGAAAGCTTTAATGTGAAATGCATTATAGAAAGTAATTGGTGGATTTTCTGTTGGCAGGACCAAAATTCACTTCTTCTCTCCCTAATACAACATATGACTAAGGCTGAAGATGGAGAAGTGAGTGATATAACTTTATCAGTGGGGCGAAGGGGAGAGGGTTCTGCTCCTGTTGTACTGAGAAGCTCCTATTCACCCCAGGGATTAAGCATGGCTACCTCACTCACCATGTCAATGATCTGCCGATTATCTCACCCTCTTGCTCTGTCCCTTGCTCTTTTATCCCCTCTGCCAGTCCCTTTCACACTGGCACGTCTCCTACACTTACTCTCCATCCCTTTCTCCCTCAGTCATCAGGGGTGGGTTCTACTTACCTTTACTACCGGTTTGCATCGTGCCCACTTCTGCGCATGTGCAGATCGCTTTTGATAACGTTCGGGTCAGTGGGCGGAGCCTCCCGCCAGTTTTACTACCGGTTCTATAGAACCGTCCGAACCGGGGGCAACCCACCGCTGTCACTCACCCTTCTCTCTTGACCTCTATCGCTCCATCATGTACTATTTTTCTGCTTTGTCACCTGCTCACTTCCTTGCTGGCTTGCTCCATTGTCTGCTCCATCATGTGTTCCATTATGCATTCAGTCATTCTCATTGTGGCCTCTCTCGCACTTGTTCCTCTGCCACTCATTGCCTCGTTCTCTTTGTTGCACGCGCCATTAGCCACTTGTTTTTCTTATTCATTCGTTTCTCCTTTTCTCTGTCACTTACTCTTTTCACCTCCTTTTATTGTCCTGTATTGTTCTGTTGCTTTCACTCTCTCTTGACTTTGCTCATCTCTGTACCACTTTCTCGTGTTTGCTCATTATTCTCATTGTTGCTTGTCTGCCTCTAGCACACCCTCTTTCACTCAACTACCTCCCTTGTTCTTCTGTTGTTCTCAATGCCCTTTTCTCTCTTGCTGTCAAAGAAACAGGATTGGGGGCTACTGACAGGTGCTGGCAGGGGGATTCCCTGGCTTCAACCAGTGCTGCTCTGCTCTTCAAACTGTGCAGTTGGGGCATTGGTCTGTCCATACAGTTAAGAAGTTTATATAAGTGCCTAAGCGGCATTTCACATCAGGTGTCTGCCAGTGGTGGGATTCAATTTTTTTAAACTGCCAGTTCTGTAGGTGTGGCTTGGTGGGCGTGGCAGGGGAAGGCTACTGTAAAATCTCCATTCCCACCCCACTCCAGGGGAAAGTTACTGCAAAATCCCCATTTCCTTCCAATCAGCTGGGACTCTGGAGGCAGCGAATAGATGGGGTCGGGGCCAGTCAGAGGTGGTATTTACTGGTTCTCCAAACTACTCAAAGTTTCTGCTACCAGTTCTCCAGAATTGGTCAGAACCTGCTGAAACCCACCTCTGGTGTCTGCTCTCTCCCAGTGTCATGACAGCCCAACCTTGCCACAGCATCACACAAATGTTGCCATTGCAGCAAAAATCATGCACACAACAAAGCTGGTGTTGGGACAAGATGGAAGACGCTATTTTAAACATCAGATTAGATGAATATGAAGTTACTGATAGAAGAGAATACTTGTAGTTCAGGGTTGAACTACGGGTTCCTTGGTGCTCTCTGAGCTTGGTGGTTTTCTTGCAGACATTTCATTACCAAATTAGGTAAAATCATCAGTGCTAAACATCTGCAAGAAAACCACCAAGCTCAGAGAGCATGAAGGACCGCGTAATGTGAAGTTAGGTAGGCTCGCCTATGGTCTGTATCATCCTACATCTGTCCCTAAAGAATGGTTAGGCAAGTGTTTTCAAGCCCAGGATGGGCGAGAGCAGTCTGAAATAATATCTTGCAATGAACATAGGGAATAGTGGATGTTTTGATTAGATCTAGAGATTAGTTTTATGTGGTTAATTAATTGTTGTGCTTGCTAATGCAATACAACTTTTGCACTGCTTACAGTTTCAACTATACAAATGTCTCCAAATGTTCCCAGAACTGCAGATTCTGTAGGATGTAAAATATCACCGTGATCTACTGATAGATGTGTGCAGGATAGTTATGCCTGATATTGAGAAATGTGTACAGTATACTAAATGTATCTCTCTCCTTTTCAGTCGGTAAACTAGGATCCAGGAATGGCCAGATGGAGGGAAACAAGCTTAATTTGGACTTGTTCTTAGTTAGATAGCTGACTGAATAATAGGAAATGAGCCTTTTGCTGGGCTGTAGTTTGGACCATGCTCTAGAATATTTCCTTAGTTTTACTCATTAAGAATCAAAGTGGAGAGGCGTAATATACTGTAAATTATCAATGTATCTCTCCAACCATTCATACGTTCTGAGCTCAAACTACTCTGTCACCTGCTCTTTCAAAAATGATAGACTGACTGGACTCCTGAATGGCAAACAGGTTTGCTAACAGAAACACATCCCTCAGCAATAGCTATAGCACTTAGACTTACATACCGCTTCATAGTGCTTTATAGCCCTCTCTAAGCAGTTTACAGAGTTACCCCTAACAACCTAGGTCCTCCTTTTACCTACCTCAGAAGGATGGAAGGCTGAATCAACCTTGAGTCGGTGAGACTTGAACTGCTGGCAGTCGGCAGAATTACCTTGCAATACTGCATTCTAACCACTGCGCCACTACAACATTCCTTAGTTGCATCCTTTTTAGACCACTTTCATGGACTTATTCAAACATGACTTGTGCCTTGAGTATTGGAAAACTTCAGCTTTCCTAAAGTATTGGTTTGGAACTGCAGTTCTCCCCACTCCTTGTTTCCTCCTGATTGTTCATACAATCCTTATTCTTTTAGCACGCATCCCTCATTCTTTTAGTGAGGGATGAAATCTCCCTGTTGTCACACTGACAAGGGATGCAATAAAAGTAGGAGGAAACTTTAAATACGCTCACAACCTTACTCAGAAAATTGGCAATCTCTCCCTTAATTAACACTGGCAGTAAACTTTCATGGCTTAGGTGAACTAAAATGTTATTATAGCTAGATTGTACGTGGGTCTGTGTGCTAAAAAAAAAAGTGGAGAGCGATCCAATCTGATAAAATATCAAATTATGCTTAATTTGAATCGTAGCTTCTCTACAACCATAAATTAGGGAGAGCCAGCCAATTTACTAATAATGGAGTATTTTCAATGTCCTTTCTCTTCTATTCCCCTCATGCAGCATTTATGGGAGAGAAATCCAAAACAGCCACAGTGAAATAGTGCAGAATCATATTACAAATTTCCCACTGAGAAGAATTCTGCTGAATTTATTAATTTGTTCAGTATTCTGTAACATTTAAGTTAGCCTAAAGGAACACTTTAAACATTTTTGAATAATTTTAGATAGGAAAAGTTCCCCTTTTCTAACTGATTCCCACAACCATATTAATCATGCTGTTGGTGCCATTCTAGTCCTGAACGACCTTTTCACAACCTGAGACTCTTCCTTGCCCACTTCCAGTCAAAAATGGAGAGAGAAAGAAAAATGGATTAAGAGATTGATTTATGGGTCTGAAGAGGAAATTCACAAGAAAGTTCCAACTTTTGACAGAGTTTAGAATGTTCCAGGCAGCAGAGTGGCTAATACAATGTGCAAATTAGGAAAATAAATAAATAAAAGGATTGGGATTGAAGACAAGGATCAGAGATATGAAAAAATAAAGGGAGAGACAAGAATTTGTTGAAAAAATTGGGCAAGATTATGCCTGGATATAATCTGGAACTGTTGTGTTTTGAATGGGAAGCCTATGCAGAGAAGTAGGAAAACATCAGGGCTCGGCTCAGACATTCTACAAGAGATAGATGATGATACTTGACTCCAGTGGTGAAATCCAAATTTCTTTTACTACCGGTTCTGTGGGTGTGTCTTGGTGGGCGTGGCATGTCTTGGTGGGCGTGGCAGGGGAAGGATACTACAAAATCCCTACTCCCTCCCGAGGTGGTATTTGCCAGTTCTCCGAACTACTCAAAATTTCCGCTACCAGTTCTCCAGAACCTGTCAGAACCTTTTGGATTTCACCCCTGCTTGACTTGTACTTTAATATTGCTTTGGACAGCATCCTCAGCTGTATTTAAGAGGAATTGCAACGCAGGAGATATATACCAGTTTCTGCCTCCCAAATTTGCTGCCTGAGTAGCTGCTTCATCCCACCTAAGGGTGGGGTGGTGCTTGAAAATTTGTTTATTTATTTAAGAAACTTTATATGGATGCCCGCTCAGTGTTAGTGACTCTCGGTGGCTTATAAAAATAAAAATACAATACACAAACAATAAAAACAATAACTTCCCACCCCTCTGGTGACAACAACCAGTCAGGTCAAGCCCCTTGATGGGCTCCACCTCATTCTGGATTTCCCAGATCCCTTGGTAAAACCAAGTCATCCAAGCATTGCAAAAGAGTGTCAAAATGAGGGCCTATCTAATCCCCGCAGGGGAGGGAGAGAGCCACCATGGAGAAGGTCCTTCTTCTGGGTCCTGCAGGATGTACTTCTTTGGGAGAAGGGACCCGCCACACTCTCTGCTTCCCTTCTCTGCTGGGTTGGGTGAATGTGACCAGGAAAAGATAGTCCTTCAAATAACCTGGTCCCAAGCCATGTAGGGCTTTAAAGGTGAAAACCAGCATCTTGAATTCCACCCGGAAGCAAATCAGCAGCTATCATAATTGTCCCAAAGGTGCTTTTTTCAAGAGGCAACTGGACTTTCTGGTTTTTCTTTGAAGACGCTGAAGAAGCTTCTTGGATGAGAAGTGAAATGTCTTCAAAGGAAAACCTGAAAGTCCAGTTGCCTCTTGAAAAAAGCACCTTTGGGACAATTATGACTGGATGACTGAGAATCTCCATAGGAATTCAGCTATCATAATGGCATGAAAATTGAATTCAGGTAAGGAATTATAGAATCACAAGAATGTAATAACTGTTGGGGTTGATTTTGGTGGTTAGGGTTAGGCTACATGACAATTCTTGAGGCTCACTGCAGATTTGTTTATAATAGCTTTCTAGGCGAAGCTGAGCCATAGTAGGAGGTGGAAATATTCCTGCTATATAAAGCTGTAACGGCTCTCTTCTTATGACCCTAGATGCCTGGAATAGAAACTGGAAGATAGGCTTTAAACGCACACACATATACAGTACGTGAGCAGACCAAAAAATGGTTGAGTAGCTAGAAACTGTTATTGTATTTCAGATGTTTTTTGAGAAAGGGTGTCTTCAGATGCATAAAAAGGATGTGAAGCATAGATTCCAGCGAAGTCCGTAGTTCAAGTATTTGATTTCAGCCTTCGCTTCAGCTAAAAACAAGACGTGCTTGAACTCTCAATAATAAAGCCTCAAACAATACCCAGCTCAATGTAGAGGTGCTGGTGGATACGCAACACCTGTTCTTACCTCCAGCACCAATTCCAAAGCCATCCTTTTCTGTTTTTATGAGTCATACTGCGGCAGTCTGCTCTGCCCAGCTTCTGTGAACTGCTGGGTTCCTCACAGACTTCGCTGTTATCACGAGACTCTTCCCCAGAACAGTTAAGCCAGTTTCTTAACCCCATTTGCAACGGAGTTAGTCCCACTGAACACAGCAGGATGGGATGACATGGTCGGAATTGCAGGGTTAATCTCAGAAAAGTCTTGTATGGAAGAGCTATGTCTCTGAAGGCAAGGAAACAGATTTTACATTCAGATAAACAGAGAGCTGAAAAGGGAACAGCGAAGTATAAGTTTCTTTCCATTCTCCTTTGCCCTTTAGTGCAGTGATGGTGAATCTATGACACACGTGTCAAAGGATTTGGCTGAATATGCCAGTCTTCCAACAACTATTCTCAAAAGCACGTCCCATTCTCACATGATTTTCAGAGGGCTGAATGAGAATGGAGTATGATCTCAGGTGGCCTCCGGAGCCTCTGAAAACTACAAGAAAGGGCTTTGGTTTTGTTTGGCTTTTGGAGGCTACAGTGTCTGCAGAAAAGGGTTCTCTAAAGCAGGGGTCTGCAAACTTGGCTCTTTTAAGACTTGTGGGCTTCAACTCCCAGAGTTCCTCAGCCAGCCAAGTTTGCAGACCCCTGCTCTAAAGCTGCTTTAAGAACAAATGCCTTGTGCAATCCGAAGGAGCCTTGAGTAGGCCACAGGAGCCTGTCAACAGAAAGAGAATACCGCCTGAAGATATGCGGAGTGTAGCAGATCCCTAGTCCACAAAGCAACCTTTCTGAGCGGCAGTGATGGTGCTAGGGCTGAATTTGAGGCCTGGGCGTGTCTACTTCAGGCCCAGCCTGGGTGCTGCTATTCACAATTGAAACCCAATTTTCTGTTAAGTGAGACATTTGTTAACTGAGTTTTGCTCCATTTTACGACCTTTCTTGTCACAGTTGTTAAGTGAATGATTGCAATTAATAAGGTAGTAACTCTTTGTCAGTGGTGAAAATATTTTTTTTTACTACCGGTTCTGTGGGTTTGGCTTGGTGGGCTTGGTGTGGCTTGGTGGGCATGGCTTGGAGGGCATGGTAGGGGAAGGATACTGCAAAATCCCCATTCCCACCCCACTCTGGGACTAGCCAGAGGTGGTATTTGCCGGTTCTCAGAGCTACTCAAAATTTCCGCTACTGGTTCTCCAGAACCTGTCAGAACCTGCTGGATTTCACCCCTTCCCCATTGTTGAATCTGGCTTCCCCATTAACTTTGCTTGTCCAAATGTTGTAAAAGGTGATCACATGACCTTGGGATACAGCAAGGGTCATAAGTATGGGCCTCTGGTGGCTCAGACTGCTAAGACAGTCTGTTATTAACAGCAGCTGCTTGCAATTACTGCAGGTTCAAGTCCCACCAGGCCCAAGGTTGACTCAGCCTTCCATCCTTTATAAGGTAGGTAAAATGAGGACCCAGATTGTTAGGGGCAATAAGTTGACTTTGTATATAATATACAAATGGATGAAAACTATTGCTTAACATAGTGTAAGCCGCCCTGAGTCTTCAGAGAAGGGCGGCATATAAATGCAAAATAAAAAAAAGTATGAACCAATTGCCAAGCATCTGAATGTTGATCACATGATCATGGGGATGCTAACAAAGGTTGTAACTGTGAAAAAAGGTCCTAAGTCACTTTTTTCAGTGCCGTTGTAACTTTGAACAGTCACTAAACTAAGGGTTGTAAGTCGAGGACTATCTGTAATGGATAGTTATGAAAAATATTTCAAGTACCTCTCACTCTCGAGATCTCTTCTGGAGTTGCTTGTCTCAGAATGCACATAGATGCAAACAGGAATAAGGCGTGAACATGATTTCATTCTAGATTTTGGAGCCTTTTTAGAAGACGTTTGCCCTACCTTTTGAACCTTCCTCTCACCTTTTTATCTACAAGTCACATTTGGTGCCCCCAAACAAAGGTGTGTGCCCAACTTATTTTGGATAGCTTCTTAAAACTTTATAAGAGTGGGGGTGGGGTTTAAATGTGCTGTAACTTCAACGTTAGCATTTTATTGCCACCTTCAAAGCGCTCCATGGCTTAGGGCCTGGGTACTTACGGGACCGCCTGCTGTTACCTTACGCCTCCCACCGACCCGTACGCTCACACAGAGAGGGTCTTCTCAGGGTGCCGTCCGCCAAGCAATGTTGGCTGGCGGCCCCCAGGGGAAGGGCCTTCTCTGTTGGAGCACCTAACCCTCTGGAACGAACTTCCCCCCAGTTTGCGCCAACTACCTGACCTTCGGACCTTTTGCCGTGAATTGAAAACTTATTTGTTTACCCAAGCGGGACTGGCTTGATTTTTAAATTTTTTAAATTTTTGATTTTTTAATAATTTTATTGGGGTATTTTAGTATCGGTCAATATGACGGTTTTAATTCGGCCATTTATTGAATATGTATTTTAATTGCTATTTTAATTCTGTATATTTAATTGTTTTAATCTTGGCTGTACACCACCCTGAGTCCTTCGGGAGAAGGGCGGTATAAAAATTTAAATAAACATAAACATAAACAAACATAAACATATTGGACCGAAAAATGTTATCTGATTTGGTGCTTTTAAAGCTACTAACCACTGAAGAGGTCTTGAGGTGGTATGAAGACTCAGTATCCCAAGGGGCATTCCTAAAGCAGAAAAAAAAAACTCTAATTAAAAAGCTTCCTTGCAGCTTAAGCTTTTTTTTTTTTGGGAGGGGAGGGGGGAAACGAAAGAGAGCACATCAAATTGGAAAATGGCCTCAACTCATGTTATTTTATTGCAGCCAAACCATTCTTGCTGTGCTCTTGGTTTAGTGCGAGATAGGAAAGATAATTTGTGGCTGTCAATATTTTGATGGCCTATGAGAAGTTATGTCTTCTCTGCCAGCCTGGATTTTTTTAAAGTCCTTGGGATCAAATTATTCTCACGTTGGGAGGTATATTTATTCTGCATTTGCTCAGTGGTAGTTCTCTTTGTAGACACCAGCATTAAGCAGGCATCAGGGCTGTCTTCTCCCATTAGCACAAACAAAACCTCGATAAAGCCCCAATTCCCTTCTTTTTCTGATTTAAGATGAGTATAAAACATGAAAGAATGTGTGAGGTGGGTAGCTTAGTTTTACTTATTTATTTTTCCTTATGCTACCGACTTCTCATCAGAAATGCTGTTTGCATGAAGAATCTTCTTTCTTTTTGCATGAAATTCATCCTGGCGGATTCTCATCCTGGGATAAAAAAAAAAAAGAGTAATGCACTTGTGTGGCAAAGATCTAAACCATAACATAAAAAGGATGCACCCAATGAACTGGGAGCACACAAGAAACTGAAGATGAGAAGAAATCTCTCCTCTGAAGAGCACCAGCACCTTTCTGCTATTGACCTCATCTACGTTCTGCCAGAGAAAGTAGCGGCACAGGGAATGAATGAAAAATATTGGAGATCTTGTAAATGAGTGAATTCTGATGTGACGCAGCGAGTTTGACACCTGTGGAATAGGGCAAGAATATTTGTGTGTGTGTGTGTGAGAGAGAGAGAGAGAGAGAGAGAGAGAGAGAGAGAGAGAGAGAGAGAGAGAGAGAGAGAGAGAGAGAGAATGAATGAATGAATGAATGAATGAATGAATGAATGAATACCAGGTGATGTAATGGTTAAGATTTCCATTAAATTTAAAACTTAAATTACAGATTTTCTTGGTTCCTTGTTACCAGTACTGCCATTCTCATGCAACAGTAGTTGATGATGGATCTCACCCTCCTGCTCCACATCATGCCACCCTCTGTCTTTCCAGAAGATCTCCAGATGATGTTCAGAAATAGTCCAACTGACACACAGTGTGAACAGAGTAGGGACTATGGGAAGCTCCTGTCTACTTCACTCCATCTGCTGGTTAGACAGATGTCTCTAAAAATCTATCCTTCTAAGCACCTACCTTGACTTGCTCCCACCCTCATGTTAAAGGGAGTGATTGGTGATTATTTTTCCTGTTGATCGATTCTATTTGATGGGAGGGGAAACAAAGCCAAGAAAATCCATCACTACCTTTTCTTAATTGGTCTTCCATAAATAAATAAGGATAGCACCATTCACCAACCTAATTCTGTTGTAGAATATAAATCAGCAATGAAGGCAACATAATGCTGATAGAAGCCTGGCAAGTTAAATACATCTCTGTGGAGAGTGGAGACACCTGTGGCAGAACTGGCAAGTAGACTAGTTTTTTGGAACCCTTCCAAGTATTGCCATCTTAGCACAACATGAGTGGGGAGACCCAGATTCAAGTCCTTTTTCAGCCAGAGAAGCTCATTGACCAGTTACGTTTTTTTAGCCAAACCTACTCATAAGGTCATTGGGTTGTGGGGGGGGAATGGGAGGGTAAATTATGTGTCTCATTCTGAGGACTTGAAATAACTACTAGTGCTACTACTATTAATATTTACACTGGAAGCTACCAGTGGTGGGTTTCAATTTTTTTACTACCGGTTCTGTGGGTGTGGCTTGGTGGGCATAGCAGGGGAAGGATACTGTAAAATCTCCATTCCCTCCCCATTCCAGGGAAAGGTGACTGCAAAATCCCCATTTCCTCCCGATCAGCTGGGACTCGGGAGGCAGAGAATAGATGGGGGCAGGGCCAGTCAGAATTTTTACTACCGGTTCTCCGAACTACTCAAAATTTCCGCTACTGGTTCTCTAGAACTGGTCAGAGCCTGCTGAAACCCACCTCTGGAATCTACTGATCTCTGTCTGCAAGCCTCCAGAACACTGTTCCCCAGCCTGGTGGCCTTCTGGGTTGTTCCCAGAATATTATTTGTGCAATTCTGAAATATCTGTGAAATACTGTTTTCTTAAGAAAAGAATCATTCTGTGAGTCAGGGATACTGAACTCAAGTGTAACGCACATACAATTGGGATTCTCAGTGAGCTGACCCATGAATAATAACCTTGGATAGTGCAATTTTTCCCTACAGCTGAACAGCCTTGATCATTGAAAATTCCCTTAGCTGAGGTCTCTTTAAGATACAATCATCTGCATCAAACCCATTTGGGTGAGGGTTAGAATTTCCCCACGGCTGAAAATAATGTCCTGGACTGAGTGTGGATATCACTGGGCATCTATCAACTCCAGCACCACAGTAGGAAATCTCTGATGTCTTTCCCATGGTTGCTTCCTGGTCACCTTCAATTGAGAAGAGGAAAAGGAAGGGGAGACGTTCCCCCATAGCCTTATGTATCATTCTTGGGCAGATTGGGCTCAGAAGCTACAAAAAAAGTAGGGATGACAATAGCAAGGAGAGTAGTTCATTCAGAAAGGAGGCTGAAGAGACGTCATCTCCAATTGGCCTTCTCCCTAAAATCTGCATTTGGGTTGTATTTTGCATCCCTGTAGCATGTATCTCAGTTCGCTGCTTAAGCCATTTGTTCAGAAAGAATTATGCTGCTTCACAGACGGAGGAATGGTAATCAGTCTCCGTTCTTCCCCCATTTTTTTTTCCAGCTATCTTTATGGATGGAAGGAGCTATCTGGTAAATTATTGAAGGGTTTTATAAAAATTAATAGAACTTGCTTCTTAGAGCTGAATTATTATTTCAATAAGCTCCAGCTCACCAGTGTGAAAGAGAGTCTGCTCTCAGAAATTCATTTTAAGTTGAGTTTGTAAAGTTCACGGGCTGGAAGCGCTGGTAGAAACGGCTGTAATATACTCAAGATGGATTAAGTTTTGATTGATTACATAATGCATTTTCTTTGATTTGGGGACGGAAATGGAAACCAAAGCCAATAAACCTTGAAAAGCCGTGTATATTTTACACATTTCTCATCATTTATATGCTGATATGGATTCAATGCAGTTGCAAGCATTCTATCTTATTCTATTCTAAAAGCCTGCACTCATTCTTTGGATCCATGTGCGTGTATAAAGATATTTCATCTGTCCTATTTGTCTGTCTGTCTGCTTATCTGTCTGACTGCCTGCCCGCCCGCCCACCCATCCATATCTGTCTGTCTGTCTGTCTGTCTGTCTGTCTGTCTGTCTGTCTGTCTGTCTGTCTGTCTGTCTATCTATCTATCTATCTATCTATCTATCTATCTATCTATCTATCTATCTATCTATCTATCTATCTATCTATGAATGATATAAGGCAGGGATGAATGGCAACTAGTCCTCAACTGCCCCCTTTGTCATTAAAATGAAACACCCAATAGTTCCAGCCAGTGTGGGAAATGACAAGGGATGTTGGGAGTTGTAGTTTAGTAAGAGATGGAGAAACAACTTTTCCCTACCTTGATATAAGAGGTAACCAAATTCCTATAGAACTTCAGGGACTGCTTACCACAAATGAAGGCGAATATATGTGTCCTAGGATAATGTTGCAGGATCCAATATGGATCAGTCACTGGGACCAGAGGTTTTATCTTCAGAGTTTTTAGACTTGTGCTGGAGCCCATCTCAGAAACTTCTCTGTTTACCAGCCATGGTGGTGGTGACTGGAATGCATTGCTAGTTTAGGGCTTTGAATACCAACACTTGGGTTATTAGTGAGAAAGTGCCTTTGCAACCTGGTTATTTATATGTGGGTCTTTCTCATGTCCATTTGGATATGTGCATATTCCTGTGATTTCCTCATATTTTTATTGGCTACAATAAACTTCCAGTTTTTTAGGTGATGTTTTTGGAATTGGTTTACCATTGCTTTTTTCCCAGGGCTGAGAGAAAGTGACTGGCCCAAAACCACTCTCATTTGACCACCATATCTAAGGTAGGACTAGGACTCAGATTTCCTTATAGTTCAGTGTCTTAACCATTGGATCAAAGTAGCCTTAGGATTTCCTATCACCTAATATTATGGATGATACTTTTTTGAGTTACTTAAGGATAATTCCTTGGGGAAAAAATATTATTTAGCATATAAGAATGTCGGAGTAAAATAAGCTACTTAGATTCACAACTAACCCATAAGTTTATCAGTAATGGTTTGTTGAATAAATCACAAGCCATAAATATGGGCTGTAAACATTGTGTGTGGGTTCACACACTGCACTAAGCCACAAACAAATTTACATAATGGCACTGTATAAAGTATGAATCCGGTCACCGAATGAGAGCATTGCTCCCTCTATTCCAGTGCTACTCACAATGACTGGTAAAGGCTATACAGAATTGTAAGAAGGAGATTTAACAATCTTATCCAGGAATGCCAGGAACTGACCTTCTGCAAGTGAGACATGAACTCTACTTTAGAGCCAGAAAACTTTCTCACACAAAGGGAGGTCATGTCAAGGAACCCAAGCATCTTGGCTGCCATGTCTGTCTGTTAATCTGTCTGTCCACAGACATGAAAGCAGAACTGGTTGGGCTACAGAAATATCCAACCATTAACCAGACCTCCATACAGTAGATCTAAGTCAGGCATCCTGTTAAAGTGGCTGGATGCAGATGTAGATATGACCCTCCACAGAAGCTCCCAGGTAGGACAAGTTAAACTCTTTTGCCAGAGATGGAATGTAGGACCCACAAACACTAAGCGTCATTGTAATCGTGATTCACTTTGCCACCAGCAATAAGACCAAATGTCATCTGAAGCACGATTCCCCCAAATGTTCAGGTCTCAGACTATCTATAGGCACACAAGCACTAGTGTCAGGCTGTGGTGGAACAGTGGTTAGAATGCAGTATTGCAGGCAAACTCTGTCTGAAGCCTGGAGTTCGATCCTGACCCACTTGAGGTTGACTCAGCCTTTCATCCTTCTGATGTAGTAAAATGAGGATCCAGATTGTTGGGGGCAATATACTCACTCTGTAAACCACTTAGAGAGGGCTGTAAAGCACTGTGAAGCGGCATATAAGTCTTAGTGCTATTTCTATTGCTATTCGCGCTCTCAGAGGAGCAATTCACTCTGGTGAGATGTGATTTCTTAACAAAATAACAGCCTTAAGAGTTTGACTCAGTCTGGAGACTCCCACATGTGCTTCTAAAGACTTTAATGGCTCTTCGTTCCAGGCAAATTGTTCCATTCTCCTGTTGGCTGGTTTAAAAGTCCTGAAGTTGCTGTTTACAAAAAACACAAATGTTTCACTTTTAAGCTAATCCTGCTTGTTTGCAAAAGCCCTTAAGGCTAATTTTAATTGCAAGCAAATGATACTTAACTACATAAATTAGAGAAAGTTCGAGGCTTCGAGCATTTCTCTGCGCTTTTTGCACCATAACAAGGAGTTAGGAAATGAATTAGCTCCAAATTGAAAAGCGTGTGTCAGGGAGGGGGTGGGGGAGGCGGAAGGTTTCAATCTGAAATCAACCAAATTTGAGGCATCATCAAGGAAAGATAATCAGTCTGCGGAATAACAATTAGGAACTAGCTTACAGCATTTGCGTGGAGAATTTTTAATATGCCATTAGCAGATTTGACGGCTTTAGATTTTGTACAACAACTCAATAAGGAAGTTAATGAAAAGAGAAACCAGCCAGACCTAAGTGTCCTGCAATTAGAGTTTCTAACTGAAGTTTAATCTGGAGCTATCCAACTGTAGTGTCTCTCCTGTTCTGCCCCAGCTGAATCCATATGCCAAACCCCTAGATAGCCCACATATGACACACAGGGCCCGTCATGCTCTTGTTGGTTGCGTTTTGCTTTGTTTTGTTGAGCAAGCTACAGCTTTTGAATTGGCACACCTTACTGAACCAAAAATAAAACCATCCACTCAATAAATAAACTATTACCCTCCATAATGTTGCAGTCCTCGTGCCCTTCCTGACTGTTATGACAGATTTAATTTCAGATTTGCTCCATAGCTGGCAGGGGAAAAAGCAGGAATTCCTTTTCTCCTGGTTCTTTGGAGCCTTGTGATGGACAAGGGCATCTCAGACGCCTTGCCAGCCTTATGATGACGTAAATATGATTAGGGTTAAGAGCCGACTTGAACTCAAAGATCTGGCAGTTGTATCAAGTGCTACCCTTCCTCTACAATGAGATCATATCCATAGAATAAAAAGGCATCTACACCATTTCATGGTGACATGCTCAGATAGGAACTGAGCACCTCATCCAGAGAAAGGATTTCTGCCTTGTAAGGCAATTGAAATGTAAGGAAAAGAAAATAGAGAATACTTATTTATACTCCCTGTGAAGCAGGGGTGAAATGCTCCCGGTTTGGACCGGATCGCCTGATCCGGTAGCGATGGTGGTGGGTGGTTCAGAGAACTGGTAGCAAAAATCCGTTGCCCCTCCCCCCAGCCCATGCCCAGCTGAGCCACGAGATCGTCAGAGCCTTTATTTAACTTTTAAAAGCATTGTTTTACAACTTATTTGGCCGAATATAAAAAATTATTTTAAAGGGTTAAAAAAAGAGGCTCTGACGATCACAGCTGAGCCACGCGATCATTAGAGCCTTTCTTTAATTTTTAAAAGCATTTTTTTTACAACCTCTTTGGCTGAAGAGGTTGTAAAAAATGCTTTTAAAAGGCTCTGACGATCCCAGCTGAGCCGTGCGATCGTCAGAGGCTTTTTTTTAACTTAAAAGAGTAAAAAAAAAAAAGGATCATGTGCCACAGCTGATCACACCCCACCCCCTGCAGGCTGTTCTACTTACCACATGCCTCTTTTTGGCGTGCATTTTGTGCGTGCACCTCGCATTTGGTGTGTGGTGCGCACTGTGCATGCCAGTGAACCAGTAGTAAACCAGTTCAGATTTCACACTGCAGGTAGTCCTCCATTTGCAACCACAGTTTCTTTTGCTAAGTGAAAGAGTTGTTAAGTGAGTTTGGCCCCATTTTACAATCTTTCTTGCCACAGTTATTAAGTGAATCATTCAGCTGTTAAGTCAGTAACATGATTGTTAAGTGAATCAGTCTTCCCCATTGCCTTTGCTTGACAGAAGGTTGCAAACGGTGATCACACAACCCCGGGACACTGCAACCGTAATAAATGAGTCAGTTGCCAAGTGTCTGAATTTTGATCATATGATGCTGCATGAGTCATAAGTGTAAAAAATGATCATGGTCATTTTTTTCAAAACCATTGTAACTTTGAACAATCACTGAATGAACTGTTGCAAATCGAGGACTACCTGCACCCTGGTGGACAACTGGTGCTTATTAGTGAATTTTTGATTTGGGTTGCTTCGTCACGTCCTCTTTGAAGAAGACTGTTCGCCTATAGCGCAGGTGTCAAACTTATGGCGTCACGTTGCCATCATGTGATGTATCACAACATTTTCCCCTTTGCGGAGCTGGGGCGGGCGTGGCTCATGCGTGACACATCCGGCCTGCAGGCCGCCAGTTTGACACGCCTGATCTATAGCAGTGTTTTTCAAGCTTGGTGGCTGGAGAATCTGGGAGTTAAGATCCTCTCATTTTAAAGTTACCAAGTTTGAGAAACACTGATCTAGTATCCCAGAATTTATGATCATCTGTGCCTGTCACTTGTAAAATGTGTAATACATCTGAATGACGTGCTGTGAAAGTGTCATTCAATGCTCTTTTGCTCCCTTGATTCTCATGAGTTGCTTTTTAGTGTGACTAGTAAGCTTTCAATTGCAACAGCATAGGAATCACTCTGTGTGTGAGTTTTTGTGTTTGAGAGAGGGAAGCCAAATCTGTGCTATCTGACAAGCTGTTGAAAGAATGTTCTTAAGTATGATCTTTTATGCATTTTGTGCGTGCACCTCGCATTTGGTGTGTGGTGCGCACTGTGCATGCCAGTGAACCAGTAGTAAACCAGTTCAGATTTCACACTGCAGGTAGTCCTCCATTTGCAACCACAGTTTCTTTTGCTAAGTGAAAGAGTTGTTAAGTGAGTTTGGCCCCATTTTACAATCTTTCTTGCCACAGTTATTAAGTGAATCATTCAGCTGTTAAGTCAGTAACATGATTGTTAAGTGAATCAGTCTTCCCCATTGCCTTTGCTTGACAGAAGGTTGCAAACGGTGATCACACAACCCCGGGACACTGCAACCGTAATAAATGAGTCAGTTGCCAAGTGTCTGAATTTTGATCATATGATGCTGCATGAGTCATAAGTGTAAAAAATGATCATGGTCATTTTTTTCAAAACCATTGTAACTTTGAACAATCACTGAATGAACTGTTGCAAATCGAGGACTACCTGCACCCTGGTGGACAACTGGTGCTTATTAGTGAATTTTTGATTTGGGTTGCTTCGTCACGTCCTCTTTGAAGAAGACTGTTCGCCTATAGCGCAGGTGTCAAACTTATGGCGTCACGTTGCCATCATGTGATGTATCACAACATTTTCCCCTTTGCGGAGCTGGGGCGGGCGTGGCCTGCGCGTGACACATCCGGCCTGCAGGCCGCCAGTTTGACACGCCTGATCTATAGCAGTGTTTTTCAAGCTTGGTGGCTGGAGAATCTGGGAGTTAAGATCCTCTCATTTTAAAGTTACCAAGTTTGAGAAACACTGATCTAGTATCCCAGAATTTATGATCATCTGTGCCTGTCACTTGTAAAATGTGTAATACATCTGAATGACGTGCTGTGAAAGTGTCATTCAATGCTCTTTTGCTCCCTTGATTCTCATGAGTTGCTTTTTAGTGTGACTAGTAAGCTTTCAATTGCAACAGCATAGGAATCACTCTGTGTGTGAGTTTTTGTGTTTGAGAGAGGGAAGCCAAATCTGTGCTATCTGACAAGCTGTTGAAAGAATGTTCTTAAGTATGATCTTTTTATGCAGGAAACCAAGTACCTTCCAGATGTTTGGGGCCTAAACTCTTACTGTTGATGGTGGCCTTCTTGATAAAAATAATTTTTCCCCATGAAAAAACAGAGAGCAAATTGGATAAGGAATTGAGATGGAGTAGACATATGCAAGGCATATGCAAGACATATCCTTGGACTGCAAGGCGAACAAACAAGTCAGTTCTAGAGGAGATCAACCCTGACTGCTCTTTAGAAGGCCAGATCCTGAAGATGAAACTGAAATACTTTGGCCACCTAATGAGAAAGAAGGACTCCCTGGAGAAGAGCCTAATGCTGGGAAAGATTGAGGGCAAAAGAAGTCGGGGACGACAGAGAATGAGGTGGCTGGATGGAGTCACTGAAGCAGTAGGCATGAGTTTAAATGGACTCCAGAGGATGGTAGAGAACAGGAAGGCCTGGAGGAATGTTGTCCATGGGGTCGCGATGGGTCGGACACGACTTCGCAACTAACAACAACAAGACATATGCAAAATCATGCAGAGTTTCCATACAGCAGAAAGGCAATGGGAAGCAGCTCCACTGAGACCAAGCAAAAGATTTTGATGTCACTTCTAAACCTTTTTCTGTTGTTGTCCTAGACCTAGACAATATCTCTTTTTTGAGAGTTGAAAATCTTAAAGCAACTTATCATGCTAATTGTAGAATCTAGATCTATCTATTGTCTGTGTAACCAACAACAACAACAACAACAACAACAACAACAACAACAACAACAACAACAGAGTTGGAAGGGACCTTGGAGGCCTTCTGGTCCAACCCCATGCCCAGGCAAGAAACCTTACACTATTTCAGACAAATGGTTATCCAACATTTTCTTAAATTTTTTCCAGTGTTGGAGCATTCACAACTTCTGCAGGCAAGTTGTTCCACTTATTAATTGTTCTAATTGTCAGGAAATTTCTCCTTAGTTCTAAGTTGCTTCTCTCGTTGATTAGTTTCCACCCATTGCTTCTTGTTCTACCCTCAGGTGCTTTGGAGAATAGTTTGACTCCCTCTTCTTTTTGGCAACCCCTGAGATATCTATCTATCTATCTATCTATCTATCTATCTATCTATCTATCTATCATCTATCTATCTATCTATCTATCTATCTATCTATCTATCTATCCATCCATCCACCCTCCCTCCCTCCCTCCCTCCCTCCCTCCCTCCCACCGACTCACCCACCTATCTATCATCTATCTATCTACTTATCTATCTACCTACCTACTTACCTACCTATCTATCATCTATCTATCTATCTATCTATCTATCTATCTATCTATCTATCTATCTATCTATCTATCTATCTATCTATCAATCAATCAGATTTCTTTTCCACCCATCTCCTTCAAAGAGAGACTGATGCTGAGAGGATGGTTCCCAGGATGCCAGGAATTATAGTTTTGCACCACCAAGTAAAGGATCATGCTGATGGAAATCCTATTGTGCAGAGTGCAGATAAGAGCAATGGCGATAAGGGCTCTGGAAGCCAAATCCTATGAAGAATAGCTAAAGGAACTAAGTATGCTTAGCTTAACAAAGATAAGACTGAAAAGAGACATGATAGTAATCTTCCAATAGTTGAAGAACTGCCAAAGGGAAGAGGGCACTGTTATATTCCCATAACACCTATGAGTAGGACAAGAAGCAATGGGGGGAAGAGGGAGATCCAATTTGGAAATGAGGATGAATTTCTTGAGAGTGAGAATCATTGAGCAATGGAACACTTGCTTCCAGCAGTTGTGGGTGCTCCATTGCTGGAGACTTTCCAAAAACGTTTGGACAACTATTTGTTGTCCAAACGTTTTTGGAAAGTCTCCAGCAATCACAAAGATATTATGAAGTCTTGGGCAGAAGTTGGACCAGAGACCTCTATAATCCCTTCTAACCTTATGATTTTGTTATGGCTTCCTGTTCCTTGGCAAGAGAAGCTAGGGAATAATAAATTGGATGCTTGATTGATGATGAGGCAATTTCTTGAGGGGCCTGGATATAGGTGATCCAAATGTCTTCAGGACTGGGATTAGAATTAGAATTGCCTGGCTAGGTGGCTCAGTGGCTAAGAGGCTGAGCATGTTGATCAGAAAGGTCAGCAGTTTGGCAGTCTGAATCCCTAGTATAGGTCTCCCGCATGAGCAGGGGGTTGGACTAGATAACCTCCAAGGTCCCTTCCAACTCTGTTACTGTTAATATTATTATTATAGAATCTAGTTCCTCTGAAGAAACAGATACATGAATATGGGAATTGCCAAAACGTTCTAGTCCCCTTCTTGCTGCCAGTGTTTAGGTTCCTGGCCCTAAATTTGTGAGACCTACCACAACGTGAGGGGGTATGAGAGAGGGCTTCTTTGTTCTACTCCTTCAGCCTATCCGTAACACTCTGGTTGTGTAAATGATGTCACAATTTGAGGGCATTTACTGTTCCTAACAGTAAATACCCTCAAATAAATGAAGGGATGCGGTGGCTCAGGGACTAGGACGTTGAGCTTGTCGATCGAAAGGTTGGCAGCTCAGCGGTTCGAATCCCTAGTGCTGCCGTGTAACGGGGTGAGCTCTTGTTACTTGTCCCAGCTTCTGCCAACTTAGCAGTTTCGAGAGCATGTAAAAATGCAAGTAGAAAAAATAGGGACCATCTTTGGTGGGAAGGTAACAGCGCTCCGTGCGCCTTTGGCATTGAGTTATGCCGGCCACATGACCATGAAGACGTCTTCGGACAACACTGACTTTGAAATGGAGATGAGCACCGCCCCCTAGAGTCGGCAACGACTAGCACGTATGTGCGAGGGGAACCTTTACCTTTACCTTACTGTTAGGAAAGCCTAAAAAATATTAATTGTGAAAGTCTTTGGTATAGGAATCAGGGAGAAACATGTATCATTCTAAAAACAGCTCTCACAGTTTTGTCAGGCAGGGATGGTAGAAGCATTTCCTGCATGAAAGGAGTACACCACTCCCAGAAGGATTAACGTTAACCTACTCTTACAGATAAAATGATAGACAGAGTTGAGAATTTTAAGGAATTTGCTCTTACAGATAAAATGATAGACAGAGTTGAGAATTTTAAGGAATTTGCTTCCCCCCCACCCAATATATCACAGTCATTTGCAAAGCATGGGAATCTATTCATGCAATAGGTTCTGAAATGACATCTTGGCAGCAGAAATTGATAATTTTGTGCAATCATGCAAGTACTCCCAAAATCATAATAATTAAACAAGTTGGTCAACATCTTGCAAGATGTTTCTTACTTTGCCTGAAAGAACAAAAGATCCTCAGATAATCTCTGTTTCTCCTGGAAGCCAAAAACTATTGGGAGAAAATAAAGGGTTGGTTAGAACAGGGGTCTCCAACCTTAGCAACTTTAAGACTTGTGGACTTCAACTCCCAGAGTTCCTCAGCCAGCAAAGCTAAAAAAATTGGAAAGCAGAGAAAATACCCCTGGGAAGGAAAAATTATTAGAAAAATTTTAGATTGTGCAGAAATGAACAGATTAACTTTGATGATTAAAGAAAGAGAGGATTCAGAATATTTTAAGATATGGGATAAATTTTACCATTGGTTAGAAGAAAGGTAGAGATAAACAATGGATAATTATGTAAGAAAATGATAATAATGTATCTGTGAAAAAATGGTAATAGTTTAAATTGAAGTGAAGAAAGAAGAAACAATAAAAAGATGAAGCCAGGAAGAAAACACCGAGACGTCACACAGGAGGAATTATTGATGTTTTAAATGTATGCTTGTCTATAAAATAAAAAAAATAAAAAAAGATCTCTCTCTTTCTAATGGTTTGAGATCCTTTTTTAATTAACTGGGGAGTTTTGCAAGTGCCATAAAAATGTTGCTGCCCTACAGTGCTTGTAAAATCTGTGCAGCTGAACCTCTCCAACACAATTTGGAATTTCATCTGGAAATTGGCCCAAGATACTTTTCCTCTGTCAAAATTCAGAGTAGCAGAAACCTAACTAGAATGGATAATGGGATTGTCTTCTCAACCGGGATTGGATTGGCTGAAATAATTGATGGAACAGAGTGTTTCTCCTTTGTTTCTCTAAGCTATTGGTCATCAATGACCTTTGAAATTAGTTATACTAATTGGACTTTTATGGAGAATAAATCAGTGTTGAAATCCATTTTTTTTTACTACGAGTTATGTGGGCATGGCTTGGTGGGTATGGCTTGGTGGGCTTGGCAGGGGAAGGATACTGCAAATCTCCATTCCCACCCTACTCCAGGGGAAGGATATTGCAAAATCTCCATTCCCACCCTGCTCTGGGGCCAGCCAGAGGTGATATTTGCCGGTTCTCTGAATTATTCAAAATTTCTACTACTGGTTCTCCAGAACCCGTCAGAACCTGCTGGATTCCTAACTTACTCCATAACCCTGAAGTAAGTTATCATGCAGTAAGATGTAAATCAACATTGTATGAAGAATTGACATCACTCCCATTTCTAAGAAAGGCAAACTTTATTCCATTTTCAGCTATTATGGCACTATTTCAGCTATTGAGCCATGGTGGCACAATGGTTAGAATGCAGTATTGCAGGCTACTTCTGCCAATTGCTGGCTGACAGCAGTTTGGCAATTCATTTCTCACTGGCTCAAGGTTGACTCAGCCTTCCATCCTTCTGAGATTAGTAAAATGAGGACCCAGATATTTTGGGGAAATAGGCTGACTCTGTAAACCGCTTAGAGAGGGAGCTGTAAAGCGGTATATAAGTCTAAGTGCTGTTGCTAAGTGCTATTCACTGGTATCCCTGCTATCAGTCAATGCAGCCATCGTGTGCCTCATTTGCCCATGGCAGGCCAAATTCTGAAACCAGACTGTGCCTCATCACTTGTTCTTCTCAAGGAAGGTACTTAGCTGAAAGGCCTGGATCTCAGCCTTGAAGTGCAGCCTTCGCTGCATCACTGAGTGCCATAGGGAGAAGAACAATCTCCTTGATTCATTCGTTTTGGTTTTGCTACGAGGAGCGGGGAAGTGGAGGGATCAAGGAGGTTGTTCTTCTCCCTATGCCACTCAATAATGCAGCCAAGGCTGCACTTCAAGGCTGAGATCCAGGCCTTTCAGCTATGTTCCCTTAGCTCAGTGCTTCTCAAATAGTGGGGCGCGTCCCCCAGGGGGGTGCGTGGCTCCGTAAAGGGGGGCGCGTTTGACCTCGGCAAACACTGTCATAACAAGCTAAGCCCCGTGTTTATGTCTCTGTATCCAATCAGAGAACAACGGGAGCATCTGATTGGCTGTCCAAAACCCTTGTGACACGAGCCTGTCGGAGCCATCTTTAGTGTGGGACGTCGGTCCACACTTACTTTGTTTACAGTCGCGCGGGGGGCGCGAAAAATGTTTTCTTCTTCCTAGGGGGGCATGACAGAAAATAATTGAGAAGCACTGCCTTAGCTGAACTGCTGTTGTTTTGGGTGGGGGGGAACTTCATTATCAAGTGAGGCAAAAAGGAATGTTGCACTAGAATGTTGAAAGCAAGAAAGGGACTATGTCAGTAGACCATCTGACCTTCACAAGGTTCATAATACCTCATAATCAAATGAGTGTGTGAATGAATCATTTCTCACTGCTGAGAAATAAAACTAAATAAAAGATTATCTCTGTTCATAGCTATGATAGGTGGGAAAGCAGAGAGGAAGAGACATTAATAACTCAAAAATGGAAAGGCCAAGAATCTTTTCAACTCCATATTGACCCATCTCTAGTTCTTTTGTTTGGAAATTCTCTGAATGCTATTATCCACTTCCATTCTTGAAAGATTTCCGCTCTTTCATTAAAGTCTTTAAATTGGAGGGCCTGAAAGGATGGGGGTTGTCATTCAGCACAATACTTGGGCCCAAAGAAGCTGTTTTAGAATTTCCAGTCAAGAAGACAATTTTCTGCCTTCCAGAAGCTTTGAGCTACAGAACCAATAAACTCTAAACATTGGTTATCCTGCATAGATTCAGAGAGCTTGCCAAGATTGCCAGCTCCTCTTCTATTGCAATCTAGTAGCGTAGAATTCCCATATTATTCCTTCCCATCAGTTCCATGGAGAAAATCTGTCTGCATCGTTGGTAAGAGTCAAGACCAAGTTAATAGCACATAACCAATCAAGTCAATCAAATCAATCCTACCAACCAACCAACCAACCAACCAATTGTCTTTTAGCCTCATTTAAAGCTCACTTTTATTTTATTTTTATTTTTTTATTTGCATTTATAACCCGCCTTTCTCCGAAGACTCAGGGCGGCTTACACTATGTCAGGCAATAGTCTTCATCCATTTGTATACTATATACAAAGTCAACTTATTGCCCCCCAACAATTTGGGTCCTCATTTTACCTACCTTATAAAGGATGGAAGGCTGAGTCAACCTTGGGCCTGGTGGGACTTGAACCTGCAATATTGCAGGCAGTTGCTGTTAATAACAGGCTGCATTAGCCTGTTGAGCCACCAGAGGCCTGACATCACTGACCTGGTTACTGCCTTTCTTGTAGTATTTGCAAATTTAGAAACAGAAGTATAAATAAACATATATATCTGGACTCTCCTTTGAAGGTATCAGAAAGTGGTGTCATGGTTCAGATGTTACACTAGGAGTGGGGAGGCTCAAATGCATCTTCAGCTACGGATACTTAGCTGTGTGACTTTGGCCCCGGTATTGTCTCTCTCCCTAACCTACCTCATAAAGGTAGTTGTGGGGAAAATGAGAACAGGAAGTTCTAGGCATGCAACTTGAGCGCCTAGAGAAAAGGCAGGATAAATTAACAAATAACTATTACAAATCTGTAAACTTACTTTATGTAAACCCTTGATTATCAGTAAATGGAAGGAAATGGCCCATTTTGCCACTGATTCCACCATGGACCACAAATATACACCTATCCTGGGGGATCCTTTGTAGCCATTCACAGGTAGTGAATTAATCTCCATAATTTATTAATTTACCAAATGTGTAGATTGCCACATTTTTATAACACTTGGTGCAAAGTAGTCCTCTATCCTGCCTGAAAGTTAAAATGAAGTGAAATAGCAAAACCATGACAACCGGCAAAATTAATATTTAAAGGCTAGCAATTAAGTTCTCATTTTTTGGGGTCCACTCAAAACCTGATGAAACATAGGCATTTGTGAATAATAGTTCGAAGCATCAGGTAAATGAGCCCATAAGACAGCACTTGCAAAGGAATATCAAAGCTGTGATATCAGTACTGGAAATGCTTTTTCTAAAGTAGAGAAAATTAATCATGCCAGTCACAGCACAAGTATCTTAATATTTGGGAATAATATGAGAGAATATACTTATAAGATAAAGGTAAAGGTTTCCCTCGCACATATGTGCTAGTTGTTCCCGAATCTAGGGGGCAGTGGTCATCTCCGTTTCAAAGCCAAAGAGCCAGCGCTGTCCGAAGATGTCTCCGTGGTCATATGGCCGGCATGACTCAACGCCAAAGGTGCATGGAACGCTGTTACCTTCCCATCAAAGATGGCCCCTATTTTTCTATTTGCATTTTTTACTTGCTTTCGAACTGCTAGGTTGGCAGAAGCTGGGACAAATAATGGGAGCTCACCCAGTAATGTGGCACTAGGGATTCGAACCACTGAACTGCTGACCTTTTGATCAACAAGCTCAGGGTCTAAGCCACTGAGCCTTATAAAATATTTATAAGTTTACTTATATTTTACTTATAAAATATTGTTATTGAGGGCTTCATGCTACATCAGACAACTAGATGGCCTCTAAGGATGCTGACTCAGAAAGTCTGTGATTTATTCTATCAAAACTCCTACTTCCTTCCCCTTTACCTCCTTCTCCTACACTAACAGCTAAAATTACAAAATTAGTGACATGACATCACAGCGTGGTGAATTTCCTTAGTTTTGCCAGCTCAGGCCCAGGAAGGTGGCCTAGAACTAGGATAGTGCTGTATTTTGTATTACCAAATATTTATGTAACTATATGGCTTATTCAGAACTCAGTCACCCCTGGATGGAGTCAAGTGTTTCCAAAACTTTTTGTTGTTGCTGCACATAGTTCATAGAGTTCTTGTTTGGATTTGCCACTAACCTTTTTGCAATGACACCAGCCGACTGTTAACTAATCTAATTCCTTCTGTACTTTATATGGCTGCTCAAGCCATATATGACTCTCTGCAGCTAACCATCAGTCAATTGGAAAAAATACTAATAAAAACAGTTAAAACCAATATTTTCTACCTGAAACAAAAGCCAGTAAAGTTTGACCAGTAACCAATTCTTGGAGGAAGAGCCAGGTTTTTATCAATTTATCAATTAGTAAAATTGTAGCAATTTTACCAATTCTATAAGTCCAGCAAGTTTGGGGCCATCAGAATCTTGGGAGATATGTAGCTCCAAAGGGCCTGAGCTGATAAGACATTCCACCTGGATCTCATTAGGTGGGACCGTTTAATAGAAGGACCTGGAGTAAGCTTCCTCTGCCAAACCTCATGGAATAAGCATAAATAATTGAAGAAGGTGGTCCTCCGGGTAACCTGGTTCTATGTCATGAAAGGCTTTGATGAGGAGAGAATGGCGCATGTAACACATATGCTGTCTGAGCGGCCTGGGATGCCAATTTGCTAACACACTCTACAAGAATCTGAACTACTAATGGTCAAAGCCAATTGGTGGTAGATAAGAGTCAGACAAGGCATTCAAAGTGGGCTGGATTTAGATATTTTGCGGGCACAAAGGGATTTGAGATTAATGATGTGCTTGACCCGTCCCTTGGCCTTAGCCTGGTCATCTCATATATTCTTCTGGCTTTTTGGAAATATCTAAAGCAGGGGTCTCCAACCTTGGTCCCTTTAAGACTTGTGGACTTCAACTCCCAGAGTTCCTCAGCCAGCTTTGCTGGCTGAGGGACTCTGGGAGTTGAAGTCCACAAGTTTTAAAGGGACCAAGGCTGGAGACCCCTGATCTAAAGGTCTAAATGTTACCAACTTGCTTGAAGCTTAGAGAAGACTTGTAACCATGGGGCTGGTTGGAACCCTGAAAGCCCACCCCCTGCTTTTAAATTAACATTTAATGTTGCATTTTAAATATCCTTACCTTAACTACCTTTTTAACCCACTATCCTAAGAAGGGGAGATTAGAGACAGTACAATATTTGTCCAATGTCATTGGGTCCAAGGATAGTTTCTTGAAAAGGAGGTGCAGGAGGGATTAGCTCTTCACTCATGGATGAACTCATTTAATGTGATTCTCTTCAGCCATGCCAGTTGGGAATTATATTGAGGTCAAGACACACATGGAAGGTATTGGGTTGTTGAAAATTTGCATAGATCGAAGTACAAGACATAGGGCTACTGTCTTTGTTGGCACTCTGCAAGAGCGGGAGTTAGTGCACTGGTGAGATTCAGCTGGTTCGCACCTGTTTGGGTGAACCAGTTGTTAAATTACCTGCCCCCCCGCCAGCTATCAAAGTGGATCCTGGGCAGGGGTGAAATCCAGCAGGTTCTGACAGGTTCTAGAGAACCGGTAGTGGAAATTTTGAGCGGTTTGGAGAACCAGCAAATACCACCTCTGGCTGGCCCCAGAGTGGGGTGGGAATGGAGATTTTGCAATATCCTTCCCCCAGGAGTGGGGAAGGAATGGGGATTTTGCAGTATCCTTCCCCTGGAGTGTGGTGGGAATGGAGATTTTGCAATATCCTTCCCCTGCCACGTCCACCAAGCCACGCCCACAGAATCGGTAGCAAAAAATTTGGATTTCACCACTGATCCTGGGCATTGCACTGCACTGCAATGGAGAAATGGGCAATGGAGTGGCGGAATGACGGAAAGAGAAGGCCTCTTTCCCTCTTTCTTCTCCCTGTTCCTCCTCCTCCTCTTGTGCTGGCCACTCCGTTTCCTGTTTCTCCATTGCAGTGCAGCACCCAGGGTCCACTTTTATAGCGGGGGGGGGGGAGAATTTAACAACCAGTTCGCCCAGGGTCAGGTTGGCTGTCGCAGGAGCCTTGTTTGGCATGTGCGGTGGAGCTGGAGGATGGGGATGGGCCACGCCTCCCACAACAGCCAACCTGACTCTGGGTGAACTGGTTGTTAAATTATTTGACTCCCACCACTGAGTTAGCACCACACTTAGCTGTTTGCCACATGAGTGGAGAGCCCAAAGTTTCCTTAGCTGCAAGCAAGCAAATTAGCTTTGTGTGCCTGTTTGTGGGTTGAAGACACATTTTCCATGGATTTTTCTATTTATTTTGGATTTGATATTTTGTCTTCATGCCTTGTCATGACACGTGCTAATGAGAGGCTGTGCTTAAATAAGATATTGAAGTATGCTGATGCTGAGCCAAGATATTTCGCTTTGAGGGTAAGTGTTAACAAACGTCTTCATTGCCAGTTGGCCTTCCAATTCCACATATTTTAGGATTAGCAAATCCTTAAAAGAACTTGGTTTACTTGCTCATTAGCACAAATTCCTCCAAGCAGAGCTTGGGTTTTATTTATGTTTTGAAGTAGGATTAATGTGTTTCTTTGCTTCTCTTCCCCCTCTTCTCCCCCTCCTCCCAAGATATCAGCCTCCTTAGTTCAAACTTGGCAAGGTAAAGAGGCTTGCATGATGCATATCTTGCATGTCAAGTTTCAGAAGACAGAACTAGCAAGTTTTGAAACTATTTCTAACACTCAATTGCCTAAGAGAACCTTTGGCCCCGATGGAGAAGGTACGCAACTTGGGCGTGCTCCTGGATGGTCGGTTGTCCTTTGAAGACCATTTGGCGACCGTCTCCAGGAGAGCATTTTACCAGGTTCGCCTGATCCGCCAGTTGCGTCCCTTCCTGGACCGGGATGCCTTATGCACAGTCACTCATGCTCTCGTTACCTCTCGCCTGGACTACTGCAATGCTCTCTACATGGGGCTCCCCTTGAAGAGCACCCGGAGACTTCAGCTAGTTCAGAACGCGGCTGCGCGGGTTATTGAGGGAGCGTCTCGGAGCTCCCATATAACACCTATCCTGCACAGACTGCACTGGCTACCTGTTGTTTTCCGGGTGCGCTTCAAGGTATTGGTTACCACCTTTAAAGCGCTCCATGGCTTAGGACCGGGATATCTACGGGACCGTCTACTGCCGGCTTCTATCTCCCATCGTCCGGTACTCTCCCACAGAGAGGGACTCCTCAGGGTGCCGTCAGCCAAACAGTGTCGACTGGCGGCCCCCAGGGGGAGGGCCTTCTCTGTGGGGGCTCCGACCCTGTGGAACGAACTTCCCCTCGGACTTCGACAATTACCTGACCTTAGGACCTTTCGCCGTGAACTTAAAACTTATTTATTCCGTATGGCTGGACTAGCCTGATTCTTATTTTTATTGGATGGGTTTTTAAAATTCTGTGATTTTACGGGGAAGTACGTTTTTTAATATTTTGGGCATTTAAATTAGTTTTTTAAGGGATGTTTTTAATTATTGTGTGTATGTATATTTTATCTGCCTGTTCACCGCCCTGAGTCCTTCGGGAGACAAATTACAAATACAAATTAAAATATTATTATTATTATTATTATTATTATTATTATTATTATTATTATTATTATTATTATTATTATTATTATTATTATTATTATTATTATTATTATTATTATTATTAACCTTAGCAATGGAATATGTGCCATGGCATAATGCATGCCATCTTGAAAGTTAAAATAATGGAATTTGTCATCTCTGATTGGGCCCAGCAGTCTCTTCCTTAGCAAAAATCCCAGCCAAACACAGAAAAGGAAAATGCAAGGAACACACAATCCCAACCACAGTGAAAAGGAAGACTGCAAAGGATTCAATTGTATCATATAAAGCTCTTCGCAGATTCCCTTTCATAGCTTAGACACGTGGCTTCCTTCCTACAGGGAACCAACCACTGATTAAAACAGCAGACTTGAGAATTTTTTCCCCCCCATTGCCAGCAGTGAATTACTAAATGGATATACTTATACTGCGTTAGCTATTTTTTTCCACATGACTTCTTTTAAAACAAGGTTGGACAACCTGTAGCCCGAGGACTGCAAGCTGTTTTCAAACCCTTATTTTGGAGCTTCTGGAACCAATCGGATTCCAGAGTGGGAATCTGATTTCTTGTCATTCCAAAGTGGAACCCATGAGAAGTCGAATACTGATATTTGAAAAGGAAACAACAACAACAAAAAAAAAAAGGTGTTTTAAGCTGTTTTTAAGTCTCTGAGGTGGCACAAATCTGCTGGCAAAATTTGCTCTCCTCTTGTAGCCGACTTTCTGCTTTGCTAATTCATTTTTACCAAGATTTAATATGGCACAAGCTAAGGAAAGTGATTTCTTGCTGGGTGGCGGTGGTGGTGGACAAACATCCATTATTTTCTGTTTCTACTTTGGGACACATCACCTGTAGTCTGCATTGCCCTACGAATGATCCAATGGATCTCTTTCTTTCTTTCTTTCTTTCTTTCTTTCTTTCTTTCTTTCTTTCTTTCTTTCTTTCTTTCTTTCTTTCTTTCTTTCTTTCTTTCTTTCTTTCTTTCTTCTTTTTCCCTCATTCATCCTCTTGTTTTCTCTGTACAATCTCTTTCACTGAAACTTGCTGGTCTGTCTTTTGTGATTATCCATTATCTCCTTGGCTGTCTTTATCACTCGTATGATTTCGTTCCGTTGCCTTCTCTCATTCTGTTGTTCGTTCCATCACCTGCCCCATGGCTCTCTCTTGCTCTATAGCTCAGTCCATCACCTGCTACACCACTTACTCCATCATTCTCTCTTGCTCCACTGCCTACTCCATCAACCGCTGCATCTCCTGTTCCATCATTTCACCCTGCTCCATTGCCTGCTCTATCGCCAGCCCCACTGTTTACTTCCATTCATTATCCCTGTCATTCATGCACCTGCCTCTCCCACTTATTTATGCATTGTGCATCTAATAAAGGCTACCAAGCTACAGGCTGGGAATGAGAGAAAGGCCCATCATGAATTCACATTATTAAATAAAGGCCAGCGAGGTATATTTCATACATAGTTAAAAAAAACTTTGGTAAGCCCATTGTCCTGTATTAGCAAATTTCAGAGCAAATTAAAAAATTCAGAGTTCAATACATAGGTAGTCCTCGACTTACAACCACAATTGAGTTCAAAATTTCTGTTTTTAAGTGAGACATTTGTTAAGTGAATTTTGCCCCATTTTATGACCTTTCTTGCCACAGTTCTTCAATGAATCACTGCAGTTGCTAAGTGCATCTGGTTCCCCCATTGACTTTGCTTGTCAGATGGTCGCAAAAGGGGTTCACATGACCCCGGGACACTGCAACCGTCATAAATAGGAATCAGTTGCCAAGTGTCTGAATTTTGATCATGTGACCATGGGGGTGCTGCAATGATCGTCAGTGTGAAAAACGGACTTAAGTCACTTTTTTTTTGATGCCGTTGTAACTTTGAACGGTCACTAAATGAATTGTTGTAAGTTGAAGACCACCTGTCGTTTTGTGACAGGGTGAAATACCCTGATTGGGACACAGACTTGCAAAAAAGTTCTCAAGGTTAAAGGCTTTTTTCGCCCACCTGCCCAAACCTGCAAAGTGACACGTAGATGCTGAGAAGCTTCTTGCCTAATTCAAATATCTGAAAACAGGCATATCTGTCTTTTGATGAGAGTATACATACAAAGGGCAGCTCTGTTGGGTAACAGAGGAGATTATTGGAAATTGTTGGACGTTGCTCATGTTGTATTTGTGCTGTGTGGACTGGAAATGTTTCTGAATTGAAACTGAATTGGAACTGAACATACTCAAAATTGTAGAAATGGTGGTAGACTTTAGGAGAAAACCTTTCATACTTCCACCTCTTACAATACTAGACAACACAGTATCAACAATAGAGATCTTCAAATTTCTAGGTTCTACCATATCGCAAGATCTAAAATGGACAGCTAACATCAAAAACGTCATCAAAAAAGCACAACTGCTTTTCTTTCTGCACCAACTGAGAAAGCTCAAACTGCCCAAGGAGCTGCTGATCCAGTTCTACAGAGAAATGATTGAGTCTGTCATCTGCACCTCTATTACTGTCTGGTTTGGTTCTGCAACCCAACAAGACAGACACAGACTTCAGACAATAATTAGAACTGCAGAAAAAACAATTGCTATCAATCTGCCTTCCATTGAGGACCTGTATACTGCACAAGTAAAAAAGAGGGCTGTGAAAATATTTGCAGACCCCTCACATCCTGTACATAAACTGTTTCAACTCCTACCCTCAAAACAATGATATAGAGCACTGCACATCAGAACAACTAGACACAAGAACAGTTTCTTCCCAAACGCCATCACTCTGCTAACAAATAATTCCCTCAACACTGTCAAACTATTTACTAAATCTGCATTACTATTAATCTTCTCATCGTTCCCATCACCCATCTCCTTCCACTTATGACTGTATGACTGTAACTTTGTTGCTTGTATCCTTACGATTTATATTGATATTGATTGTTTCCTGATTGCTTATTTGTACCCTATGACTATCATTAAGTGTTGTACCTTATGATTCTTGATGAAGGCATCTTTTCTTTTATGTATACCGAGAGCATATGCACAAGACAAATTCCTTATGTGTCCAATCACACTTGGCCAATAAAAAATTCTATTCTATTCTATTTTAAAATTGAGGCCCAGTTGGAAGAGGAATCTGAGGACTCAGAATGAGCAAGCAAGATCTGAAAGTGAGATCTACAGAGTGGATTGGCTGATAGGAAATCCTGTTGCATTTGCAAAGGACAGACTAGACATTAGCAAGGGCAGCTTGACCAATTCTTGGCATTCTGAGAAGTTCAGGAAAGAGTTATTCTCCTTCCTTCCTCCTCTCTAAACTCAAAACCAGCCTGGGCAGTGGAAAAAAACTGAAGCTGCCTAACAAAAATGGGGATATCCAAGTTTTGATAAGAAACATCTGTGGAATAAAGGAGGGAACAAACAATACAATTTAAAAAAAAACTATGAAAAGTTCCAAATAGAAAAGTCTGTATAGTTTATTAAACTTAGACTAACGTATATCTTAGAAGTAAGGAAAAAAACATCCAAAAATTACTATAACAGTAACTATCACTGTAATTTAAAGAACAGTGTGTCTGAGTGTGAATAGCTGTTGTTCGTTTTCCTACTCTTCTTTCATCTGCTGCCTTTTAAGATATAGATGCCAAAATTATAGATGGGGAATTGGAAGGAAGGAACCCAACAATTATGTTTTGCCGTAGGATATACTATCCACACTATGGCTCAGTGACTTTCGAGCTTGTCGATCAAAAGGTCGGCAGTTCAGCGGTTCAAATCCCTAGTGCCGCGTAACAGGGTGAGCTCCCGTTAGCAGTTTGAAAGCATGTAAAAAATGCAAGTAGAAAAATAGGGACCATCTTTGGTGGGAAGGTAACAGTGTTCTGTGTGCCTTTGGCATTATGTCATGCCGGCCAATGATCACGGAGACCGCTTCGGACAGCACTGGCTCTTCGGCTTTGAAACGGAGATGAGCACTGTTCCCTAGAGTCGGGGACGACTAGCACATATGTGCAAGGGGAACCTTTACCTTTTACTATCCAAAACAATAATTATGATAGGTAATAGCACCTAGTCAACCTTGGCTGATCTGAAAAAAACAACAACAGTTTTTTAGAGTATGGATAGAAGACCAGAAAATCTATACAAGACTAAAAAATTGAAAAAAAATCTAGAATAAAAACAAAGTAAATGTCAAATCATTTCTTTATTGTGCCCAGAAAAACTACATAGACACAAACATGAAAGCACATAGAATTCAGCTCAGTTTTAAACAGAACTTATTTTAAAAAAGGAAACAACTTCAGTATTACTTCATGCAAGTTGATTTATTTTTATAGTTTAGATATTCAAGTCAAGATGCTGAAAAGGTCACTGGATTTTAGAAGAGGAAAAATATCTACAAATGCATTTTTTTTCTCTCCAGGAAAAAACGGTATGCAATCAGACAGTTTCTCCTGATGGCCAGAAGTCTTTACAGCAGAATTTGGCAATTCAGTATCAAAAAGGGATTAATAACTCATTTTTTAAATGTTAGAAATTTCTTCATAAGCCAGGCCTAGTTGAAAACAAAATGCCTCTTTTCAGTTAAACTCAACTTCTGCTGACTTTGAAGATACTGTATGTCCAAACAATTGTCTTAATAATAGCACAGAAGCAATTTTTCATTGCTTTCCACTGGAACTTTTTTTTTGATCTGAGTGAGTGTAATTTGGGCTCCAATGGTCCCAATCAAGTTCTAATCAAACCCAACTCTGCTTAGCTTCTTAGTCCAGACAGTTTAAATTTAGCTGCTGTTGCTACCTGCAATGTCAGTGTTTCGCTTGCTTTTAACCGCCATGTTTGTAACTGTTCCCATTCTCCATTTTCTTTCCCTCCATCGGGAGAAAAAAAAACACCCTCCCTCCATAATGGTCTTGTAATACATTATAACCTTTCAGTCACTGATTGTTTTGAGCTCATCAAATGACATTATCACAGAAAAACAGGTTGTACATTACCTAATGCTCCCTAAATGGAATCTGCTCTATAGATGAGATGATGGACTGTAATCCTAGAACTGCTAACCAACATGTCACAAAGGTGCTTTTTCAAGGGGCAACTGGACTTTCTGGTTTTTCTTTGAAGACGTTTTGCTTATCATCCAAGAAACTTCTTTAACTCTGACTGGATGGATGGGGAATAGAAGGATTTATACCTCTTGCAGACAGTATAAATCTTTCCATTCTCCACCATCCAATCAGAGTGAAGAAACTTCTTGGATGAGAAGCGAAACGTCTTCAAAGAAAAAACCAGAAAGTCCAGTTGCCACTTGAAAAAATCACCTTTGGGCCAACCATGACCTGGATGACTGAGAATCTCCATAGACTGCCAACCAACATAGCTTTTGACAGAAACTCTTGGAAGGATAATTGGTTAAGCAAATGTGTCCAACGTATGGACTTTCAGATGTTAGACTAAGCATCCATTATTCCTGTTTATTAGCCATACTGTTGGGGTGATGGGATCTGTAGCAGTGGTGAAATCCAATTTTTTTACTACTGGTTCTGTGGGTGTAGCATGCTTGGTGGGCATGGCTTGGTGAGCATGGCAGGGGAAAGATATTGCAAAATCTCCATTCCCACTCCACTTTGGTGCCAGCCAGAGGTGGTATTTGCCGGTTCTCTGAACTACTCAAAATTTCTGCTACCGGTTCTCCAGAACTTGTCAGAACCTGCTGGATTTCACCCCTGATCTGTAGTATAGTACATCTGAAAAGATACCAGATAGGTGATTGCTAGTTTCCTGGTTCAGCAGATCAAAGGAGAAGAGCACTATGCCTCCCGCTGGCATCAGCATTCTCCATTGTGCTGAAAGCTAATTTACATTTATGACTAATTGTACTGGTCTCTGATCTGTCTAGCTTAGATCTGTCAAACACAAATCAATTAAGCAAACGCTTGCTGACTTACACCAAGGGAAATAATTAGCTGGTCCTGTATCCCAGAATGCATATGCAGAGACAAGTGATATGGATTTAACTTGGCTATAAGTGCATTAATGCGCCAAGCTACTCAGCAATTTGGTTAACTGTTTCACTGACAACATTCCCTCCTTTCCTTAATGAAGCAAACATGACTAAACTCCAACTGCCAGCATTTCTAGAATGGCCAGTGCTGAGGCTTGCTTGGAATTGTACTTCAGCAACTTCAGGAGGGCTCCAGTTTGCTTATTTCTCTTCTTTGCTATCTGCACTGATATTGGGAAGTATTGAATCATTTCTTCTAGAGAGAGAGAAAGAAAGAGAGAAAGAGAATCTTTTTTCCTGAAAAGGCAATTGAGTCGTGACAAAAATTAATTAAAGGCTTGACCCAAAGGTGGACAGGACAAGTTTTAATGGTGGTCGGAACTTTATACTAAAAGAGGTGAAATTTGCAAGCTAGAACATAGCATACTCATTATCTCTAATTGGCATCGTCCTTTGAACCCATTCATAATGTGCCATGTTTATTTTCAACATAAGGTGACAAACGAATGGATCCAGTAAGTAAGCAAGCCATTGTCTGTTTGTGGGTAATCAATCATAGTTTTTTGTGGTTGATTTACTGATAGCAATTCATAGCTAAAACAATAACTAAAACAGATTATTTCTCTCTTTTTCACACCGTATATGCACACACACACATATACATCACTTGCCTATATATAATTAGGCAATATATTGCCTATTATATACATTGCCTATATATAATTAGGCAATTTCTTCCTCTTTTCTGCTTATAATGTTATAGTTAAGTCTTGGGAATCAATGAATCCAGCTTTGCTCAGGTAGGCTTCCTGTTGTGAATCTCCTCTGAGTGATAAGCAGTGAGTGATTAATTGAAATGAGTCAGTCCCTGCTATGATACTTGAATTAATCTAGACTGTTTTATCACTTTGCCTCAGGCTGCCTTTCAAGTAATTCCTTCTATAGGCAGGGGTATCAAACTCACATCGTCATGATGGTGTCACGTGACCTATCGGGACTTTTCCCCCCTTCGCTAAACTGGGTTTGGGCATGGCCAGTGCATGATGCATTCAGCCCATGGGCCTGGAGTATGACAGCCTTGTCCTATGGCATTCAAACACATTAACTTTACATTACAGGTAGTCCTCAACTTATGACCAGTTGCTTAACACCTATTTGAATGGACTTCTAAAAAAAGTTGCTTAGGCCCCTCAAAGCAGTGGTGAAATCTGAATTGGTTTGTTACTGGTTCGCTGACCGTGCATGTGCAGTTCACACCAAACACGCAATTCATGCACATGTCCAGTACACACCAAAAAGAGGCTTGGGAAGATAAGTAGAACAGCGAGGGGGGGCATCAGCTGTGGTGTGCGATCTTGAGAACCTTTTAAAAAACTTTTTAAAAGCCTTTTTTACTACAGGTTTGGGCGAATAGGTAGTAAAAGAATGCTTTAAAAAAGTAAAAAAAAAAAGGTTCCAATGATCACAGCTGTGTTGTGCAAAACATAATTTCCAGAGAACCGGTAGTTAAAAAAATGCTTAAAAAGTTTAAAAAAAAAAAAGTTCTGATGATTGCGCGCCGCTCAACTGATTCGTCAGAACTTTTTTTTTTACGTTTTTTTACCAGTACTGGTTCGGTGAACCAGTAGCATTTTTTATTATCGGTTCTGGCAAACTGGGCTGAACTTTAGCATTTCAGCTCACCTCAAACTGTCATAACTCCCCCACAGTCACATAATCTATTTACTGGCTTGCATTTACGACCAGTTGCAGCATCTTGTGGTCAAGTGATCATGTTCTTTGCCATTTTCTGGCAAAAAAGCATCCTTTGAGTAATCTGGATTTGAATTTACAAATACGTGATTTGTTAAACAAGTGTAGTGACTCACTTAACAACCATAGTAAAAATTATTGTAAAATTGAGTCCGTTCATGTGGTGACACGACTTACAATCAAAATTCTGAGCTCAACTGTGGTTTCAATTGTGAATTATATGTAGTCAGACAATTCTTGCTTGGCCCCCAAAAGGTAAAGGTAAAGGTTCCCCTCGCACATATGTGCTAGTCGTTCCTGACTCTAGGGGGCGGTGCTCATCTCCGTTTCAAAGCCAAACAGTCAGTGCTGTCTGAAGACATCTCCATGGTCATGTGGCCGGCATGACTAAATGCCAAAGACACACAGAACGCTGTTACCTTCCCACCAAAGGTGGTCCCTATTTTTCTACTTGCATTTTTTACGTGCTTTTGAACTGCTAGGTTGGCAGAAGCTGGGACAAGTAATGGGAGCTCACCCCGTTACACAGCAGCACTAGGGATTCGAATCGCTGAACTGCCAACCTTTTGATCGACAAGCTCAGCGTCTTAGCCACTGAGCCACTGCGTCCCACTTTGGCCCCCATAAGCAAGTCCAAAACCTATAGAGTTTGAGGAAGGATGGGATAGCTATTATTTTTATTATCATCTTCATCTTCTTCATTATCAATTTTGATCATTCCTCAGAAGGGCTCTCCTGCCAGAACAAGTCTCCAAGCATAGAAAGACAAGACCCTGTCTCTATTTCTGATTGTTTTTGTTTTTAAATGTGTTTAACATGAAGAGATTTTGTATACTGTATGATGGTACCCAGAGACATAGCTGTTTATGGTCTGTTCCTCAAGACCTTGAGAAATGCAAATTTTCCTGATATGATTCTTTGTTATGTGCATTTTTTTCACAAATTTTTCACATGGACATTATCTAATCACTTTTTCTCTCTCTGCAATTTAAGTATAAATGACTTTTGTATATTTATGATCTACATTGTTAAATTCCTTTTAAAATGCACATTACCTTTAAGTCATGATCTGTAGTGTATATTTTCCCACTGAGGTCTTTGAAGATGGCTATATTTCCCCAATGTATGTTCTTCCCACATCCTCAGTTCCCCTTTTTGTATGTCACTTGCAGAAAGGTGTGGAGTTTTTTTCAGGTAGATCATTTGTGTATAACCAAAGAATGTATGCAAGCTTAATTCATTGCATCCATCTTATATTCTGGTGGAGGCCATTTTGTTGAACTTGCAGACTGATGGCAAGATCACAGTCCAGGAAAATAGAACAGAACAGAACAGAACAGAATAGATACTATACTGTACATCTGGATGTTAATGGAGTCCAGTTTGTGTTTTTGTCTTGGCTGACTGGATATTTCTCTTTAAGCTTGTATCTTTTATGGTTTTTATGTTGTTGCACAGATGTACAGCAAAAACAGATGTATCTATTTTTAAGCCTGTTACCACCCAAACCTATCTGAGTAAGTAATATAAGTTTACATAATGAATAACCCATACAATAAAACTGAGAAAAAAGCCACTAATCAGTTAAAAAATATAAAAATATACCATACATTCGTAGGTACATGTACAAGAACAATAATTTATTTTATGGAATGGAATGCAATTATTTTATTTATTTATTTGAATTTATATCTTTTCTAACCACAGGGCATTCTGGGGACCAGACCAACAATCCAAAAATACAATAGAAAACAGCTTTATGGATTTAGGTGGGTTGGGTGGGAAAGCCAAAATCTTTACTAATTCTAATATTAAACTCCTGGCTGAAGAGTCCGAACTTTCCTGAATTGAAAAAGGGGAGTGGGTGGGTAACTGCAGCTCTGATAGGAGCCTGCTCTGAGTTTGAAAAAAATATTCATGCATTTTAACAACCTGTCTAGTTCGGCTCTCAGCTTCCTTTGCTGTTTGGATTTTCTCTGATGCACTTTCCCATTCATTGATTCAGCTGACAACACAACAATGTTTCTGAAAATGCGGCCCTTGATGATTTTACCTGTGGAAAGTCCTCCCAAATCCGGTGAAGCGTTTGTGTTCACGTCATTCTCTCCAGATGGAACACTTTGCGTGCTTTAAAGACTAACGTCTTAAATGCCTACAGTGGTTTAAAAATGTTTTGTTGGAAACTGAATCAGAAAATTCTTGATCCCTAATTAAATCATACTTCATATAAGCGGCGGGTTCATACAGTATTAAGCTCCTGGCCAGTACAGTCAAGATGACATTTTGGCTCCATGCCAGAAGTTTCTGCTTTCGGCTGTTTCCTCGGACAAAGGGGATAAGAGCTCTGGTAGTACACTAGTCAGAATGCAGTATTGCAGGCTGACTTTGCTCACACTGCCAAGAGTTCGATTCCTTTGATCCTGACCAGCTCAAGGCTGACTCAGCCTTCCATCCTTCCAAGGTTGGGAAAATGAGGACCCAGATTGTCGGTGGCAATATGCAAAATGCTGACTCCATAAAGCCCTTAGAAAGGGCTGTAAAGCACTGTGAAGTGTTATATAAGTCTAAGTGCTGTTGCTATAACTGATGGGCTCTGTGAGAGAGGCAGTGGGCTATGGCTCCAGCTGTGGGTTGCATGTGTATTTCAGTAGGGACGTTTGCAAATGTCTGCTGCCCTCCCCTAATGACAGCATCTTCTAAAGCAGGGCTCTCCAACCTTAGTAACTTTAAGGCTTGTGGACTTCAAATCCCAGAGCTTTGCTGGCTGAGGAACTCTGGGAATTGAAGTCCACAAGCCTTAAAGTTACTAAGGTTGGAGACCCCTGTTCTAAAGTGTTCTCTGGTGGGTTCTTGGACCTCCCTCAGTGTAGCTGCTCGCAACAGAGAAGGGATTCTGACACTTATTGATCTTGCCTGAAGAACATCAAGACTCACTAATGTTGGCTTTTCAGTGTAACAGCTGAAGTACATTTTCGTCATGCTCGGAATATCATCAGTATCAAATCACTATTGGGGATACAACCGAGGATTTCTGTTTTATAGGTATCTACCCCACACAGGGACATGGTGGCTCAGTGGCTAAGATGCTGAGCTTGTCGATAGAAAGGTCGGCAGTTCAGCAGTTCGAATCCCTAGTGCTGCCATGTAACGGAGTGAGCTCCCGTTACTTGTCCCAGCTTCTGCCAACCTAGCAGTTCAAAAGCATGTAAAAAATGCAAGAAGAAAAATAAGGGTCACCTTTGGTGGGAAGGTAACAGTGTTCCATGCGCCTTTGGCATTTAGTCATGCCGGCCACATAACCACAGAGATGGCTTCAGACAGCGCTGGCTCTTCGGCTTTGACACAGAGATGAACACCGCCCCCTAGAGTTGGGAACGACTAGCACGTATGTGCGAGGGGAACCTTTACTTTTACCTTTACCCCACGCAATTTATCACTAGGGCACTGATGCAAATTTGTCTGGACTGATATAATTCATCTGGATGAGTCACTGAATGTTCCTAGATAAATTTAGACTAGCTTTTTTCCTGAGAATCAATGATCTTATTGGATCTATAGGTAGTACTCAACTTATGACCAGTTCTCCAGAAGACTGGAGAAAGATTACAGTGAATATTAGCTATGTTCACATGAAATACTTACCCAAGAATAATCAACACAAATTTGTACTCAGTTAATCTGATTGACTGAGTTTGCATCACACATATAATCAATTTAATGTTTAGCATAACATGCTATGCTAAAATGTGGTTAACTAATTAGTAGATCAATTGTTTGGGTGAATACATTCAAGATTATCTTTGACATCAACAAGCTGGGTTGGGAGAATCTTGTCTGAATCTGACCCTCAAACACAGGTTTGACTCAGCCTTCCATCCTTTATAAGGTAGGTAAAATGAGGACCCAGATTGTTGGGGGGGCAATAAGTTGACTTTGTAAAAATATACAAATAGAATGAGACTATTGCCTTATACACTGTAAGCCGCCCTGAGTCTTTGGAGAAGGGCGGGGTATAAATGTAAACAAACAAACAAACAAACAACAAAAAACAACAGGTGTCCATTTCTAATCATAATGATGAAATTCGTGTCATGATGCAAACTGTACTTTCATATATTGTTGCAATCTTCCATACAAATACTAAGCATTGCTATGCCCATTTTGTTCCTTACATGCCTAGCCCCCTTTCCCCCCCCCCCCGGCAGATGCCTATGCTGTCAAATCAGAATGGACAACAATGAGTCATATTGGAAGTGTAGATGAATAAGGAATTAAAAAGCCACATATTTCCTGCTCCTGACATTGGCAATTCTAAAATAGGTAGGCAATTGGGTTTAGCTGAACAAATCACAGTATCTAAGATCACACTTTATATGAATGCTTAAGTTTTTATTTTATTAATTCTCTTCTTGCATTTATATCCCATCTTTCTCTAAGGATTCAAAGCAGCATGCATCATGATAATACAGGTAATTCCTTGACGTACAACACTTTGTTCAGTGACAGTTCAAAGTTACAACAGCACTGAAATAAAGTGACCTATGACACACTTCATTTTTCACACTTACAGCCATTGCAGCATCCCAATGGTCACATGATAACAAATCAGATGCTTGGCAACTGACTCACATTTAGGACGGTTACAGTGTCCCGGGGTCATGTGATCACTTTTGCAACCTTCTGACAAGCAAAGTCAAGGTTGTTCACTTAACAACCTTGTTACTAACTTAATAACTGCAGTGATTGATTTGACAACTGTGCAAGAAAGGTGATAAAATGGGGCAAAATTCACTTAAGAAGTGTGTCACCTAGCAACAGTTGTGGTCAGTGGTGGGATTCAAGTAATTTAACAACCGGTTCTGTGCCCTAACAATTTCTTCCAACAACCAGTTTACCAAACTGCTCAGAAAGTTAACAACCGGTTCTCCCGAAGTGGTGCGAACTAGCTGAATCCCACCACTGGTTGTGGTCATAAGTCAAGGACTACCTATATATCTAATTTTATTCCACAGTAATAACACCATGAAGTAAGCGGGGCTGAAAGAGAGTATATCCCAAGGCTTTGAGTTCTTGGGACATGTTCAGACAACTCCAACATTTCTTCTTTTTATATATATACATATTATTTTTAGCATCAACAGAGATAGAAAAACTATCAGCAAGTATACTATAGATATACTATCCCATAAAACAGGAATTAAATTTATTACCTGTTTGGTCAAGCCTGCCTGGGCTAGCTATTTCATCTTGACTATTTGAACCAGTTTCATCAGTTCTAAAGCCCTTCTCCACACTTAAGAGTGAAACAAAAGGAATGCTGGCTTCTATTGGGCTAGCAGCTTGAAAACATTTTGGATCTTCATCGAAGGCCGATCCGTACAATGTCGATCTCTTCCTTGCCGAGATGATATTGAGAGGTCCTTAGTACTTTCTGAGCTTGCTTGTTTTCTTGCAGAGGTTTCATTACCAAACTAGATAACATCACCAGTGTACTGTTAGTAAGGAGTGTGGTTTGCTGTCAGTTTATATTCTAGTGTCAGTTTTGGTGGGGATGGTCTTGCTGACCATCTTCTTTCTTCAGTGGTCTTCTTCTGGACCTCTCTGAAATGTTCTAGCAAATTTTCCTCCCTTTGGAATTGGTATGGCTGTTAACCACTAAAGTTGCTTAAAATAAATCTATCTTGCTCTGCTAACACTCTGCTTTGCATTCCACCTTAACTAACTCTTCGTTCTGCCAGCACATCTGCCTCTTCTCACTTTCCCTCCTTCAAGAACGGTTTTCCCTGTAAGTGTAATGATTTATCTCCCTACTTCAATGTTTCGTTTCCAGGCTGCTTTCCCAGGGTCTGCTTACCAGAATACAAGCACAGTGAATATGACTGGGAAACCAGGTGACACCATGGCAGATTGTATTTTTTCTTTTTTTTTCTATTCTGTCATAGAGGGACTGGCTCAAAGACATCTAGTGAGCTCTGTCACCAAATGAACCTGAACCTCCCTGGTCCAAATCAATCGTTTTAACCGTTACACTACATTGTGGCTCCTTTTTTTTTTTTTTTTTTTTTGCATTTATATCCCGCCCTTCTCTGAAGACTCAGGGCGGCTTACACTATGTCAAGCAATAGTCTTCATCCATTTGTATACTATATACAAAGTCAACTTATTGCCCCCAACAATCTGGGTCCTCATTTTACCTACCTTATAAAGGATGGAAGGCTGAGTCAACCTTGGGCCTGGTGGGACTTGAACCTGCAATATTGCAAGCAGTTGCTGTTAATAATAGGCTGCATTAGCCTGTTGCGCCACCAGAGGCCATTTATTGATTTACAAACTACAGTGATCGGGTTCATATAACACACTAAGCTAACATGGCTTAATATAAGTATAATGTTGTTGGAAAAACTGTCCTTCTGGGTTCAGTTCCAAGTGGGGAAAAAGACACTGGAAACATGATGGCTGCTTGGAAAGACGGTTTTAAGGGTGGACAGGATCACATGCCTTGAAGATCTTGGATGAAGAGAAAAAAAGGGAAGAGATGCTGAGAGTGCCTGGGTTTTATGCCCTCTCTAAGTTTTTGAATTTGAGCTTTGTATTCTGATTGGTTGTCAGACTCCCATGGGGCCATGCAGGGGTAACTCTATAGGTTGTCTTTTGAATCCCAGGCTTGGTTGAGCCTTGCTGGGTGATGCAATCTCCCCAGGTGCCATGTGCTGAGTTCTGTTGCTAGATGGGTAAGGGCTAATCCTATCTTTGTTATGTAGAATAGACTGGCCCAGACCTTAATGGCCCATTGACAAAGGTGGGGGAGCTGAGTTTCTGCCTCCCTTTTATGGGAAATGTTCTGTCTTTTTAATATTTCCTAAAATACCTCATTTTCCTAGGGGGCTAACTTCCTAAAGTGTGAGATTCTTTTTTCTGGTTTCCTGGCTCTGGTCTTGTTTCCTAGGTCATGTCTGACAGCTTCTGAGTATCCATTCTGACAGTCTGGAATTGCATTTGAGAATTCCAGTCTTCCATTGTCAAATAGTATTACGCTGCTCCTACATTTATCTTCTTGCATTTTTCAACCTTTTTTCCCTTCTGTAATTCTAGAGGGGTAGCCTCAATCCGTTACAGCAGAAAAATGAGCTAGGAACCTCGTATAGCTCTTTGAAGATGATAGCAGATTGATTGTGGCCCCAAAAACTCATGCCTTAACAAACCTGTTAGCCATTTAGGTGTAAAACAGTTGTTCTTGATCTGTTTTGTGGTAATCTGTCAATTTCTAAGCTGTTACCATGACTCCAAATTTTAACAAATTTTAATTCACAGTTTGCATTCTTTCTTTCTTGTTTTTTAATAAAAAAAATTGCTTATCTAATTCCTTAATCTCTCCCACGTGCAGTTTGTGCTCTAAATGGTTTTGTCCTTGAACAGATAGAGAAAAAATAACAAGAAATATTATTGTACCTAGCACACATGCATAATTATGTACATGAAGTACTTTTTCATTTCAAGATGTTTCATTTATTTTAAATAGAAGGTTAGATATAAACCCAGGGCTATCACAGATGTCTGATTGAGGTGAATAACTAAATGTTGTGGAGTGGGTTAAAAGATGAGCATTGTCACAATATATTGAAAGGGTCCCTGAAACGATTAGAACATATACAGGGGGTGCCTAACTTGGCCTTTGATTCACTGCTGAAGCTGAGCTCCATTGTAACCTAATGTGCCAATTGCAGAGAAAGCCTCTAGGGCAGGGGTCTGCAACTTTAAACACTCGAAGAGCCATTTGGACCTGTTTCCCAGAGAAAAGAAAACACAGGGAGCCATAAAACCTGGGTGGGCATGGCCAACTCGAAGTCACTCACTTCCACCGGTTACATGAGCTCCCCTAGCCACGCCTACCTAACCGGTCATTAGGGCAGAAAACCGGTTGTTAAAAAACACCAGGAACCACAAAACCCTTTTCACATCTCTCTCTCTCTCTCTCTCTCTCTCTCTCTCTCCCACCCCCCTCTCTGTATCTCTCTGTCTCTGCCCCAGCTGCTTCTCCATCCCCTGCCGTTGCCCTTACCTTCTCAGGCCAGGCGAGGAGTGACTGGGAGATGAGGACGAGGGGTGGAGCCAGCCAGTGGTGGGATCACCCGACAGGGAGCCACAGCAGAGAGCCTAAAGAGCTTTGGAGCTGCAGGTTGCTGACACCTGCTCTAGGGGAATTGCCAAGCTTAGCCTGGCCAATGTAACTTCTTGTGAAGTGCAAAATGTGGATTCTGCTTGTTTGCTGTAACCTAAAATGTGTGTTGTGTCTGTGCCCCCCGAGCTGGCCCTGCAGCCAGAAAGTGACTTGGAAAGTGAGGGGGAAGGGCTGTCAGGACTTACCTCGGGAGCACCGGCTCCCCTGGCTCAGCTCCAGGAGCCAGAAGCAGGCCAGGTGGAAGAAATAATGAGGCCTCCATCCCCTGACTCTTCCCCCCCAGGCCATGCCTGCAGACCCAGCTGACAGCAATCAGGCTTGGTTGAATCCTAGGTTTCGTAGGCAGGAGAGGAGGGAACAACAGAAGCAAGGGTGGGGCAGGCCTAGGAAGTGCTGAGTCATGGAGCCACACCCCACAGGATATAAAAGGTAGCAAGAGCTGGTGTGTCTCTTTGTAACAGGCAAATCCACTGATTGACTAGAGCTGAAGTTTGTGACTCACCAGCATCGTGGAAGATAACGAGGGCTCTTGACAGACGCTGACTTTTTTGCCGCCAGAGCTGATAGTGTCGGCTAATTAAGCCATCATTCGGACGGAGGCGGAGGAGGACAGAACAATATGTATTCTCAGCAACCTAATGAGGGATAGCATTCCCTAACAAAGCTCTGAGTTATATGCCAGAAAATGTATTTCTTTCCCCTTCTAAGGTCCGTTGTTTTCAGAGCACTGAGAAAAATCATAAGGTTTGCATGATATCAAATAATGTTTCTATAGTAATGATGATCTATGGAAGCTGTGTGAACTATAAGAAGTTTGGAAAAGGTTTTTTTGTGTGTGTGCGTGTGCCTGTTTTTATCTCTCTGCCTGCTCTGTTAAGGTGGGAGACTAAAAAGGGCTGTCCAGTTTTGCTTTCTGCAGAAATAAAAGCTGATTATCAGTAGCCTCGTGTTCAGAGTTTCATTGGATTTATCAAATTCTGAGCTGCACTCAAAAACCTTACAATATGAAAAGTAAGGAAGTGGTATGATTTAATCAATGTAAGAGATTATCAAAGGTCTTGTTTCAACAGTACTGACAGAAAAATGCAAATATTTACTTTTCCTTAGATTATCACAGAATGTGAAGGAGACTATGTTAGACTAATCTGATGCTCTTCAGGGAAGTGGGATTATAATTCCCATAATTGTCAACTGGAATGATAATTTAAAGTGCTAATTCCCATGGGAATTGTGGGGACCTTGGGATTATATTGGACAATATATACAGATTTAGGAATTGCTAATTATGCATGGAGATTTAAAGGCCATTGTACTGGGGGATTTAACCGGGCTAGAAATCTTCAACATACAGCCTTGATAGTAGGTTATTTGAAGTTGGCAGGAAAGGGGGGGATTGTTTGTCAAAAGAAAGTCTGATGGTGAGGAATTCAGAATGAAGATTGCTGTTTAAAGCTCTCTCTCTCTCTCTCTCTGTATATGTGTGTGTATTAGTCATTTTTCATACATTCGTCCTGTCAATTTTTTGCATCTCTTTCCATTTTTAAAAAAGATGTCCACCTAGAATGTGTACATATATCCATGGGCATATTGTCAAATAATACGATTTTCTATGTAATTGGGGTTAATGTGTTTATTCTCTAATGCAATCTTGTATTTTCATAAATACATATTTTTGTTCACATGTCTCCTAAGAAGTACATCATTTGATTAGAAAATTGCAGAACATTTGAGAAAGTGAGGCTGTTGCAATGTAATTGCTTATTGGGTGAAGAAGCACGAATGTAGCAAATCTGCATAAAAATGTAGACTTACTAAATTTAACACATATCTTCCCCATAATTTCCTATCACCTTTTTGTGAAGGTCAGGGTTCCTGGAGCTTCCTCTATGTCTATGTTTGGAAAAGCAGCAAATGTTTATATACTTGGCCAGCTGTGCAGCCATTCAAAGCTTGGAAACTCTGCCAGAAAAGGGATGGAAACCGAAGCCAAGATTTAAATAATTTATGACAAATACTCATATCACATCCTATTAAAATTCTCTTGTAAAGGTGATTCCACATGTTCCTTTAATTAACAGCTGGTAGGCAAAGTCCACAATTTAGAGATAGAACATCTGCTTATCCTAAAGGCATCCCAGATTAAGGGAGGAAAAAAAAACTAGTTGTTTTCAGAAAATACGAATCTCGTGTAAAAATGCTGCTAAGAGTCTTTCCCTAGTTGGCATCAACATGTCTTGGGGGCTTTTTATCTGCTGTGTCCTCATTTGATCTCCAGCCATAAGTGAGTCAGATTTTAATCATTCTTAGCTGCACCAGTATTATAACAGTGTTTATCTTGAGTATCTGCAAAAGAGGGACAAATGATGAAATGTGTGTTGTATTGCGATGCATCATTTTTTGTACCTGCATTGCAATATGGCACATAAGCAGTGATGGGGTTCAGCCACTTCGCACCACTTTGGGAGAACCGGTTGTTAACTTCTGAGCAGTTTGGCAAACTGGTTGTTGGAAGAAATCATTAGGGCAGAGAACCGGTTGTTAAATTGCCTGAATCCCACCACTGCACATAAGGATTTAAGGGATGGCTCCTGCATTGTGACATCACAACATAGGTTTTGTCCTGTTTGGAGTCAGTGTGACTAGCTGCAGAAGTCTCTTCCTGACACAAATTTTGTCATGGACACCATCTGACATTCTTATTTTATTTTTTTTTGGAATTATTTTTTATTTTTTTAAAACAAACCACTTACAATATGTTTTTTGAACAAAATATCAGCCAAGTACATAATCAAATCCAATTCAGTTTTCCCCCACCCTCTTGTATATTTTATCAATATATTTCCCTTCCCCCCTTTTTAATTTCACTATTTGCATATCTCTAATATAAAAAAGAAATTCTAGTGTAACCCTCTGTCCTGAATTTAACTCTTTGATCAAGCCTGTCCCCTTTCTTTCTTTCACCCCCTTTCTTATCTTTTCCATCTATATTAGAACCCTATATTTCCATTTATTAATTTCTTTCTTTTCAATCTTTATAACATCAACATCCATAATCTCATTACATTTCAATACACATTTTTAAAATCATTATTCTTAATCATATAAAAAGAAAAACAAAAACAACAAAGAAGAAAAAATGATATAAGCTAACATTCATTCTTTCAAAAAATCTCTTATGCATTAACTCTCATTTCTTTGATATTTCAATCTTGATCTATATTAATTCCCTTTTTGTTTTTCTTTAAAGTTCCTTGCTTTAAGAAAAATGTATCTTATGTTTCTATCAATTCTGCCTATCTCCATAACATCAATATCAACCATTTCTTTATCAATGGAAGTTTTAAGGTTATTATTCTTAGTTTTATAAAAAAAAGTAAAAAGGAGCAAACATTTCTCTTATTTCAAAAGGTTTCATGCTTATACTTATATATTCTCATCTCTTGGAAGTTTTAATCTTAATCTATTTCAATCCCATTTTTATTTTCCCTTAAAATTCCATGCTTTCTTAATTTATCCTATTTTTCTATTAATTCTCCTTTTTTCCTCTTCCCCCCTTCTTTATTTCTCTCTATTAACCTCTGAGTAATCCTTTAAGATTTATTTTTTAACATCATAAATTCTTTATTCACTATCGATTCTAAAACAGCTCTTGTTTTTTCTGACTCTTATTTTCCATCCATTCTTGTAATTATTTCTTGTATTCCTTGCTTAAAAATCATTTGTGTGTTTCTCTTGTTTTCAGTTGTTCTCTGATTTGTTCTTTGAAGTTGTAGCTCTTGTTCTTCCGCCTTTAGGTGTCACTTTGCAGTCCACAAATCCAATCCACAATTAACAAAAGTATCCATTTTTTTTTCTTTACTTAAAACTGCGCCTTGTTTTTTTTCAATTTTGTTTTACTTTTTCCAATTAGTCCAATTAGTCCCATTTAAAATCCATAGCTTTAATTTTAAGGTTTGCTTAATTCCAATCCATAGAGGAAAAAGGAAGTCGGAGATATTCCATCAGAGTCAAATTTTAAATCCTCGTTCTTTTCCTTTTCCCCCCTTTTTATGATCTTTAATCAGTTATTAAAAGCTTCTGAATTGTCCAAATTCCAGCTTTAGTTAAAGGTTCCATTTTTCCCTTTTTGTTTGAGGGATCTGGACTTCAATTTCAAAAGTCAAATTTTTGTCAGGTCTTTGGGTACTGCTTCCGTTTCTTTTGTTCTATTGTAGTAACAGTCCTTGTCAATTTAGCCGCTATTCCAGGGTTTTAAAAATTTGTTGCAAATATCAATTTTAAGGTTCCTCATCGTGAGTTGGTGTTCACTCACCTGGCTTCAATATTTTATTTTATTTTATTTATTTATTTATTTATTTAATTTTGTCATAACAATATACACAAGCATAACACAAAAAGATGATATAATATATAAACATATATATGAGGAGAAACAAGGAAGTATAAGCATATATATATATATATAGGGAAAGAAACAATAGGACAGGAACGGTAGGCACGTTTGTGCTCTTATGCACGCCCCTTAAAGTCCCCTTAGGAATGGGGTGAGGTCAACAGTGGATAGATTTTGGTTAAAGCTTTTGGGGTTATGAGAAGAGACCACAGAGTCAGGTAACGCATTCCAAGCACAGATAATTCTGTTACAGAAATCATATTTTCTGCAATCCAAACTGGAGTGGTTGACATTAAGTTTAAATCTATTGGTAGCTCTTGTGTTATTGTAGTTGAAACTGAAGTAGTCATTAGCAGGAAGGACATTACAACGGATGATTCTATGAGCTAAACCCAGGTCCTGTCGAAAGCGACGGAGTTCCAAGTTTTCTAAACCCAGGATTTCAAGTCTGGTGGAATAAGGTATTTTGTTGGTTAAGGAGGAGTGGAGAACTCTTCTCGTAAAATACCTCTGGACACGCTCAACTGTATTGATGTCAGAAATATGGTATGGGTTCCAGACAGGCGAGCAGTAATCAAGAATTGGCCTAGCAAATGTTTTATATGCTCTGGTCAGTAGTGTGGTGTTTTTGGAAAAGAAGCTACGTAGGATTAGGTTAACAACTCTTAGAGCCTTTTTTGCTATGTAGTTGCAGTGGGCTTTGGCACTTAGATCATTAGATATAAAAACTCCAAGGTCTTTAACGGGATGGGGGTCGTCTGTAAGGTAATTTTGTCCAATTCACCGCTTCAACTCTCTAGCACAATCTTTTATGGCCATCCTGACTTTGGCAGCTTGGAATGGCTGCGGTCCTCATCGCTGGGTCGAAGGCTAAAAGACCAGTGCTGCAGGGAATTTGCAACTTCCCTGTTTGCTCCATCAGTTCCTTCTTTCTTTGCTGTCCCTGCAGGACAGCTATGGTCCATTATGGATCCCCATATCGATGGGGATATCGGCGCTCCCCCTGGAGCTCCTGGAGTTTGTGACCGTCTCGTCATGATGCTGGCCACACCTCTCTCCATTTGACATTCTTTATTGACCAGGCTGTTGATGGTATAGTCAGGTGATACCCTATGGGTATCTATTGACCAGGTCTCTAAATTAAACCATAATTGAAACCTCAGATAGCCACAGGAGCTATCTAGTGACAGACAGATTGCAAGGTGAAATAGAGAGATCTCTCTTACCTTCTACTGTTTTACAATGCAACCCTTCCTGTCCCTCTCAGTTGTGGTTTTGTGATCTCTGAACATGGTTTTAGCTCTCTTCTGGAACAGTTGTTGTTGTTGTTAGTCACAAAGTCATATCTGAGCCATGGACAAAGTTCTTCCAAGCCTTTCTGGAACAGTACTAAACCCCAGTGGTAAAATCCAAATTTTTTAATACCGGTTCTGTGTGTGTGGCTTGGTGGGCGTGATGTGGCTTGGTGGGCATGGTGTGGCTTGGTGGGCATGGCAGATACTTGGTGGGCGTGGCAGATACTGTAAAATCTCCATTCCCACCCCACTCCAGGGGAAGGATACTGCAAAATCCCCATTCCCTCCCCACTCCTGGAGGAAGGATATTGCAAAATCTCCATTCCCACCCCACTCTGAGGCCAGCCAGAGGTGGTATTTACTGGTTCTCTGAACTGCTCAAAATTTCTGCTACCAGTTCTCCAGAACCTGTCAGAACCTGCTGGATTTCACCCCTGCTAAATCCATATCCAGACATAATCCAATGATTACCTAATATCAATGGATAGTTCCTTCTCAGACCTGGAAGCCATCTTTTACATCTGAGCCTTCAGGCCTGCCACAAATTCTACTGTGGGAAAATGGGAGAGGGAATTGTATGGAGTGAAGATGATATGTAGTCAAAATAACATTCTTTCCAGAAAGTCAAGGCTGAGTTCCCTGCAGCTGTGCTGAGAAGATTGGGGAGGTATCTTTTGTTCCAGAGGGTACTGATTGATGCGTGTGATGGACATGTGGTCCATGATGGTGATGGGCAAGGACAGACTTTCTTTTGGGTGAGGAAAACCTGGAAGCGCTCAGATTTTGGTTTTCCCAGATGTGCCGATATGACATCTCTAATAAAAATTAGCTTAGAGGAAATTCAAATCTCATTTGATTTCATTGGGGGTGTTACTTGGAACCCTGACAATTGGACTCCTTTGGAATGCCCCTGCATGAGCCACTAATGCAGAAACAGAATGAGTTTTGAGGAAGTAGCTAATCATCTGATAAAAAAATGCCTCTTCCCCACCCCCTTCCCCATGTTAAGAAGAGTGATAGGCAGATATTATCCATTTGTTGATGATCCAGTCAACTACAGTAGAGCTGGAAGGGACCTTGGAGGTCTTCTAGTCCACCCCCCCTGCTCAAGCAGGAGACCCTATACCAGTGATGGCTAACTGTTTTGCCATTGTGTGCCAAAAGCAGGGGGAGCGGGGTGGTGGTGGTCAGGTGCATGCTTGCCCACACTGATAATTCAGTGTACCACGCCCCCCCTGTGCATGCGCACACGACCCCCCGCGCTCCCACTTTTGGCACATAATGGCATGGTGGGCCCAGTAGGCCCATTTTTCACTCTCCCCAGCCTCCAGAGACTTTCATGGAGCCTGGGGAGGGCAAAAATGGCCTTCCCTACCCCACCCCACCCACGGAGGCCCTCTGGAGGCCGGAAACGGCCCGTTTTCTGACTTCCAGTAGGACCAGAAGGCACCAAAAATCAGCTGGCCGGTGCACACATGCGTGGTGCAGCTCATCTAGGGTGATGGCTTGCATGCCCACAGATATGGCCCTGCTTGCCACCTGTGGCACGTGTACCATAGATTCGTCATCGTGGCCCTATACCATTTCAGACAAGTGACTGTGCAGTTTTTTCCCTAAAAACCTCCAGTGATGAAGCACCCACAAATTCTGAAGGCACTGGTTCTACTGGTGAATTGTCCTCACTATTAGGGAGTTTCTCCTTAATTCAAGGTTATTTTTCTCCTTGATTAGTTTCCATCCATTGTTTCTTGTCCTGCCTACATGTGCTTTGGTAAATAAGTTGACCCTCTCCTCTTTGGGACAACCTCTCAAATACTGGAAAACTGCTATCGTGTCACCCTTGAGTTTTGATGGAAAAGGAACAAAACAAATTCCAGTTCCTAACATACCTAGTATACTGTAAATAAGGATAGCACTGTTTCTGGGTCTGTAGCAGAATAAGGATCATCAGCCAGAACAAATAATTTTATGCCTATATAGTTCCCTGCCGGTTCAAGGACTGGTGGAAAGCATTTTAACTCTAACATGAGGAAAAGCCTTACATTCTTCAGGAAGTGGCATCTATTGTTGTGGATATTTGTAGGCTAAATACAGTAGTGGCCAAAATTGTGGAAACCTTTTGGGAAAAGTGTATTTCCTAGAGCTAGCTAATAACACCACTTTTTTTTTTTTGGAGTAGTACCATAAGATTTTGTATCAATGGAAAGATAATTTAATCAAGAATGTAATGCAATAACTTTTATGAAGGATTTGCTATTAGAATAGTAGTTACAGTATAAAGAAGAAAACTGAAACATGTAGAAAAAAATGAGACATACAAAAATGATCACCATAATAATTTTAAATAGTTTTAAATTTATTAGAGTTGCTTTGAAATAAATATTAAACTTGGCTATAGTTTAGTACAGAACTGCATGTGGAAGACATAATTTATTCTACCCATCTGGCCCAAGAGCCTGCTGTCTAAATATATTTTTAGGGAGAAGAGCAAGGAGAGGAAGAAGGGCTGGAACAAGGCTAAAAGGCAGGATCTATATTTGCTCATGGGTGGCATAGAGTTAACTATGTTACAATAGTTACATTTTTTCCTTCCATACTTAATCAGAATCTACAAAACCTCCACATGTGAATTCTAGAATCTGCTTCCAAAACCCTATTTTTATTTTTGTTTTTTTGTTTCATAATCTCTCTCTCTCTCTCTCTCTCTCTCTCTGCCTCCCCCCCTGTGTGTGTGTGTGTGTGTGTGTGTGTGTGTGTGAGAGAGAGAGAGAGAGAGAGAGAGAGTCCTTCTCTAGGCTAATAACTCTGACCTTAATGCAGAAATTGAAGGGGGCAGGCGACACTGAAAGAATGCTTCCTCTTATTTTGATTTATATCCAGGCTCTGAAAATAGAGTTCATAGTGGAGGGGATTTGAAAGAATTTCACGGAAAGAGGTGGATCAGAAAATTTGGCTTGGTGCCTATGGCCTATAGGTGTTCTAAAATCAATAGACACACCTCAGACTTTCCTTCTTACAAACCCCAACTCAAATTCCTTTTGTTATTGTGATACATGCCCTCCTAAAATGGTAAGACTTCAATTCTTCAGGAATTTGTCGCATTTCAGATACTTTCAATTACAATTCCTTTGCTGTCTTTTCCCTAAAGTCTTGGATTTATAAGAGTTGAAATTAGAACATCTGGGGGCCACCAGACTGGTTGCTTTGGTTTTGTCCCTGCTGGAGTATCAGCTTATGAAGAAATTCCTTGTGGGCCAAATCAAGAAGTAGATAAAAATATTTAACTCCAACTCTTTTTCCTGGTTTCGAACAATGCCATTACTCCCCACACCATCTCCTAAAAACACCAGACTCTAGTTTTTTTATTTGACATCTCATCAACTGCATTTCTAATCTGGATCCTCAACTCCTAAACAAAAAACTACAAATTGTCCCATTACTCTGAGGATATGCCGAAATTACCTCCCTTGGCAGTAACTATTCTCAGTTTAAGAACCACTGGCCTAATTTGAAGTTTCTTCAGCTCTGACAGAGCTGAAGAAGCTTCTTGGATGAGAAGTGAAACATCTTCAAAGAAAAAACAAGAAAGTTTGAGGACGCCTGATTTAGTGCAATATAAAAAAAATGCAAATAATTTTTCTGCAGACCACCAAAATTTTCCCGGGGACCCCCAGTGGGTGGAAGTAGGGTGAGTAGAAGGCTCCTTTGGTGGTGAGTTGGTCCCTCCTAGTTAATTGTGTTTTTCTTGATTACATTTATATTTGTTTTTATTGTTGTTTACCACCTAGAAACACCTTAAATAAGTTAGATTTATAAATATGATTTATAAATAAACAAACATGGGCTGCCAATAGCTAGAACAGAAAAAGACTGAAGAGCGTTATTGAATAGGGAATATCAAGAAATTACTAATTCTATACTCACTCCCTTCTGGTTTTAATTTACTGTGTTTTTTTCCTGTATACTTCCTGACATAAACTTCTGTCTATTAACTCTGATTCACTGTCAAATTTTCAGCAATGAATAGGATATCAACACGGAGTTAATTTCTTAGGCAAAAGAATAAAAGTCTCTTCCGTAAAAGATCTCAAAAATTAAATTTGGAGTTTCAAAATTTCAAAACTTTCAAAAGTTTTAAATTAAACCAAGGATGATTTGAGAACCAAGTCTTCTCTACCCTTAATGTCCCTAGACCTCTTTTCCTCAAACCTTTTGTGGAACCTGCAGTTTTCCAACATGGGCAGTATGCAATTTAGCACCCTTCTTCAAATGTTAATGGTGGACAAAAGGATCGCCCTCTGTTGCTGCCAACAGACTGATTCTTGCATTTATTATATTTTGTATCTTGCTTGTGCTCTAAGATGGTAAAAACATAAATAGACTTTGCCTCCCTCCCTAACTTCATCAAAGCCCCGTGAGGTACATTAGGATAAAGGTATAGCCACAATATCATGTAATCAGTTTCATTGCCAAACAAAATGGCAGCTTTGGCTGTCTGTCCTAGTTCAGCTCTCTTCTTACTAGACTTCATCAATTCTTCCTTGAAATTACAGAAGAGATATTAGTTCTACGTAGGGTCAGAACATTATCTCCAGATTTGCTATAAGGGCCATGGTGAGTGGCCCTTTTGTTAGCTAACAAGATGGCTTTGTGAGTGGAATCACTGCTGGATAATAATAATAATAATAATAATAATAATAATAATAATAATAATAATAATAATAATAATAATAATAACGACAACAACAACAACAACAACAACAACAGAGTTGGAAGGGACCTTGGAGGCCTTCCAGTCCAACCCCCTGCCCAGGCAGGAAACCCTACACCATTTCAGACAAATGGTTATCCAACATTTTCTTAAAAATTTCCAGTGTTGGAGCATTCACAACTTCTGCAGGCAAGTTGTTCCACTGATTAATTGTTCTAACTGTCAGGAAATTTCTCCTTAGTTCTAAGTTGCTTCTCTCCTTGATTAGTTTCCACCCATTGCTCTAACCTCAGGTGCTTTGGAGAATAGTTTGACTCCCTCTTACTTGTGGCAACCCCTGAGATATTGGAACACTGCTATCATGTCTCCCCTAGTCCTTCTTTTTATTAAACTAGACATACCCAGTTCCTGCAACCGTTCTTCATATGTTTTAGCCTCCAGTCTCCTAATCATCTTTGTTGTTCTTCTCTGCACTCTTTCTAGAGTCTCAACATCTTTTTTACATCATGGTGACCAAAACTGAATGCAATGATGTATCTAATTTAGTGTAATCTCTCGGAAGAAAGGAGAGATAGTTGAGATTAACCACATGACTCCGGACAGTCATTCCTTGTAAGCAGAGTGCAGAAATTATTTTTATGATCAGTTTATGAGTGGAGTGGCTGAGAGTTGGGATTTACATCAAGCTCAAACTTGCAAAGCTGGTTTATGGACTTTATGGACACTACCCTCAACCAAGTCTTAGATCTTAATCACTTTTTTTGGATTCTTTAAAAAATTTCTTTGTATATTGGAAAGAGTAAAACCCCTTCGGACTGGCAAGGTTCTACTGTATTCATCAGGAAAACCTTGTAAGTTTTCTTTCTTCCTGTAAATTTGATTTTGAAAGCTTTAAAAAATATATGACTTTTTGGACTATGCAGCAAAAGAGTGCTCAGTATATGGATTTTGCAAATTTATAACACATTAAGGGGACCAGAAAGATTTGGAATTATAGCTTTGAATTATTTAGAAGATACTTTCTCATGGGAAAATGGATTTTTTTTTTTAAATAATGAGACCTTGAAGGTTGGACAGTAAAGCCAGAATATAAAGCAGAAAACTACCTTTCAGCTAAGCTTTTGGACAGAATGGATCAGGTGTTTGATAACATTTTCCAAGTATTTTCTTATGAACTTGTAAAATAAGAAGAAGCAATAGATGCAATTTACATAGACGTCTGTAAAGCTTTTGACTCAGTGGTACATGACAAACTTCTTCTAAAACTAAAATCCTACAGCATCTCCGGACCCCTCCATAATTGGATAACTGCCTTCCTGTCAAACAGGCAACAAGTGGTCAAAATAGGCAGTGCTCTATTAAATCCTGCTCCTGTTAATAGCGGTGTCCCCCAAGGCAGCATTCTAGGACCAACACTCTTCATATTATACATTAATGACCTCTGTGACCATATTATAAGTAATTGTGTTCTCTTCGCCGATGATGTTAAACTATTTAACACTACCAACAATGTGGCTACCCTTCAAAAAGACCTTGACTTTGTGTCGGAATGGTCAAAAATTTGGCAACTCCAAATCTCAACCAACAAATGCTCTGTCTTACACATTGGAAAAAAGAATCAGAACACTAAATACAAGCTTGATAGACATGACCTTGTAGATGACCCTCACTCCATCAAAGACCTTGGAGTTTTCATATCAAATGATCTAAGTGCCAAAGCCCACTGCAACTACATCGCCAAAAAGGCTTTAAGAGTTGTAAACCTAATCTTGCGTAGCTTCTTCTCCAGAAAGATTACACTACTAACCAGAGCATACAAAACATTTGCTAGACCAATTCTTGATTACAGCTCGCCTGTCTGGAACCCACACCTCATTTCAGACATTAATACAATTGAGTGTGTCCACAACTATTTTACAAGAAGAGTTCTCCACTCCTCTGATCACAACAAAATACCTTATGCCACCAGATTTGAAATCCTGGGTTTAGAAAATTTAGAACTTCGCTGCCTTTGGCATGATCTGAGTATAACTCATAAAATCATCTGCTACAATGTCCTTCCTGTCGAAGATTACTTCAGCTTCAATCGCAACAATACACGATAGATTTAAACTTAATGTGAACTGCTCCAATCTTGATTGTAGAAAATACGACTTCAGTAACAGAGTTGTTAATGCCTGGAATGCACTACCTGACTCTGTGGTCTCTTCCCAAAATCCCCAAAGCTTTAACCAAAGACTATCTACTGTTGACCTCACCCCATTCCTAAGAGGTCTGTAAGGGGTGTGCATAAGAGCACCAGCGTGCCTACCGTTCCTGTCCTAATGTTCCCTTTGATTGTATCCAATTCGTATGGTTATTTCATGCTTATACTTATATACAGTATATTGTTGTGTTTGACAAATAAATAAAAAAAAATAAAAAAAATAAAGATGCTGTAATGGATGTTTATGACACTAATTTGAAGAGGACTTAAATGCAAAACAAATGGCTCTCTGATGGATGACTTATTCCCTAAAGGAGATGAACAGATATTAAATCAGGAACCGTTTTCCCCCTCTGGATATACAAAAATGCTCTACTAAGGGTTGGAAGGATTATTTTTTTTTTTAGAAGAGACAAACACAAGGATAAATTTTAGTTATGGATACAAGATAAATTTCTTAAAGTTCTGAAGGATTTTCACTTTGAAACACAAATGAGCAGCAAATTAGCTCTGGGGCTTCTTCTTCCTTTTTTTAAAGGGGGTCAAATATCTTTTTAAAAATAATAGAAGATTTACAAGATTGACTTGTTTGATAAAAGAAGAAAACAGATATATTTGGTTTCCCTTACTGAATATTTGCTGGTGAAGATTGGTCAACATAGCATTTTGATTTTGTAAGAATTAAGCTATGGGGAGAAGAGAGATTAGGTTTTATTTAGAGACAGTGGTAAGGTATTAAAATTATTTTTACCTGCTGGGATGAAAGGGGAAGTTATTTCTATTTTTTTTCTCTTTCCCCTTTCTCTTTATTTTTCTTTTTCATATCCCCCTTTTCTTTTCTTTTCTTTCCTTTCCTTTCCTTTTTTAATTTTTTTGTTTTGTAATCTCTTTTTGTATTTTTTGTGGTTTGTATTGACTTCTATCCTTTACTTGTATAATTCTTAATGAAAATTATTTGAGAAAAAGAAATAAAAGTCCCGCATTTCTGAAATTCTGCCCTTGACCTAGCAATTATTCAGTGGTTTCTTCCATCCATTTCTTTTTTATGCCTTCCAAGTCTTACTATATAAATCTATCAAACAGATAAATACCCTCTTACTGGGATCATAGAAGAGAGCAGCTCTGCAGGGACTCAAAGATTTTCTTTTCTCTCTCTCTTCTTTGTGACCTGATTGTTAATGATTATGTACAGAAAAAAAGGAGGCTAGAAATTGCTTCTCTTCTGAAGTTACCCATGAACATGGCTTCAGTTTAAGTTGTCACACGCTTGGAGTAAATAATATATTAAGTACTATTAATTGTGCTGAAGAAAAAGGAATAAGTGATATGTTCAGAATCCGAGGAGATATTTCAGAGCTCCTCTAGCTTGATTTTTCCAACCATTTTTGGCTTGCTTTTTCCTTTTTGCAGTGTTCAAATGATTTATTCCCTTTTGCAATGCTAGAGTGATTTACAATCTACTGTACTGTATTATGTTCAGATTGGAGCCAAAATGAAATTGCCATCCCAGGGTTAATCATGGAAAACCCCCAGAGTCAAATAACAGTCAAATAGTGCAAATGTAGTAGGGGTTTATTTGATGTGCAACAGCTACTGTACATGTTAGCTTTCAATATTTCATGGCTTATAGTTGATAGCTAGTCTATGGCAGTTCTTCGGCTTGGAAGAATTTTGGGTAGTTTTATCTGTAGACATAGAAGTGGCCCTGCAATCCCAGTCTGGAAGTGCAGAATCTAGCACAATGGGGACACCCTAGTAGTAACTGAGTGTTATTCTATGACGCTGCTCATGGTTTTCTATTGGCAGTGCCTTTCTTCAAAACTGGCAGAGGCTTCATAGCACGGGACTTGCCAGTGGGTTCTGTCTGCAGCTGCAGCCTCTAGTTCTCTTGGCTGGACATCACAGTGGCGAACGGTTTCTTTGTGATGCTTGAGTGATTGACCTCAGAGTCTTTTCTCTCAGACTTCAGTACTCTGTAGAGCAACTGGTGAAGCATGTGGCAGTCATCTATTGTGATGACATGCCTCATGCATCTCATCTGGGCACTGATAATCAGAGACTTAATGCTGGCAGACTGTGCAATCCAACACCTCCAGTTTAGAGACACTGTCTTGCCAACAAATGCTGAGGATGGACATCACTTGACCACATGCAAGTGAAGAATATATTGAATAATAGAGGAGCTGGCATATAACCAGGGGTGCGATTCAGCCTATTCAGACCGGTTTGGGCAAACTGGTAGCTTCGACGATCAGCTGAGAGTGAACCGGTTTGCTCCAACAATCAGAAATATAATGATCTATATTTCCTTTGTTTGAAGCCCAGCTGATAGGCGTGGCAGAGCAGATTGCCGTGCCTCAGCTGTTTTACTCACTGGGGCTGCAATAGAAGGTACGTTTTAGAGCTGTTTTCAAATGCACCACGCGTGCATGGAGTGCGTGTTTGGCGCATGTGTGAGCGCTCAGTGAACTGGTTGTTACGCTGGTTGAATCCCACCACTGCATACAACCTTGTTTTACCCCGCTGGAAATGGCAAATGCTGAGGTATTGACATTGTAAAGAACCTGTCCTGCCATTCTGTTGTGGAGTAGTCTGATGAATCACATGAATTACTTTGGGCATCCATAACATCTCAGGATGATCCGGACAGCCTCCCTGTTTATAGTGTCAAATGCCTTTGTCAGGTTAATGAAGACAGAATAAAGAGGCTTGTTCTGCTCAATGCACTTCTCCTGGACTCACCTGATGGCAAATACCATGTCAGCTATAATCTTTTCTGGTCGAAAGCCACCCTGTGCCACTGGGAGGTTCTGTTCTGAGACAAGAGACAAGTCTTCAGGAGAATGTAGGCAAATATCTTGCCTGTGAGGGACAGCAGTGAGATACCTCTGTAGTTTCTGTAATCTGGTTTGTTTTCCTTATTTTTATAAAGACCTACAATGAGGACATCACAGAAGTCATTTCCTCTGTGGACCAAGTATCTTCCAAGATGTCTTGGAATGCCTGCAAAGCATTTGGGTCTAGTGGACCTCAGCAGAAATGCCATCCTGCTCTGTTGCTTTAATTGTAACCTGCTCACCTGCAAGATCACTTGGCTGATCTCATTAGTAGAAGGAGGCAGGTCTAGGGCACCCATGACCAGGGGTGAAATTCGGTAGGTTCCGATAGGTTCTGGAGAACTGGTAGCGGAAATTTTGAGTAGTTCGGAGAACTGGCAAATACCACCTTTGGCTGGCCCCAGAGTGGGGTTGCAGTATCCTTCCCCTGCCATGCCAACCAAGCCATGCCCACCAAGCCACACCACGCCCACCAAGCCATACCATGTCCACAGAACCAGTAGTATATTTTTTTGAATTTCACCACTGCCCATGACTGTTGTGTCTTGCCCGCCCTCAGAGCAGCCGGGGCCTTCTTATCTGCTCCCGAACACGGAGGAATGTATGCCTCCCGGCCCCAGTCCTGGCTCCATGCCCACACAAACTGCAGAAGAAGGAGCACCTCCCGGCCCCAGCCCTGACTCCATGCCCAGGCAAACGGAGCAGCTAGACCCCTCCCCCTCCTCCACAGCATGTGAGCCTGAGGAGGGTTTATTACCAACAGCTGATTGGAGTAATCCTCGCATCAGAAGATTGGATAGGCGGAGGCAACAGAAGGAAGGGAGGGGCAGGCCTTAATGAGTGCTGAGTCATGGAGCCACACCCCATGGCCTATATAAAGGATCTGTTTTCTGGCAGTCTCTGAGTCAGGCAAAAGTTGAACTTATCTTGCTGAAGTCACTTACTGGTCTCCTGCCTGCTCTGAGGACTTTGCTAGGACTTTGGGCAGAGCTGCAGAGGCAAGCCTGATTCGGATTTCCCTGACCCGGCCGTCAGCGGAGGAGTGGGACACGACAATGACTGCATGCACAAGTGCATGTGCACACACACACAATCATTAGCATATGAGGTCAATATTGCATATTCAGTCTGTGAAATGTGCAATATGTTATTCTTATTTTAAACTTACTGTGCAGGGTTAACGAACGCACATAGAGTATCTCTGCCGGGATTCTTACAAAATGTAAAGGCATTAGAGATGCTATATTTTCACTGCAGAATTACGAATCAGAAAGCTGCTTTGAAACCTACCTCTTAGAAGCTCATTAGATGACCTTGGGCAAGCTACTCTCTCTGCGTATTTATCTTCTCTTCCCTAGCAGCATTGCTAGGACAAGTACTGATCTGCCTTACAGAGCTGTTAACAACATATACTTCCATCACTGCAAAATGTAACAGCTATTATTCATGTTTTAAATCCCGATTCTTCAGACTGAAGATCCTAATGAAAACTGTCATGCCATCCCCATTGATTTAAATTCACATTGTCAACAGGAAAGGATCAAGAATTAGCATAGCATGTTAGCAATTTGGCCCTGCTATAAAACATGTATTTGTTTTTATTTATTAAATAAATTTATACAGCCACCCAACTCATGCGAAGTGACTCCAGGCGGCACACACAACAAAATGTTGCTATGGTCATTGCTCCTGGTCAGTATTCCTGTTGTGACCCAGGTTCCTGGACCCGGACTCCTGGACTCGGATGATTCAGAAAGTGAGGGAGAAGACCTGGCAAGCCCTGCTTCTCTTGAGCCCTCTCCCTCCCTGGCACCCACTCAAAGGGAGGAGGAGGGGCCAGCAAGACCTGATTCCCTGGAGCCTTCTTCTGATTTGGCAATGCCCCAAGAACAGTTTTGGAGTGATGCAAGGCTGCGCAGGCGTGACCGGCGCGCGCAGCAGAAGCAGTGTTGGGATAAAGCCAAGTCATAATTGTCATACAGTGACATCTGCAGAGACTATAAATAGGAGGCGGGACTTCCTGGTTTTTTGTCTTGGACAAAGCAATGAATTTGCGCGGGCAAACTGTCTCAATGGAGGAAAGAATATATTCATGAGTAATTCTGGCCTTATCTATAATTTCCTCGTTATCTCCAGAAACTTGGCAGGCCCGTGGGTAGACGTGGCCAGGACATATATCTATGTAAATAAAAGGAGAAAAGAAGGCCTCTGACTGACTCTTTGCTGGGAGTATTGGGGGGAGGGAAACAGAACAATTCCAGCCAGGATTTTCCAGTGCCTCCCATTCTCCACTTTGGATTTTCCAGTCTTGTACATCTGTGATTTCTATTTCAACTGAACACACACAGTCTTCAATTCACTGGGATATTTTTCTTGTATTTTTTTTTCTATCCTTCTGCCAATTTTAGAATATCGCCAAAGCTGCATCTTGCACACGCATGTGACACTTATTAAATCCATAGTTAGACATTGAGTTCGCCATGAACGTACAGATGGAAAGCAGCAACAACCCCTCCCCATCAATTCCATAGGTTCCACTGGGGATCAAAATAGCTTTCCCCAGATCTAGAAAATTGAGAAAACATACATGCTAGTATATGAGCATTTGCCTGCCTAGGGGTGAATGTAGATATAAACACTTTTGTGCACTCATGCATTTCTCTTCTTTAGTCCACAAAATCTTGCCTCCTCCAAACTCTAAAAATGAGAGGAAAACAGCTGCCAAGGAAAAAGGAAAGGACTTCAGAGAGAAAATTATGCCAACAATCAAGACCTTTTCATGCTGTGATAGAACATCACAGCTTCCACACACTCGCTTTAGAGCTTTATTATTATATTTGTGTCTGCCCTGCAATTTATACTGAACTACAAGATCAGTCCATGCCTGGTCTGGAAACTTTCCAACTTTGGGTCCTGAGACAGATTTCCCCTGGGGATTAACATAGACAGCTCCACATTCTGCACATGATCTCACCTTATTAATACATATATGAACCCTTGAGGTAGTCCTCTGTAATTGGATGAACCGTACTGAAAGAGGAGAAGGGCTACTAGGGCTTCAGAAGGCCTTAGAAAGGCTACTGAGGTCAGAACTGAAGAAGCTACTTGGATGAGAAGCGAAACATCTTCAAGGAAAAAAGCAAGAAAGTCCAGTTGCCTTTTGAAAAAGCACCTTTGGGCCAACCATGACCCAGATGACTGAGAATCACAATAAACAAGGGCTGCTTTTGACTTTTGACTGGGCAAGGATGGGTATTTTTTCTCCTCCTTTTCTCACCTCCTTTCCAACAATCCCCCATTAAGGGCTTTTTGATCTGCAAATATTAGAACAGTCTATTTGAACCTGGTGTCCTCCAGAGGGGTTAGACTTCCAAAATTACATTAGCTTATCGGCAAAGCTTATAGAAGCCTAATTCTTTGGAAAGCTATCAGGTTTGGAAAAGGTGACTATTTTATTAGCCAGTGCCATTTCTCCCCCCCCCCCAATTTCTCTTTCTTTTGCTGGGCTACAGATCTTATCTTCACATTTATTAATTTCACCACCACCTTCCCATCATCTTTTATTTGCAGTGCAGTTATTAATGATATAAGCACGTTTTGAAAGCAGCAAATTAATCTTGTCTTTAGCCAAGCTGTGAGTCTGAACTGGAAGTTAAAAAGGGACGCTGAAAGTTATTTAATTTGCACGAGGCTACAAGAAGCCCATTCTTCCCTGGTAGCGATGACAGTAACAGTTGGAGAGAACCAGGTTTATCCCTTTCTCTTTGCCCATGAGGTGGACAACTATTGTTTCCTTTCATTATATCCAATTAATATAGTTATTACATACTCATACTTATATATATGCTTATATATTGTATAGTTATTACATGCTTATGTTTATATATACTGTGTGACAAATACAAATAAAATAAATAAAATAAACTGGCTATATCAACAATTTGTCTGAACAGAAGAAAGGAAGTGGGGTCATGAAGAGAGTTAGTGTTGCTAGGGACACCTAAAAATAAAGATCAACCAGGGATCACCAGATTTTATGGGGAAATGCAGCATTTTCATTGTATTAGCAATTGGTTTAAATGATGGGTTAGACTAATTGCTCCATTAATAAAATTTTGTGCTAAAAGCAGCATTTCCAACTACATGGGCTACACAATGGATAATATGCACCACACAATGGACAGATATAGATATATACATGCACCAATGGATTTTAAAATTAGAATAAGTTCTTTTTTTTTTTAAAGTAAGCTGGATGGCAATTCTTTTTCAAAAATGTTCCTCTATTGAAGATGGTTACAGAAAATAAGAGATAATCGTGATAACATATAAAATTACTGCTACACTGCTGAATTTTCAACTTCAAAGATACAAGAAGAGATGAACAGCTGGGCTTACCATTCCTAATCTGTATAGCTGGATGCCTGCTTAGGTGACAATCAACTTATTTTAAATTTTATACCAAGTTCATAAGTTTTCTTGTTCTGCACAAACAACTGACAAATTTAATGTTAAATCAAGCATTCCAATGGACCAGGGTGAAATGCTCCTGGTTCAGACCGGATGGGGCGACCCAGTAGTGATGGGGGCGGGTAGTTCGGAGAACTGGTAGCAAAAATTCCTGCCACCCCATGCCCATGCCCACCCAATCGCCCGGTCCCCACTTGCCTACTTGGCAGCTTGCTGCTTCTTTTCGGCTTGCTTGTTGCCTTGCTTTGCTTTGGCTGCTGCAATCAATTGCATCAGCTAGCAACTCAATCTGCCTGCCTGCAATCCAACTCATCAGTGAACAACTCAATCTGCCTGCCTGTCCCTTCAATTGGGTAAGTAACTGGGGGAGGGGGGGAGCTTTAAAAAAATAGTTAATTGGTTTTTTTTTTAGTAGTTCCATTTTTTTAGACATACCAATTTAAAGTTAAGGAAGTTTTAAATTTAACTGCTTTTCTCTAAAAATATGAATAAAATAAAATAAAAAAATAAAATATTTGTGCAGCTTTCTGAGATTTGGTGTGTTTCTGTAGTGTTTTACTCTAACTACACGAACACACAAAAATCTCACAAATCTGTACGTGACATTTTGTTTGTGTGTGTGAGTCAGTTGTGTTGTGTTGTGTTGTGTTGTGCTGTGTGTGTGTAAAGTGTGAAAGTTGGTTTTTGAGCTTTTTGTGGCTGTGTGAGGTTCCTGCTTGTTGCAGGGGCCATTTTGGGTGAAGTGCAGCTGCTTTTACATGGTGTGTGAATCCGTTGTGTTGTGTTGTGTTGTGTTATGTGTGTGTAAAGTGTGAAAGTTGGTTTTTGGTACCTCTTATTGTTTTGTGTACTTTGTTTATTATTTTTATTATTTATTGTTATTGGCCATGCCCACCCAGTCACCTGACCACCAAGCCGTGCCCACCAATTAAGCCACGCCCACAGAACCGGTAAGGAAAATTTTTAGATTTCACCCCTGCAATGGACATTTGATTTATTTGTTCTAATTTTGTGTGTGTGTGTGATGAAAATAATTGAATAAAGTCCCTGGGAAAGGATGGACCTGGATGGGGGACAAGAGGCTTCGACTGAATTCTGGCAAGACCGAGTTCTCCTGGACTCAGGACTCAGGACTCTTGCTCAAAGAGCAGATGCCAGGCGTGACTAGGAGAATTGTACAGCTCCAGCTTCTGTACCAGCTTCCTGGATATTGACTCCCTGCTCTTATTTCATGTGGATCATGTAATAATCCCTATACATGTAGCTCTACTTTATTGGGGGGGAAATCTCATGCAAGTCATAATTGCAGAGACAAGAAGTATGTAAATTGGACACAGAATAGTTTGCTTAATTTTCTGGTGTTTCTAATGAATGGTTTTACCACCATTATCCAAACAGCAGAGCTAATAAAAAGAACAGTGAAAAAATAATCTTAACTGATTCTATTTCATTGTCAGGGAAAATTACATTTGCAGATCAGATCTCCAGCACCTAATATTGGATCTGATGATGCCTTTCACCTGCTTCTATTTTATATACATATATATATATATATATTGCAGGACAAAGGGACGCGGTGGCTCAGGGGCTAAGACAGCTAAACTTGTCGATCGAAAGGTCGGCAGGTCGGCGGTTCGAATCCCTAGTACTGCTGTGTAACGGGGTGAGCTCCCGTTACTTGTCCCAGCTTCTACCAACCTAGCAGTTTCGAAAGCACATAAAAATGCAAGTAGAAAAAATAGGGACCACCTTTGGTGGGAAGGTAACAGCATTCCGTGCACCTTTGGCATTGAATCATGACCACATGACCACGGAGACGTCTTCGGACAGCGCTGGCTCTTCGGCTTTGAAACAGAGATGAGCACTGCCCCCTAGAGTCGGCAACGACTAGCATGTATGTGCGAGGGGAACCTTTACCTTTACCTTATATTGCAGGACAGAGTTGGTTGATTGAGGTAATTGAAAATGAGCAAGGAGTGCTATTCAAAACTGTAGCTTAATCATTGATGGGATGATTTGTAAGAAGACTTGAGTAACAGGAATATTTCTTATGAATGAAGGCAGTGGTGGGTTTCAAATTTTTTTACTACCGGTTCTGTGGATGTGGCTTGGTGGGCGTGGCAGGGGAAGGATACTGTAAAATCTCCATTCCCACCCCACTCCAGGGGAAGGATACTGCAAAATCCCCATTTCCTCCCGATCAGCTGGGACTTGGGAGGCAGAGAATAGATGGGGGTGGGGCCAGTCAGAATTTTTACTACCGGTTCTCCGAACTATTCAAAATTTTCACTACCGGTTCTCCAGAACTGGTCAGAACCTGCTGAAACCCACCTCTGGTATCCTGGTATAATGTTTCAGGATCCAATCTGAGTCAGTCATCTGGACCAGCGGTTTAGTCTTCTGAGCTTTCGGACTCATGCTGGAGACCTTCCTCAAGGACCTTTTTTTAAAAAAAAATTTACATTTATATCCCGCCCTTCTCCGAAGACTCAGGGCGGCTTACATTAACTTCTCTCTAACAGAATATGTGCTTTGGACTATTGACAAACGGCACATAAATACTATGCACAGAATAGCTAAACCTCTGGTCCTGGTGACCGACCCAGATTGGATCCTGCAGGAATATTTCTAACTAGAAAAGCAGGAAGGGGAAGATAGCAATTTGGCCAGTTCAAAAATCTTAAAGAAGGATTGTTGAACAGCGTAGCTTGCTAATTATCTAACAGCAATAGCTCTTAGATTTATATACTTCCTTATAGTGCTTTACTGCCCTCTCTAAGCGGTTTATAGAATCAGTATATGGCCTCCAACAATCTGGGTCCTCATTTTACCGAGGAAGGATGGAAAGATGCGTCAGCCTTGAGCCAGTCAGGATCAAACTCCTGCAGTGAGCAGTGAATTAGCTCACAATACTGCAATCTAAGCACTGCGCCACCACAGCTCTAATGCTCCTCCTACCCAGGAGCAGGGATGAAATCCAATTTTTTTACTACCGATTCTATGGGCGTGGCTTGGTGGGCATGGTGTGGCTTAGTGGGCGTGGCTTGGTGGGCGTGGCAGGGGGAAGGATACTTCAAAATCTCTCTTTCCACCCCACTCCAGGGGAAGGATACTGCAAAATTCCCATTCCTACCCCACTCTAGGGGACGGATACTGCAAAATCCCCATTCCCTCCCCACTCCTGAGGGAAGGATATTGCAAAATCTCCATTCCCACCCTACTCTGGGGCTAGCCAGAGGTGGTATTTGCCGGTTCTCCGAACTACACAAAATTTCCGCTACCGATTCTCCGAACTGCTCAAAATTTCTGCTACCAGTTCTCCAGAACCTGTCAGAACCTGCTGGATTTCACCCCTGCCCAAGGGATAGAAAGGGAAAGGCAATGAGGGCATATGGAGGAAGGAAATGGAGAGACAACATTGTCTTCAATTTCCCTTTCTCAGCAAAAAGATATTGCAGCAAAATACATACTGGTGATTCACTGAATCCAAGGCACTGATTAAAAGCCTTTCCAGAGAAATCCTCTATCCTATTATATGTTCATTGTCTATATAAGAAATAGATGTCTGCTGATGGGAATCAGGGAAGAGTCCAAAGGTCGATCAAGATGTATTGGCAATTTCTATAGAGATTGCTAAGGGTTGCAATTCCCTTTTCTTTAAAGTAGCAAAATAAAAATAATAATAATCAAGATTTCAGTTTTTCCCAGAGTTGTTTTTTTTTATCCGCCAACCATTATCAGGTTTTCTGGTCTAGTTCGTCATTATGTAAATCCCAAGCTATTTTGAATCTTAAGGTTAAAAACAGCATCTTGTATTGTGCCAGGAGTAAAACCCAAATTGAGCAGAAGTAATAGAACAGTAGGAGTAATATGAAATTGCTACTAGGAGGGAGATCATCACCAATGCTGGAATTATTTCTAAAGCTGGATCTATTAAAAGTGTCTCACTATAACCAAGCATATTCTTTGTGTTACAAAGGCACGAAGGATGGGAAATGACTAAACCTGTTTTAACAGGTGGAGTTGTGCGTTAAGCATTCCTAGTTGCTACCACCGAGTGAAATTCCAAGCACAGAGGATTTTAAACGAATTCCCAAATTGCAGCTAGGCCATTTTGAAAAGTTGGATTTAATTGTCTTTTGGGTAGTCATCCCGGAAAGATTGAATGAACCTTTCTTTCCTTCCTGATCTTCCCATTCCCAGTTCATACTTTATAACTGCTTCACTATCTTTGACGTTAGAATGGAATATGAACACAACTTCTATTAATTCAAGAACGGAGGAAAGAAAAACTCGTAATGATATGCTGCTTCAAAACTGCTTAAATTATAGGGCCATTATCATTACAGCAAATGTAGTTGAGTTTGCTTTTGCGGTCCTAATGCCAAAGGCATTCACAGGAGAATAAACAATATTTTTAGAGCAAAACTAATAAAATGAGCATCTACAGTTATGTGATTATTTTCCTGGTCACCCCTGGCTATATATAAACCCCTGCTGAAAAACACAATTCTTTTCACATAACTTGCCTTGCCTGTAATAACTACATTGATTGGATGACCCGATTTACAGATGCTAAGACAATAGCTGGGTTCATACCACACATTAAACCAATCTTCATTCTTTTCCATCTGTTTTTATTGTTATCTCTATCAGCCTATGGGATCCCATTCAGGCCACAACGATAATCAAACACTACGCAAGTTAGAAATCTCAGAACCAAATCCTATTGTTTATGTTAGTTCAAATCTTCTCCCTGGATCAATGAGAGGAGAAAACATGAGGCATAATGCAATCTAATTCCACAAGAAAAGGAGGAAGAGACAATGTACAATCTATTCTCCTGGACTGGAACCTTCTTAAGAAGAATAGAATACCATTTCTGTGCCTATCCATCTGTTGAAACAGCCAGCTCTACTTTTTAAAAGCTGTACACTTCAATGAGTCAAATGATCAACCAAAGGTTTAATCAAAAATTAAAAATTGCCTCCCAATTAATTGCCAAGCCTGGGATTGAAGCACACAGCTATACCAAGATGCCGGCCTTACTCTCCCTTTGTTAGCTTAGCTGGAGAAGGAAAAAAAAAACCCCGAGCTAATTATTGTTTCTTTTCCTACTCGGTATGAAAAGCTAGCAGGGAAGCTAGCACACACATGGAAGTGAACTATTATCATTTTCTTTCTGGCAAAAAACCTCATGACTGGTCAGTCCAAATGACAGGACTCAGTCACAGCTGATGTCAAATCGTTTCTGAAATCTGCCTCTGCACCAATCCTCATAGGATCTGAAGCTGTTTTAACTTGGGTAATGTTTTAATGGAACAAAAAGACAGTATTCCAAAAGACCTTGACAATGTGTCAGAATGGTCAAATAATTGGAAACTCCAAATCTCAACCAACAAATGCTCTGTCTTACACATTGGCAAAATAAATAAATAAATAAAATCATAACATAAAATACAAGCTGGGCGGATATGACCTCGTAGATGACCCTCACTCTGTCAAGGACCTTGGAGTACTCATATCTAATGATCTAAGTGCCAGAGCTCACTGTAACAGCATTGCCAAAAAGGCTCTAAGAGTTGTTAACCTAATCTTGCGTAGCTTCTTCTCTGGTAGTATTGTACTGCTAACTAGAGCATACAAAACATTTGCTAGACCAATTCTTGAATACAGCTCATCTGTCTGGAACCCACACTGCATATCGGACATTAATACAATTGAATGAGTCCAGAGATATTTCATGAGAAGAGTCCTCCAGTCCTCTGCTCGCAACAGAATACCGTATGCCACCAGGCTTGAAATTTTGGGCTTAGACAACTTAGAACTACGCCGCTGTCAGTCTGACCTAAGCATAGCACATAAAATTATCTACCACGATGTCCTACCTGTCAATGACTACTTCAACTTCAACCACAACAACACATGAGCAAACAATAGATACAAACTTAAGGTAAACCACTCCAAACTCGATTGCAGAAAATATGACTTCAGCAACAGAATGGTCAATGCCTGGAACGCACTACCTGACTCTGTAGTTTCTTCCCCAAACCCTCCCCCAAACTTTAACCTTAGACTGTCTACTGTTGACCTCACCCCGTTCCTAAGAGGTTTGTAAAGGGGCATGCATAAGCGTACCAACGTGGCTACCGTCCCTATTTATTTATTTATTTATAATTATATTTCTATACCACACCATCTCCCGGAGGACTCAGGGCGGTTTACAGCCAAAAATTAAAATACCCACACCAGTACAATATAAATATAATAAATAACAATATTTAAAAACAATTAAAAACAAATATTTACTGGCCAAATCACTAAAACGGTCGAAGACCGATTAAAACCCATTAAAATTTCGCTAAAATATGTCTTAAGCTAGTCCCGCTCGGTGAAATAATAAGGTCTTCAGTTCACGTTTGAAGGCCCGGAGGTCGGGGAGTTGGCGTAACCCCGGAGGAAGCTCGTTCCACAGGGCCGGTGCCGCCACAGAGAAGGCCCTCCCCTTGGGGGCCGCCAACCTACATTGTTTGGTCGACGGCACCCTGAGGAGGCCCGCTCTGTGGGAGCGCACAGGTCTTTGGGAGGCAATCGGTGGCAGAAGGCGGTCTCGCAAATACCCCGGTCCTAAGCCATGGAGCGCTTATCCTAATGTCCCCTTTTATTCATATCCATTTCATGTATTCATAATCATGTTTATACTTATATCTGTAATCTTATATATGCTTGACTGACTGACTGACTGACTGAATAAATAAATAAATAAATAAATATCCTGCATTTTGAAAGGGATATGAATTGTTGGAAATGATATTGCTATTTGGCGCAGGTCAGCGGAGAAGCATTTTTATGTGAAGTTCATTAAGGTTGCATAATATAGAAACCGGTCGGGGTTGTGCGGGGAGGGACACTGTTCTCTGTTCCAATGGCTGAGCAGCCTAAGGGTCTATTTTGCTTTTTGCAATCAGCCCTTCTCACAATGTAGGCCCCCACATGTCTGCTCAGAAGATAGCTCTACTGAGTTCCCTGAATCCAAGCATCAGTGTTAAACGTTTGCAACAATTACCAGTAACAAGCATCTTTTTTACATGGCAAGCGTGTCTCATTAGCAGCGGTTGGGTAATGAGTTGGATTATGTTCTCAAGGAAGCACTTCCCTTTCCCAAGCCAAGAATGACCACGATCACATGAATCTCTACCCCTGGCAGGCTGCTACCTGCCCATTCAATCCTTCAAGAAAGCAGCATAAGGGAGCCAGTAGTTGCTTGAATAGGATTTGTACTATTCTGATAATTGTCTTAATTGGCAATTGGAATATTTTCCTTTAACATTCTGGGAGCAGATTGATTAACCTGTTTGTCATTCTCACATTCATTGCCTAATTCCGGAAGTATGTGGTATAGGTCCAAAAGGAAAGACGTGCACACAGACAAACTTTAGTGAGATGAAAAAGACGTCCCTTCTTCACTTCTCAGCTATTTGTTGAAGGAGGAGATGGGCTCCAAGGCAGCATTCCATATAGAATTTGAAGGTTTATGATATCCTATGATTGGCAAGGAACACCTAGGCCTTGATTTAATATACAGGTAGTGCAATGCTCCAGTGGCGAAATTCAAATTTTTTTATTACCGGTTCTGTGGGCGTGGCTTGGTGGGCGTATCTTGGTGAGCATAGCTTGATGGGCGTGGTATGGCTTGGTGGGTGTGGCTTGGTGGGCGTGGCAGGAGAAGGATACTGCAAAATCTCCATTCCCTCCCCACTCCTGGGGGAAGGATACTGCAAAATCCCCATTCCTACCTCATTCTGGGGCCAGCCAGAGATGGCATTTGCCGGTTCTCCAAACTATTCAAAATTTCCGCTACCAGTCCTCCAGAACCTGTCAGAACCTGCTGGATTTCACCCCTGTAATGCTCCCAAGCAAGCTATGGACAGATTTATATTGGAAGCCAGAGAAAAGTCACCCATCACTACCTGACATTGGAAGGAGATATCCAAATGATCTCTGGAAGGATCCTATAGAGCAGAGGTCTCCTATCTTTCTGCTTTTGTGGACCAGCTGGGAAGGGGAGAGGGGATGATTCTGTGTGAGCGGTGGGCAAGCATGTATGCATGCGCAGCTCCAGTGGCAGGCAAGCAAATGACGTGCATGTGTGCATGTGCTTGCCCACTGCTCACACAAGTGGGGATACATGCGCGCAGAGCTCACCCACCACTTCTGCAGCCCAGTTCCAAATGGCTCAGGGCTTGGTAGTGGGCTGCGTCCTGGGAGTTGGGAACCCATGCCATAGAGAGATCTAATAGTTGGTTTCCCCTTATGTATGTGAGAGAATAAAGTTATGCTTCTTTAATCTAAGACGCATCTCATGTCTTCCTCATGGTTTGGGGGAAATCTCCCTTCATATGCAAATAGTAAGAATGCCTTTTCTCAGGCAGTCTAGTTTACCTGGGCTTCACCTAAAATAATGCTTTTTGCCTTTAGAGTACGGAGTTAAATCCTGGCTCATTAGTGATTAACATTGATTTATTGACCAACCAGAGCAGTGGTAATGTAAATCTTGTCTTCATCAGTTATCTATCATCACAGTGATAGCTGGGGGGGATGTTGTAAGATGTTATAAATCATTAGCTAAAAAAACCTTTCAATCATATTTCATGATTATAGGCTGAGATCCAACTTGTTATTTTTACTCGGATGTGGATTCCTGCACATTTATTCAATAAGTGAGTGGAGAAAAACTCAGGCATTTTCAAAGATCTTTTTTTTTTTGTCATTGCACGTTCAGGTTAAGAGGAACTGGCTGGCAACTCAGTGAACTTCACAGGGCTTATTCACACAATATTTAACTGGTCACATAAAGACCAAGCATCTGTGTTGGCGCAATGAGCTAAATTTGCTTAGTGTAGGTTAATCTTGGTTGTGATTTGTGTGCCTTAGCACTGATCCTTTTGCAAATGATCCATCCAACTACTTTAGGGATAGTTGAATTACCTATTGTTTGTTTTATATTGTTTCATATTGTTTGTTTCTGGTTTCATATTGCCATTTTGGTGGGTTTTCTCTTCTCTTCTCTTCCCTTTCCATGGCATCAGAGGTGGGTTTCAGCAGGTTCTGACCAGTTCTGGAGAACCGGTAGCGGAAATTTTGACTAGTTCAGAGAACCGGTAGTAAAAATTCTGACTGGCCCCACCCCCCATCTATTCTCTGCCTCCCGAGTCCCAGCTGATCGGGAGGAAAAGGGGATTTTGCAGTAACCTTCCTCTGGAGAGGGGTGGGAATGGAGATTTTACAGTATCCTTCCCCTGCCATGCCCATCAAGCCATGTCATGCCCACAGAACCATGCCCACAGGTAGTAAAAAAATTTGAAACCCACCACTGCATGGCACCATTTGCTAACCCTAGGACACTTAACTTTCTTACATGATTGCCAACAAAGACACAGTGGTAGTTATTTTGATCCAACTGAAGTATAAGATCAGGCTTTGCAGGGAACTACTTTAATGTTTTCCCAAATCAACTGCCATCTAGACTACCTGGGGCCTGCTTAAGTGAATAAAGAGTCTATCCTTTGCCATAAATAGCAAAGTCTTTGAAAGGGCTGCAGCTAAATGATTCAATCTTTTTTGTATCAGCTCTGCTTCAAAAGTATATCTTGAAAAGAGCTGCAGGAAGAATGTGGTTGCATCTAATGTTTTATGTCTGCTGTCTCCCCTTGCTTTTCCTCCTTTTGTGTGCAAAATGGGTTCTTCTGAATATCTTCACAACAGCTCTGATCCATTCAAAACCGCAAGTTTGTGTTTCTAGTACAGATTGCGGTGATTCTTTCATTTATCATCATCCAAAAACACTGTCATGATGGCATGAAAAGGTGATAATGACTAACTTGCAAGTTTGACCTTCTCTTCCCACTTCTAGGCTTCCTAATACACAAAGAGATTTGGTGAGGAAAACAGACTGGAAAATTTGGCAGAGTGAGTGATCAACACAACCCATTAAATTGAAAAATACTGGGTCAATTTTTATTAGCCTTAATGGGAGTCCGTTTCAACAGGCAGCTCAGTGAATACAGAAAAGAGAAAGAATGGCTTTTGAAGCAGACCCCAGTGCTGGTAAGTACAGGACAATGGCTAGAAAGAGAAGGATGGAGACAAAACTATCTGGAATAGGAGTAGATGTTGAGCTCCCTTCTTATGTTTGTTCACCAACAGAAGAAAAGAGAGAAAAACATAAGCAACAACTCTAAAGGAGAAGTTGAAAGTTGCAAAGGTGGCCAACGGGAGAGCAAGGCTTTAGAAGATTGACAGTCTTATTGGAGACTTTTGGGGCAGAGGTGATTCAAGGAAGTGATTTTGGTGGCAGCCCTGTGTACCTAAGCAATATGCATCTGGTACCAACAGCTCTGGCTTTTAAAGGAGTTTTGAAAACTATGTAGTGAGCATTCAGCTGAGATGTTGAATTGATTTCTGACATTAGAAGAGTTTAATTCCAGGTTCAGATCCTCTCCCTCATGGGCTGCATATGCTTTAACTCCTCAAAGTGGAAGTGGGAAAATCTGTTGTTGTCAAAATATTGCTAAACCAACATCCCTCAACAATGGACACCACTTTGGCTCTGCCTGCTGGGAGATGTAGTTCAGCAACATCTGAAGAGCTACAGGTTCTCCCATTCCTGCTTGAAAGGACAGGTGTGTTGTGGTCTGCTAGCAGCCCGCAGAGCTAGCAGCAGAGTCAGACAGTGAGGAGGCTGGGGAGGACCATGGGCCAATCCTGGACTCTGGTGAAGGCCTGGACGAGGGCTCTGTGTCGGAGAAAGAGATGGGGCCAGGGCCATCTTGGAGCAATGCGCAGACTCTGGAGCCTCCAGAGGCGGACAGCAGAGAGGCAGAGGAACAGGAGGAGCCTGTTCCTAGTGCATGCATGCGAAGAGCTGCCAGAAGGCAAGAGCAGCTAAAGCAAAAAAGGATGACTTGGGAGTAAGGCCAGGAGATGATTGGCCCCTCTCATAAGCTTTAAAGAGCAGCAACGGCTCTTGGGCTCTTTGTAGGAAAGCAACGTTGCTACATTGGTTTCTCGCTGTCATCTTTTGTTTATGAACTTCGTGGGGCTTTGCCAAGAAAAGCCTTTGACAGGGTTTGTGATAAGGCCGAAGGACTTTTTCTGAAGGATTTGTTTTGGAATTAATTTGGCCTAAGCTGAGAATGAAGTAATTCTCAGCTGTTCTAATAAGCTATGTTTGTTTAGGACTGATTGTGTCTGGTAATAACTACTTGGGCCTAGGTCACAAGAGGGTGTGACATCAATGAAATACATACCAAACCAATCCTTTGCAGAAACATCCCATCACAAATGTTTTAAAATGGCACAGTCACATCTGTGAACTTCCCCTCTAACTCAAGGCTTGTCTTTCACCCATATCTCAGGAAACATGAGCTGACCTACAGCTGAACAGGACATCTTAAGCACAGTTGCCTAGAAGTGAATCTGGAGCCCTGAATGTTGAAGTGATATGGAGCAGAAATGGAAGAAGAGCCTCAGAATGGGATGATTTGCCACAATCAATTTACTGCGGTCATCTCGCTGTGGCCATCTCACTGCAGGATAGCTTGCCATGGAAAATTCCACGTGGGATAACTCAATAGGATAAATGTTTCTTTGACATTATTTTCATTTTTGTCAATGGAAATATTATTTCCATGTTTATTGCATTGAGTTATCCTGCATGGAATTGTCTACAGTGAGTTGACACATGACAAGTTTGGCCATGGCAAGATAGCCTTGGCGAGTTGGCTGTCGTAAATTGTCCTAGATCTGAAAACACTTGGCCAAGTTAGTCTGTAAGTGTTGTTCCATATTTTATTCACCTCTGCTATAACTGTTTTAATTGCATTGTTTATCACTTTTACCAGTGGCACCTATGAAAAGGGCAGGGGGCGGGAGTGGTGGTGTCAAAATCAAGATGGTGGCTGTGACTGTGTAATCTAAGCTCCACCACTCTGTATGTGTTCTGTCCCCGTCCCCACTTCACAGAGCAAACACAAAGACGCGTGTCTCCCAGTCTTTTTATTTGCTACAGACCTGATTTTCTTCAATTGAGGAAATACTTGGCAGTGGCCGTGCAAAGGCCTGCCAAGTGCTGGGTCCGCTATCTCGTATCCAAGGTCCGTTGCCAAAACTCACTGATAAAATCTGTTAACCCTCCAACAACCGAGCTGCAGTGCACACTTGGTAGCTTTTTTGACCATCACAAGGGCCACATGGCAGCTCCACCCACTTTTATACCCTATGGGGTGTGGTTCAGTGACTCAGCAATCTCTGAGCCTGCCACACCTTTTCCTCCGTTGTGCACGCTTATCTTTATGTCGCTGCCTTGGATCAATCCAGGATTGATCGTCAGCAGCTGGGACTTGAGGCGTTGCCAAGGAGGAGGAGGGTGCGGGAGAGGGAGGCCTTGTCAGCTACTCCTCCTGGCCTGCAGGTGGAACTTGGGATGGCGCCAGCGAGGAGGGTCCTGGCGAGGGAGGCCTTGCTGGCTCCTCTCCCTCACTTCCCGAGTCACTCTCCTCCATGGGAACAGGTTCGAGGGCCGGAGTCACAACAGTATGCATGTGTGACATTGATGCACATACAAAAGATGTGGGGCTTTGATCATGAGGCGATAGCTGCCAGGCGATAGCTGCCAGTTTTTAAACCCTCTTCATGGATTCCTTCACTTTCTTGTTGACCTAGTTCCTTAGACCTTCTGAAAGTTTTGACTGAAGAACAGCTAGTCAATTCCAAATGCAGAAATGCTCTTCGCTTTGTCACGCACAACCCACTTCTCCAGCTGATGCAAAATTCAAAAGACACTGCACTGACTCAGATCTGGTTGGTTGGCATATTATGAAATTTTACTTTATTTACAAACATTTGGGTTGGAGCACAACTTCAATATTGCAATTGTGCTAAAATGTACCTCTCCTCCACATCTACACATATATTTACTATGAAACGTAATGAGATCTCTGTCTCTCTTATACACACATATTACATATGAACTGTTTAAAGTTCCTTTGTAATAAAACATTCACAGGAAACTGAACAGACCCTGAATGACTACAGGAGAAGAGCCAGTGGCCCAGTAAAAAAACCTGTTTATTTATATGCACCGACTGTATCTCAGAAATTGTGTAGCTGCCATGCTGACCTATTAAGGTAAAGGTAAAGATTCCCCTTGCACATACGTGCTAGTCGTTGCCAACTCTAGGGGGCGGTGCTCATCTCCTTTTCAAAGCCGAAGAGCCAGTGCTGTCCGAAGACATCTCCGTGGTCATGTGGCCGGCATGACTCAACGCCAAAGGCACACAGAACACTGTTACCTTCCCACCAAAGGTGATCCCTATTTTTTCTACTTGCATTTTTACGTGCTTTCGAAACTGCTAGGTTGGCAGAAGCTGGGACAAGTAACGGGAGCTCACCCCATTACACGGCAGCACTAGAGATTCGAACCGCCGAGCTGCCGACCTTTTGATCGACAAGCTCAACGTCCTAGCCCCTGAGCCACCGCGTCCCAATCGCTGTCCTTGTAGAAAGAGATAAATAATAATAAGGTCAGCCAGATGGATTTATCAAAAGCATTCCAGCATCATGCTGTAATATACAGTGTCTTTTTTTTTTCTTTGTCTGGTCTTCGTAATATAAGTTAATTTATGAACTTAGGAACATAGTTCGTGTTGTGGCCCAAACCTTGGTTGCTTATGTGAGCCAGGTTTGGGCCACAACACAATGAACAGCCACAACATATTTCTAAAATGTCTCGGGGATAGATAGATAGATAGACAGACAGACAGACAGACAGACATAGAGAGATGATGGAGATAGATAGATAGACAGATAGACAGACAGAGATGACTTTACACACTGGCAAATAAGGAGGTTTCTGCAGCAGCTGTTTTCCAAGTGAAAGAGTTGAGATTCTGAAATCATAAGCAAGCAAACAAAAGTAATAATGCAGCTTAGAAATGGAGACGCAATCTAAAACCAGGAAGCCTGCTATGTGAACACTGATGATTACATGTCAGGTAACTGTGAAGTTATGAATAGAGGAATAGCTCTTCAAATAATAATGGGTACCAGGCACCTTAGGGATAAAACAACAAAAACAGGTTTTTCTTCCTTGCTTTTTCTTCACCAAGGATTGAGTTACTATAAATAATTTTCTTGAGTGAAATTGTTCTGGAGCCTGGATACAGGATCCCTGCATTATGAGCCTAGGCGTTGATTAAACTTTCAAAAGTGCAGATGCTTTTTGATGTATAATGAGAGAACATTATTGCAGACATTGTGGAATTATATGATTTTTTCCTTGACAAATGAGTTCTAGCCCAAGAGAAGCTCTGGTTTCTTGATTAAAACTTTTCTTTCCAGCAATGACTTGCAGGGGTGGAAGGAGAGAACAGTAAATTAAACTATATGTTAGAATTACTGAAGAGGAAAGGTATAAGAGCCAAAATTCAATACCTTTGTTCCAGTAGAACTGGGGCGAACCGGTAGAAACCCACCACGACTGTATTCTTATCAATCCATGTACTCTTTTTCTTGCATTCGATTTATCATAAGGATGGATGTGCATGGTTCTTCCCAAGATGCCTTTTCCCAAAAGCATAGGTTAAATGTGGGCAGTGTTGGCCTTCATGGTTTAGTGGTCTAGAGAATGGATTTCTTTATGTCTTATTGACCACTTAGACTGGGACCTTCAGAGAAAGTGGTCTGTTACCCAAACCACAAACCACTGAGGAGAAACTGACTGGGTTCTTTTCGATATAGCCAAATATAGCTTAGTGAGGTGTAGGTTAGGTTTGCTAAGCCACTATAGGGCAAATCCTGTTGTTAGGTGTGATGAAGCAGCTGGTTCAGGCTACCAATTTCACATATACTTAACAGTTACTTAATATTCTGTTAGGAATCAGGGAGCGTTTTGTATGACATTTTGCCTCCAGTGTCAAAAGTTCTGGATTGTCCCTGGATGTTATGTACTACAGCATGGATGGGGTTACATGCATTTGGTCATTTTCTATGAACAGCAAAATGCTTGAAAATCTGAATTATCAAGAGTGTGCATAATGGTATCTTCTGAAACAACTTCCTTCCTTCCTTCCTTCCTTCCTTCCTTCCTTCCTTCCTTCCTCCCTCCCTCCCTCCCTCCCTCCCTCCCTCCCTCCCTCCCTCCCTCCCTCCCTAATTTATCTTATTGATGAATTTGGGGATAACATGGTCAGGAGTTGGGAACTGCTCAGGTCCTATTGGATGTAGCTACCTCTCCAGTTGCATTGGTGGTGACACCACAAAGTGGCAGTCAGCACTTGATGTGAATAAGCAGAGAATTCCTCTCCCCTCACATGGACAGTCTAGTGCAGGGGTGTCAAACTCACATTGTCACGGTGATGTCACGTCACGTATCGTGTCTTTTTCCCCCTTTGCTAAACCGGGTGTGGGCATGGCCAGCATGTGACGCATTTGGCCCACAGGCTGTGAGTTTGACAGCCCTGGTCTAGTGGTTAAGGCACCAGGCGTTCTAATTGCACCTTAGCATGAAAGCCGGCTGGGTGACTTTGGGCCAGTCACTGCCTCTCAGCCCAACTCTCGTCACAGGGTCATTGTGGGGAAAATAGGAGGAGAAAAAGTATTAGGTATGTTTGCCACCTTCAATTATCAATAAAAATAATAAAGGTGAGATATAACTAAATAAAAACAATACTTGTTCGTAGGGAAAGTCTGGTGCTGTAGGCTTGCTGCCTTTTGGTAGCAAGTCTCATAAGGTCAGGTCAAGGAAGACGAATCTTTCCCATGGCTGTTGTTTGTGGGGATGTTGCTCGATTCAGTGCAAAACCTTAGTTGGGGCTTTACCATGACAGACCTGAGGTACCAGTTTTTGATTTCTTCAATTTCTACTTCCATAATTAATGTAGTAGGTAGAATTTGAGGACAGTACTGAAGGCATTAGAATTTAGACCAGTATTTTTTCAACCTTAGCAATTTTAAAATGGGTGGACTTCAACTCCCAGAAATCCCCAACCACAATGCTAGTTAGGGAATTCTGGGAGTTGAAGTCCATCCATCTTCAGGTTGCTAAGATTGAGAAACTTGGCATTAGATGTACTATATACCTACCAGAGGAATCTTTGTTATTGGAGAATCTGCATTTGATATCTGCTTGGGCACATCCCTCTCCAGATGCTTTATTTGAAAAACCAAGCTTGATGTACCCATTCTGATTTGTAAAACTTTGATCACATTTGGGATTAAACAAAGTGTTTACAGTTTATGAGAAATGAAAGCTCTTGAATCTTATATTCCAAGCTGCTTGGTTTTTGAAGCACCAGTGGTAATTAGAGCATGCTTTATGCGCCCTCCTTAAACTAAAGGTGATTTTTAATTACTATTGTCCCCCTTGCATGACACTTCAGGTATAATCTGGTACCCTAGATAGTTCTCCCCCCCAAATCTCCCATGGTTTCTTTAACAGCAGCATGACAACTACACAAATTCAACAGCTGACTCTTTCAATTACTGCTTTTCTATGCAGTAATTGAAAGCGGTGGTTCAGGGCTAGGACGTTGAGCTTGTCAATCGAAAGGTCAGCAGCTCAGCGGTTCGAATCCCTAGTGCTGCCGTGTAACAGGGTGAGTTCCCGTTACTTGTCCCAGCTTCTGCCAGCCTAGCAGTTTCGAAAGCACGTAAAAATGCAAGTAGAAAAAATAGGGACCACCTTTGGTGGGAAGGTAACAGCGTTCTGTGCGCCTTTGGCATTGAGTCATGCCAGCCACATGACCACGGAGACATCTTCGGACAGCGCTGGCTCTTCAGCTTTGAAACGGAGATGAGTACCGCCCCCTAGAGTCAGAAACAACTAGCAGATATGTGCGAGGGGAACCTTTACCTTTACCTTTATGCAGAGAAGACCTCTTTTACATTTCTGACATGGAATTGTTAAAATCTTCCCATCTGCTCAAGATCTGCACAAAACAGATGAGAAGGCATTCCCACAGTTGTTCTCTGCTCAGACCACTCACACACTTAATTTTTAGCAGCAAGGGGAGACTGTATCTTCAGTTTTAAAAATAGAATGTTAATTAAAACTGCTGTTCTATATATACTTGCTAGAATGTGAATTTTACTGAAGGTTGCGTAATGGTCTCAGTCTGAATAAATACCTTAACCTCAGTGAACATTAGAGCATCAAATGTGAAACAAAGACAACCATGTTTAGGAAGGAATGGTTTTTGGAAGCTGGAAATTCAGAATGAAAAATAAAGTAAGGCTACAGAAAAAAACATGTCACTGCTGGTTTTTTTCAGAGGTTCCATATGTTTGTAGGGAATGAAGCTCTCACACATTTTAATTGGCTTTTCGGTTACACTGGTTTCAATTGATCTATAAGGGAAAAGTCTGTTGTTCTGAAAATAGAGTATATTCTTTGCATGAAAAGGTCTTAAGTTTGGTCTCTGGCATAGGGGTCAAATATTAGGGGTCAAATATTGTCTGAAACACAGTGGAGCCACTTCAGTCTCTTTAGAATAGTCATTAGTAGGCCAGGGGTCAGCAACCTGCAGCTCTGGAGCTGCATGTGGCTCTTTCATCCCTGTACTGCAGCTCCCTGTTGCCCATCAGCTCCACAACTGATAAGGCTTTCAGTTAGGATAGGTAGAGGAAAAAGGACGCCGTGCTAGGAGGAGATTCTATGGAACTGGACTTCCGGTTGGCTCCAGAATTGAACAGGGAGCTTCCGCTTAGGACCTTTGTGGCTCTTTGATTGTTTAAGGCTGCCTACCCTTGAGCTAGGCATAGCTGGACTTAGTCTTTGGACTTAGTGTTTCCTAGCCTATAAGGCTGTGATGGCACATGTGCCTGAACTGGCACGTGGAGCTATGTCGCCTGGCACATGCAGCATAGCCTGTTCCTCTTCCGGGTTTCTGTTGCACATGCGCATGCAACGATCAGCTGGCCTTTTTTCATCTGGCAGTGCTGGAAACTAGAAGAGCTGGTCTTCTGTTTTCCTGTGTGAGCATGCGCGCCGGCCATCTGATTGTCGTGTAAAACTTCATGCACGCCAGAAACCCGGAAGAGTAGCTGGCTGAAATCGGAAGTTTAGTAGCTGACACCAGAAGTTCATTTTTGGGCATATTCATGTGCCCTGGGCAGCTCCTCTTCCAGGTTGCAGCCCAGATGTGCATGCGCTTCCTTTTTGGCATTCCGTTCCAAAAAGGTTCGCTATAGGGGCATATGGAGTTTTCAACTTGCATGCGAGACATGCAAACACAAATGTATCTTTCTATACATCACTTGAGAAAAATAGTCTTTGGCAGAAGAGCCACCATCCCCCAACAGCAGCATGTGTAGCAGGCCCTAGCAGCTGGACCTTGGGGCCAGTGATGGCGGTGGCTTCTGAAATCAATCCAGGGAAGAAGGGATGGATTCTTCCCTTTCAGACTCTCCTGCATTTGCTGAAGGAGCCAAGCGGCAATTGCTCGGGGAGAAAAGAAGGTAAGGGTGTGTGAAGGAACCTTCTGTTGTGGTCCACCAGAAGCCGTTGGAGCTAGCAGCAGAGTTGGACAGTGAGGAAGCTAGGAAGGACAATGGGCCAGTCCTGGACTCTGGGGAAGGCCCAGACAAGGGCTCTGCGTCAGAAGCAGAGATGGGGCCAGGGCCATCTGAGAGTGATGCGCAGACTCCGGAGCCTCCAGAGGCAGACAGCAGAATGGCAGAGGAACAGGAGGAGCCTGTTCCTAGTGCATGCATGCAAAGAGCTGCCAGAAGGCAAGAGCAGCTAAAAGGACGACTTGGGAGTAAGGCCAGGAGATGATTGCCCCCTCCCATAAGACTTAAAAAAGCAGCCATGGCTCTTGGGCTCTTTGTAGTAAAGCAACGTTGCTACATTTGTTTCTCGCTGTCATCTCTTGTTTATGAACTTTGTGGGGCTTTGCCAAGAAAAGCCTTTGGCAGGGTGCCAAAGAAGACAAAAGTTTGTAATAAGGTTGAAGGACTTTTTCTGAAGGATTTGTTTTGGAATTAATTTGGACTAAGCTGAGAATGAAGTAATTCTCAGCTGTTCTAATAAACTACGTTTGTTTAGGACTGATTGTGTCTGGTAATAACTACTTGGGCCTAGGTCACAACACCTTCATACCCCCACAGGCACCCCCCAATGCGAGCAATGGCAGCTGGCCATGCCCATGCCCACCCCCGCTAATGATGGTTTTAACTAGGGCTTATTTTGGGGGGTAGGGCTTATATTGCAAGCAGCATGAACAATCAGACAAGGGCTTATTTTCGGGGTAGGTCGTATTTTTGAAGGAACACGGTAACACTCGGACTTCCATGTAATGGATTATGTTAAGACCCGGTTTAATTGCACACCTTCTGTTGATCTTGTACTCACTGTGGGCAAGACTTCCCTTGTTGAATTTCTGTCAGCAGGTATATCAATTTAGTACATATTTGAGGTTGTGGTTCATGTTTTTTCTTCTGTTTCTTTTATGCTTCCCCCACTTTTTCTGTGTACATTTAATCAGAAGTTTAAGTTCATATATACATGAGGAAAATAATGTTTCGGGTTTTTGTAAGCAAGATGGGTTGAGACAAATATTCAAGGAATAAAAGAATCACATTGCCCTTGCATCTATGGCCATGGTTCAGTGTGCCTAACTGCAGATGCTTCAACAGCAGAGCTTGGTGCCTTCATTCAGGAGATGCCCTAGAGTAGACCTTCCTCCCCACATCTGATACCTTCTCAGTATGTAGTACTCTTAAATTCTAGAAATCATCTGGGAATCACAGAGTTTTCAGTTCCAACACATCTGGTGGCATGATGGAATGTGCATCTGGAGGACCAGAAGGGGGAACTTTTGGCAACACAGAGTTTCCCCCAAAATAAACCTGGGTTAAGAGACTGTGCAGTCTGAGCTGTAGTAGAGAAAAGCCATGTCCTAGAATCTCTCAGGGTATATCTAGTAGGTTAGAAAGTTATATATTTAGTTTGGCAAGATTCTGCCCATTAGGTGTAAGCAAATAGAAGATTAAACTCAATTAGATGTTGCTGTGTTGTCTCCTTGGGCCTGACAGATGGTTACCCGATTGAGGAAGGCTGTCCTGGATCATCCTGAGAAACAACCAGTGAAGCAGAAGCATCCTAAAGGACTTTAATATCTCTTTTCTCTCTGCTCCAAAGGACATTTCAACCTATGTCCTGAGTTGCTGACAAATCCCCAAGCTGCATTCATTTTAGGAACTCCATCTGCTCTGTCCACATGGCAGTTCAAGGCAGTTGGAGACATTGCAGTCCTGCTAGAGAATAAGCCTCAGTAGCTTCTCAATTTGTGATGTGATAGTATGATTTGTGATAAGCAGGGGCTGTTACTAAAATCCAAGTGATTTGCCATATTTCTAGCTTCCCATTTGCTAATTATTCCCAATTCATTTTAAACCAACCTACGGTTTTTCTCCATCGCCCTCACTATCTGCCAAACTCAAATCATATCAGGATGCTTGTCTTTGGGCTTGTAAGGGGAGTTTGCTAATCATTCCTGCCAGTAATGTTTCAATATTAAATAATACATGTTTTCTTTCATGATACACTTCAGATCAGATACCTGATGAAAGATAAGCATTAGAAACACCCAAAGAAACTCAAGCAATTAAAAGGAAAGGAAAGAGAAAGATTGTCAGGTTATGTTTGATGTTAGAACTTTTCTTGTTTTAACTAATACAATAATAAATTTAGCAGCCACGTAGGCAGTTTCACAATTTGACTCTGAAGTATAAAAAAATGGGTATAAAACCATCCATTCTCCCAGGTGCACCTATTAAAAGAGGGTTATGATGTCCTATAATGAAGATCATTATAGGTGTTACAATAAAAGGGACTTGTTGAATGATATTGATTTCTTGGAGTCACAAGTGCAAATGTGCTGAGGCAGGAGAATATTAGCACACCTATCAAATAAGAATGGAGATGGAAGGATGTAATCCTGTCCCCAAAAATCCTTTCCACAAACTAAAGGAAATAAAAGTGTATAAACACTCTGCAGGTTCCCAAGAGCCTGGATCTAGTGTACGTCTGGAGCTTTGAGAGTGTGAGCTGACTTCAGAAGGATATTCAATGTCACCCAATCTTGGTGGCATCCACTTTTTAGCCCGAATATAGTCCTGATTAAGGAATCTATAGGCAGCTCTGCTTTACTGATTTCTCTCTATAGTGAAAGATAATTTATCAGCTAAGACTAGCAGTAACAATGTAGTGAGAAAGAAAAAAACCCAACTATCTTTAACCAGTATGTCATCGATACTTTCCATGCAATATATCCAATTTTGGGTGTCCTACAACACCCAAAGTATTGGGTGAGTATTGGATTGGGCTTGGCCTGTGAGTCACCTAGTAAAATATTATTTATACAGTATTGTCTCTAGGATGTTTTTCCTTTATATGTGGGTCAATGAAAATTACATAATTGGACTGGTATTTTAGATTCCAAAAGCTTTAGTGCTAGAGGTATCAATTCACCTTCTTTGAAGTAAAAAAAAAGTTAGTTCATTTAGATTTTGATGCCACTTGCTTAATATATTCACCATGGCTTTTCCAAGACCCCCATCATAAAATACTACTGCTAGATATTTAACAGATTGCACCTGTTCAATCTTGTTCTTCTCAGTTATCTAAGTTTGTTTGTTTGGTATCTTAGCAAAATCCATGATTTTAGATTTCTGGTAATTTATATCCATCTTGTTTTGGATACAGTAATGGACAATAGTTCTCCCTGCATGTTTAAGCCCAAGAACTATAAGCTAACCATGGATTTGCTGTGTGATGCCCGAAAGACTCATTTTTCATGTCTATCACCACAGTATAAACAGTAGAGACCTTCAGATTTCTAGGTTCTATTATATCTCAAGACTTAAAATGGACACCTAACATCAAAAACGTCACCAAAAAAACACAACAAAGAATGTTCTCTCTGTGCCAACTCAGAAATCTCAAACTGCCCAAGGAGCTGCTAATCCAGTTCTACAGAGGAATTATTGAGTCTGTCATCTGCACCTCTATAACTGTCTGGTTTGGCTCTACAACCAAACAAGACAGACACAGACTTCAACAGATAATTAGAACTGCAGAAAAAACAGTTGCTACCAACTTGCCTTCCATTGAGGACCTGCATACTGCATGAGTCAAAAAGAGGGCTGTGAAAATATCTACAGACCCCTCACATCCTGGAGGGATGTTTCAACTTCTACCCTCAAAATGACTCTATAGGGCACTGTGCACCAGAACAACTAGACACAAAGCCCGCTATCCCTAATTATGATTTGATTGCTTATTAGTAACCTATGACTATCACTAAGTGTTGTATCTTATGATTCTTGATGAATGTATTTTATTTTTCTTTATGCATATGCACCAAAGACAAATTCCTTGTGTGTATGATCACACTTGGCCAATAAAGAATTCTATTCTATTCTATTCTATTCTATTCTATTCTATTCTATTCTATTCTATTCTATTCTATTCTATTCTATTCTATTCTATTCTATTCTATCATTCAAGGCACTAAGGATGTTCAAATCTGGTGGGGGGGGGGAGCACAACATTTCTTTGAAGCATAATGCAGCAAGATTATATGCTTTGCTTTTGCTTCTCTTAGGAGACAAGTCACCTGCAATTCCTCCAACTAATAGGAGAATTGTTCTCTCCAAGATTGGAGAATGTTCTAGTTCCAACTTCTGCTGATTTTGCTCAAAACCAACACCAGCCAGAAAAAACAATTGCTACCAACCTGCCTTCCATTGAGGACCTGCATACTGCATGAGTCAAAAAGAGGGCTGTGAAAATATCTACAGACTCCTCACATCCTGGAGGGATGTTTCAACTTCTACCCTCAAAATGACTCTATAGGGCACTGTGCACCATAACAACTAGACACAAAGCCCGCTATCCCTAATTATGATTTGATTGCTTATTAGTAACCTATGACTATCACTAAGTGTTGTATCTTATGATTCTTGATGAATGTATTTTATTTTTCTTTATGTACACTGAGAGCATATGCACCAAAGACAAATTCCTTGTGTGTATGATCACACTTGGCCAATAAAGAATTCTATTCTATCATTCAAGGCACTAAGGATGTTCAAATCTGGTGGGGGGGGGGAGCACAACATTTCTTTGAAGCATAATGCAGCAAGATTATATGCTTTGCTTTTGCTTCTCTTAGGAGACAAGTCACCTGCAATTCCTCCAACTAATAGGAGGAATTGAATAATCAGTAAGGTTCCATTACTTGCATCCTGCCAGGCTTTAAAATCCCTGCCTGTCACTGGCAATGCAGAAGGGAAGTTGGGGGAACAGCTTTTTATATAGCTGTAATTTGATTTGCACATAAGTTTTAAGTGGAGGGAGTGTGCCATTAAATCGTGATTGTACTTGCACAATCCAGTGTCCATTTTCTTAGAAAAAAAATGTGACTTGAATGTTGCTTCATGTAATTGCCTGGCTTTTATTAAACTCCCAATCTATATTGCCTGTACCTGAGAGAGTGGCACAGAACTGCAAGCGAGGATATGTGAAAGAATCAATTGCGGTAGAAAAGAAAGCAATTGGCTCCAGCTGCGGCTTTCATATAACTAGTGGCAAAAGATATTTGCGACAATACCTGGTGTGTGTATATTTCACACAATTTCACATATTTGTGATAGGCCTTTGAGGAAAGCCTGAGTTCAATAAGTAATTAATTCAGAGCGATAGAGGTGAATGTCACGGTTGATGGCTGACTGACATGCAATTCCGTGGAAAAATAGATTCCCAAATTGATGCATTGGTGGTAAATTTAAAACAGCAAGGAAGCTTGATGGAGGAAAGATAGCAGCAAGGAAGAATTGTCTAAAAAGCTATGAATTGCCATCGTTCCTAGCTCTTAGAAGAATGAATAAAGAATACCTTCGTCACGAATCATAAGGTACAACACTTAATGATAGTCATAGGGTACAAATAAGCAATCAGGAAACAATCAATATCAATATAAATCGTAAGGATACAAGCAACAAAGCCACAGTCATACATCATAAGTGGAAGGAGGTGGGTGATGGGAACAATGAGAAGATTAATATTAATGCAGATTTAGTAATAGTTTGACAGTGTTGAGGGAATTGAGGGAATAAAGGAGAATATTTGCAGCTCAGGGTTGAAATGAGGGGTCCTTGGTATTCTCTGAGCTTGCCTGTTTTCTTGCAAATGTTTCATTACTAGGTAACATCATCAGTTCTAGTGAGGAGTGTTGTTTGCTGTCAGTTTAATATTCTAGTGGCTTGCTTCTCAGTGTTTGTGTGGGCGGTCTTAGAGATTCTTTGGTTGGGCTGTTTACTGATGGCTCTTTGGCAGTTTCTTGATTGGGGTGTTGCTTACTTGATTGTTGGTCTGAAGTTAACCTTGGAATTAATATATGCTGGTCTGAGTGCTGATTATTGGTGGAGAGGTGCTGGAGTCTTTTTCCCTTTTGAGCTGGCTGATTGTCTTAGGAGAATTGTTCTCTCCAAGATTGGAGAATGTTCTAGTTCCAACTTCTGCTGATTTTGCTCAAAGCCAACACCAGCCAGAAAAACAACGTAAAAATTGTGTGTCCAACTCCTAGGTAAAACTAGAGGAAGAGATAAGGATAGCTGAATATACAGGTATACAACAGTTCATTTAGTGACCATTCAAAGTTACAATGGCACTGAAAAAAAATGACTTTTTCACAGTTACCACCTTTGCAGCATCCCCGTGATCATGTGATCAAAATCCAGATACTTGTCAACCGGATCATGTGATTCCCTTTTGCGGCCTTCTGACAAGCAAAGTCAATGGGGAAGCCAGATTCACTTAACGGGGTTACCAGCTAATCAACTCCGGTGATTCACTTCACAACTCAGGCAAGAAAGGTCATAAAACTCACTTGACCGATGTCTCACTTAACAGCAGAAATCTTGGGCTCAATTGTGGTTGTAAGTCGAGGACTACCTGTACTGACTGAGGGGGAAAATAGCCACCAGGAAATGATGCAGTGCAGTTATGTCAAGAACAGAATTGAAAGAACGTAAGGTCAGTGGCAGAGGTGGTATTCAGGTGGTTCGGAACGGTTTCTACTGGTAGCAGAAATAGCGGGTGTGTCCGCCCACGCCCACCAGCCCCACCTCTATGCCATCCTATTTAGGCACGTTTTTGAAGCCGTGTGCATGCGCAGAAGACACGCATGCCAGCAAAGTGCATGCGCAGAAGGCCATGCACATGCGAGGATGGGCCGTGTGCATGCACATTTCCGAATCAGTAGGGAAAGTGAGTGAATACCACCCCTGGTCAGTGGCTTTACACCTCCTTTCATCAGAATGGCCTTTTGGGGGCTGACCCATGGACCATCCTCACCTCCCGATGTTGACCAACGATCCCTCCAAGCAGCCAAGAGAAAACTGCTCCAAATAGCAGATTAAAAACATACCTATCACACACATCATCTCACTGTATTAGTATTTTGCTGCAAGGGGAAGAAAATGAAATAGATAAGAAAACTGCTTTTCTTGTTCATCAGAAAAAGAAGAGAGGAGAGAGGGTGCCTTGGCTTCTGCAGCAGAGATCCCAGAGGTGTGTGTGTGTGTGTGTGAGAGAGAGAACAATTATGGGAATTTGCATTAACAAAAGTGGTTTTGTCCTGCAAATCTAGGAATGCAGTTAAAACGAAAATACAGATTCAACTCTTCCCCCAGCTGTTGAAGCTCACTGATTGGTGCTGGCCCAAGTCCTTCTCTCTTAGTTCAATCCAGAGGTGGGTTTCAGCAGGATCTGACCAGTACTGGAGAACCGGTAGTAAAAATTCTGAATGGCCCCACCCCCATCTATTCTCTGCCTCCCAAGTCCCAGCTGATCGGGAGGAAATGGGGATTTTGCAATAACCTTCCCCTAGATTGGGGAGGGAATGGAGATTTTGCAGTATCCTTCCTCTGCCATGCCCACCAAGTCATGCCCACAAAACCGGTAGTAAAATTTTTTGAAACCCACCACTGGTTCAATCTACTTCAGAGATTTATTGGAGTGAGGAAATTAGGCTTTGTACTACTTTGAGATATAAAACACACTTCAAATTTTTTAAAAAAGCCCTGCTCTGTTCTGCAGTTCTGCTTGTAGTTTTCTCAAGAAAAGCCCCCCACATCACCGCCTTGCCTAGCAACACGTGCACAACTGCCTTGTCTGCTAACTCTTACCTGCTTCTTGAGCCAGATGTTGCATCCTACAGTTGCCAAGCAACCAAAGAAGATATTTGCTCTTGAATCCTATCAGTTCTCTAGTTCTGTAGGTCAGTGGTGGAAAATGTGAGGCAAAGCAGCCTCCAAGTAGGAACTGCACTAAACTATGTCTAGTTTAGTGAAAAGAAGGACTGGGGGTGACATGATAGCAGTGTTCCAATATCTAAGGGGCTGCCACAAAGAAGAAAGGGTCAAGCTATTCTCCAAAGCACCTGAGGGCAGGACAAGTAACAATGGATGGAAACTAAGCAAGGAGAGAGGCAACCTAGAACTAAGGAGAAATTTCCTGACTGGTAAAACAATCAGTGGAACAACTTGTCTCCAGAAGTTGTGGGTGTTCCAACACTAGAGGTTTTTAATAAGAGATTGGAGAACATTTGTCTGAAATGATATAGGTTTCCTGCCTGAGCAGGGGGTTTGAGTAGAAGACCTCAAAGGTCCCTTCCAACTCTGTTATTCTTTTAAGTACCTTAAGTAAAGGTAAAGGATCCTCTTGTACGTATGTGCTAGTCATTCCCGATTCTAGGGGGGCGGTGCTCATCTCCGTTTCAAAGCCGAAGAGCCAGCACTGTCCGAAGACGTCTCCGTGGTCATGTGGCCAGAATGACTAAATGCCAAAGGTGCACAAAATACCTTAAGTACCTTACTGGAAGCAAAAACACTAAGGGAAAAAATGGACCGGAATTCATCAACCAGCCTTGGAAAATAGCTAAGATTGCCAATCCTCCTCCTCCTCCTCTAAAGGATATGGACAACTCCTTGTTACTTAGGCCAAATTTTGACCAGATGTTTTGTAATGTTTCATTGGGAGATTGTCCTAGAGTTATCTCAGGTTTTAGAACAAGGGAATTTGATAGTTTTGTTAGACAGGAACTATATCAGAGGATAATTAGAACTGCAGAAAAAATAATTGCTACCAACTTGCCTTCCATTGAGGACCTGTATACTGCACGAATCAAGAAGAGGGCCGTGAAAATATTTGCAGATCCCTCGCATCCTGGACATAAACTGTTTCAACTCCTACCCTCAAAACGACGCTATAGAGCACTGCACACCAGAACAACTAGACACAAGAACAGTTTTTTCCCGAAGGCCATCACTCTGCTAAACAAATAATTCCCTCAACACTGTCAGACTATTTACTGAATCTGCACTACTATTAATCGTTTCATAGTTCCCATCACCAATCTCTTTCCACCTATGACTGTATGACTATAACTTGTTGCTGGCAATCCTTATGATTTACATTGATATATTGATCATCAATTGTGTTGTAAATGTTGTACCTTGATGAACATATCTTTTCTTTTATGTACACTGAGAGCATATGCACCAAGACAAATTCCTTGTGTGTCCAATCATACTTGGCCAATAAAAAAAAAAATTCTATAGGGAATTCCACTGCTTTACCATTTTGCTTCGCCCATGTGGTTGATTGCTTAATTTCTACTTTTTCTTGTCCTGACTATAAACTTAGATGCTTTCCATCATTGGCATGATTGATTACTAAGATATTTCCTTGACCTTCTCTGCCTTGTTTTACTGAAATCACTTTTGCTGCCAAGATGGGTCTTTACAATCTGATTTGAGGTTTAAATAGAGAGGCTTGGGCAGTAGTTTCGGGCTTCCAAGGGGATGTGGCCAAATGAGATTTCTGCTTTTATTTTTAAAGCATAATTCAGAGGGAAGGAGGGAGAAGATTTAAGAAACACATTAGTTCTTTTGAAAAAAAATCTATAAATTAGAATCAGACTATCATATGAATACCAACATTTGTACATTAGGCCACCTATTGCTTTCTAGTAGCAATGTCCATTTTACTTTTTGTCCCTTATAGATCAGAATCAGAATAACTTCATTGTCCACATTTCTACACCATATTCCAAATATGATTGCCAAACATTTCAAGATGTATTATCATGACGATGATGAAGGCGATGGGGATGGTTGGTTGCACAATTAGCCATTGTGGCATTTTTGGATTTGGCATTTTTGTCCGCCTAACGAGTGTTTCCTAAAGAGCTGGGACTGGTAGATGTTGTTTGATGTTGGTATCATTGCAGGATGTAAGCTGTTCCAAATAAAGTTGTCTTTTGAAACAGTACATCATCTTATAAAACTTCTCTTTCAAATGATAATTCATTGTAAATTTCAGTTCTTTGCTCCACGTATTCTCCTATTGGATCAAGCATTACAGTCTATTATATCCATTTTTTGCCCATTTAATCGTACAATCTTTGACATATTCAACTTCCATATTCATTTTCACTAGAGGTTTATACATCTTATCAATAGCATGCTCATCATTAGTACACACATCCAACTCGAAGTCAGTTTTCCCATTTGTAAATCAAAAGTCTCCTTGTCCAACTTAAATCTTCCCGTCAACTGAACACAAGCAAACGATTGACAAGTGTGACCTTCTGTTTCCAATCCTTCTCTTGTTTTTAATTTAGTTCTTTGAAAAAAGTCAATAAATCAGCATAGGTCAACCATGTTGGGTAACTCATTTCTCTTCTGAAAAAGGTTTCTTGAGGTAACAGCCATAGAGGAATTTTGGAGTCAGTTTTGCTTTATACCTGTTCCAAACCTTCAATATGACATGCCTAATAAAATCATTTTTAAAATCTATGTTAAACTTAAATTTGTCATGCCATAAATAGCCATGCCACTCAAATCTTAAATCATGTCTTTTCATCTCTAATAATCTCCTGTTTCTCAAAGTCACCTGTACTTTCATCTATACCAGACAGCAAGCAACAAAATACAATTTTAGAACATGCCATCCTAACCCACCTCTTCCTTTAGCATCTTGCAACAATTTATATTTAATTCTTGACTTTTTTTAATCTTGGCATACAAACTCAGAAATATCTTCTTGTTGTCAGTATCAATATTGTTGGAAATAAAAATAGCATCCTAGGTAAAACATTCACTTTAATCACTCAAATGCTACCCACAAATGGCAGTTGTAATTTGTCACAGATTTTGGTTTCTCTCAATTTGGAAGTTTTTTTTAATATGGCTTTTCTGGAGCACTTTTGGGAGAAGATCAAATTATACATAAATTCCGATGTACTGTTGTGGTCCGTCAGCAACCTACGAAGCTGGCAATGGAGTCGGACAGCGATGAGGCTGAGGTGAGGCCAGGGCCTTCGGGAAGTGAGGTGCGGACTCCAGAGCCTCCAGAGCCTGATAGTAGTGAGGCAGAGGAACAGGAGGAGAAGAGAAGAGCTGCCAGAAGGCAAGAGCAGCTCAAGCAGAGAGGACAACTCGGGAGTAGGGCCAAGAGATGATTGGCCCCTCCCATAAGGCTTAAAACAGACCAGCACCGGTGTTTCAGCTTGCCGGAAAACAACGTTATAGCTCTGCTTCGTATACATCTTTGTTTTTGTGGCTTCTGGATGTTTGCCAGGAAGGGCCTTTGGCAGTTTGCCTAATTGGACTAAGGTTTGTGAGATAACTGAGGAATTTGTGTTGGGAGGCATTTGTTTTACTTGGAGTTGAACGACGCTGGGAATGAAGTAATTGCCAGCTTTCGAATAAAGTTTGTTTTTCCATGGACTAAGTTTATTACTACCTACTTGGGCCTGGGTCACAACATGTACCATTTTTGCCACATGGTCATGTCTCGTTTCATAATCTGTCTGGCAATTTGGCTCCAGCCACTTACCAGGTGAACCACAGTCTCTTTATTTTCACAATCTGCATTCGCTGTTTGCGTCCTGGTTTTTGACGTTTCATCTTTATGCCATTCGTGGTTGCTTGTCCTTGCTCTTCTGCTGTAAATCTTAAGGCTTTTGTTTCTTTCTTGAGGGGGTCCAATCTGAAGCCATCGTCAAATTTTATTACTGTTCCCCTTGCCTTCCATTTCTTTCATGCCTTAACCAGGCAGTGTTTTAGCTTTCCAATTTTTCATTTATAGTTGCAACTGTTCGGTTTTATATGACACCTTTGATTTTGTCACTCTAAAAACAGCTTTCCTATAAACATTTATTAACACCTTTTCTTTGTCATTAAATTATTTAGATCAGTGTTTCTTAATCAGCTTTCTTCTGTGCTCCACCCCATCCAAGTCCCATTACTGATGAAAAATATTGCCACTTACATGCTTGGCTTGTAAACAGAGCATACTCAGTATGTTTTTAGGTTTATTTTAAAGGCAGTATTTGCATAATGTACCCCCTTGCTTTTCTGTAGCTTCCTCATATGTACTGTGGTCCCCCATTACGTTTTTTCACTTGGGGCCCCTAAGGGCCCCTAGAGGTCCATATAGCCATGATTGAGAGCTACTGATTTAGACCTCTGATCACCTCCTACAGATCTGCCTCCCTTCCAATATGCCATGATCACCATTTTGCCACGTTTAGTCCAAATCATCTATGTAACTTTAGTGATGTAATGCAAGATGTATTTTCAGATTTTCCCATCTAAAGCATCTGGTTCAGCTTATGTCTAGTCAGAAATATCTACTGTGTAGTAGGGATTGTCCAAACAATAATTGTCTGATTGTATTACTTGCATTCACATTTTATTTTATAATTTATTTTACATATTAAGAGCTGGGTTTTTTTTGCCACCTGGGCATGCAAAACTTGGTTCTAAAAGATGCAAATACTCATAGCTTTCAGCAATTGTTAGGATCTGATTTTAGTGTCATTCTATTGTTCCATTCTACCTGAATATTCTATTTTTCCTTTTTTTTATTTCAAATGTCAAATATGTATGCAATCCAAATGCCAATCTTATGTCATCACTGTATTTAAAAGCAATTTTATTTCTCTAGAGAATTTTTTACAGAGTTTCAAATCATCCATCTAGAGCAAATGTGAGACTTTTGCCTCTCGCTTGGATAATTCATAACTCAATAATGTTTTATTCAAAATTACCATCAATAGAAACAGAGTCTGCTAGAAAAAGTCCTCTTCTGAATTTGATCTCTCCAAGTTCTTCTACATTTGTCATCATTATTGTTTTCCATTATTCTAAAATGCATTTTAAAAATTTTATAGTATCAAAAGATTCCAATTATTTTTTAAAATCCAATTATGGAGTAGTTTGGAATGTTTTTAGTTATTACTCCAGGCCATATAAAGCCTTATTTTATACCTTTAGAATTTTTAAATACTATTTATAACAATCCACAGTTGATCTTTTGTTCCTCTAGAACTTTTGGATTTTCTCTATAAGGTACATGTTACTGGCAATTATTCTTGTCCACAACTTGAATGTTGTAGATAGACAATTGTTAGGACAAAAATTGTCGGGTCTTGCTTTTATTTTGTCTTTCATGATCATGTTGTACCTTGATGAACGTATCTTTTCTTTTATGTACACTGAGAGCATCTGCACCAAGACAAATTCCTTGTGTGTCCAATCACACTTGGCGAATAAAATTCTATTCTATTCTATTCTATTCTATTCTATTCTATTCTATTCTATTCTATTCTATTCTATTCTATTCTATTCTAAATGTTTGATCTGCAATGAGCCAGTCCTCTATTGATCTTAGCTGCAACACGCGAGTGAAATGATTTGCAAGATGAGAGTGTAAAATGCATTTCAAAATTGACTCGAGTCATCTTATTCTGTTACACTCCAATTTTTCATTTTCTAAGCCTGTTCCCTCCCCACCCCCCATTTTTACTGTCACGGTATTTTCCATTTGTTCGGGTTTAGCCTGTTTTTCTATATCAGACATTCATGTAGGCATTTCATTGTACTGGATATACCAAATGTTTTCCAAAATACCAGTATTTCTCTTTAGTTTTTAGGGCATTTACTTTGATTTTTATATTTTCAATTAAGCTATGGAAAAATAATGTTCTTTAATTGCCTAGTTTGCTCCAGTTGCTGGCTTCTACTTTAACATCATTCAATTTTATTAGAAGTTACTACCAATCTCTTAATTCCTGCTTGACTTTGGGAATTGTCTAGCTGTCTAGGATGCATTGTGTTTCAGACTTTTTTTTTTATTTTCTGATTTTTGTTGTTGTTTTTCTGTTTTAAACTTTGTAGGTTGCTGCTTCCTTTTAAAACTGATCTAGATTCCAACCTAAGTTTTAATAGATTTTCAAATTTATATATTAGATTTTTATTCCATCTTTATTACCTTATAAAAATTTCAAGATGGTGAACATACATAATACTCCTTCCTCTTCCTCTTCCTCAGTTTTTTTATTTTATTTTATTTTATTTTGTCACAACAGTATATGCAAACATTGACATAAAAACAACAACACATCATATAAACCTATATATAAGCTAATATATGTATAAAATATAAAATATAGGCTAAATATGTATATATATAAGCAAATGTATTAATCTGATATAATGAAGGGAACAATAGGACAGGAACGGTAGGCACGTTTGTGCTCTTATGCAGGCCCCTTATATTCCTCTCAGGAATGGGGTGAGGTCAATAGTGGACAGTTTTTGGTTGAAGCTTTTGGGATTTTGAGAAGACACCACAGAGCAACAACAACCCTGTGAGATGAGTTTGCTGAGAGAGTGACTGGCTCAAAGTCACCCAACTGCCAACCAAATCTGCACATGCAAAGCATCATGTAAACATTTTCTTTGGGTAGATTTTAAAGGAGGTAATCTTTGTTTTTGTGATTCTTTTATTCCAAAACGTTTACTCTAAAATATTGGTGATATTCAGACAATTGTAGCTATGTTTCCTTATTCTGAAGTTCATAATTTTCATTGGCTGCATCAAAATGGATTTTATATCAACTTGTTCTATTGTTTTTGTAGTACATGTTCAGCTTCAAATCTTTCTTTCATTTTAATTATTCCAATTCATTAATTTCTATGCTTGTAAAACCTGATTTCTTGGTTTATGAGATTTCTCTGATCCATAAGTTATTGCTCAGTGATATTTGATTCCAGAAATTTTATTTTACAATTTATTTTTAGAAATTGCAACTCAGTGAGTTTGAATCATAATAACATGTCATGATTTTTGATTGTCATTGGTTGGCTCCTTTTTTTCAATGACTTATTTCTAGTGGCCTTGCAATTCCTTGACCTAGCAGACTAGTAATACCCAGAAACCAGAACAGATGCAGCTCTTAAACCAGACAATGTCTCAAATTGTATATAGAAATGGATAGTTGGAATGTTCTTATTTCAATTTTCTAAGTTAAGGCTTGTCTGGCTTGGAAAACTCTTACCATAGCTATGCTACTCCCAGATCTTGGCTAGCACAGCAGTGGTGTGTTGCCCCCGGTTTGGACCGGTTCTATAGAACCGATAGTAAAACCAGTGGGAGGCTCTGCCCACTGACCTAAATGTCATCAAAAGTGATCTGCGCATGCGCAGAAGTTTCTGCACATGGCACATTCCATGCGTGGGCATGATGTGAACCGGTAGTAAAAGTAAGTAGAACCCACCCCTGTAGCATAGCATAGCATAGCATAGCATAGCATAGCAGAGCAGAGCAGAGCATTGCAGAGCATTGCAGAGCAGAGCAGAGCAGAGCAAAGCAGAGCAGAGCACTCATGTTAGAAGCACCGAGATACATATGGGTTGAAAGGATTAACCGTTGACATCACCATTACCTGGGGGATGCCCAGTTGGGGGTTCCTTTCATATCCAGGGCAGGAGCTGGAGCAACCCCGCCCAATAACAGCACTCAAGTCTTGAACGCAGAGACTTTGGTTGCATTGCGGGCATTCAGCCCCACTATTATGACAAGGTGACATCCCATAACAGAGTTGTTGGTTGTTAGATGGTTGATATTCCCTTTGTAGCTTAGCTGTCTTCTTGCATATGGAATTGGAATCAGATCTCTTGATTCTTGGCCTTAGGCCGCAAAATGTCATACTGTCTGTCTGCCTGTCTGCCTGTCTGTCTCTCTCTCTCTCACGCACACATGAGAATCAAACAGTCCTCTATTGCCACAAATTCTGTAGTTAAGTTTCCTGCAGCAAAATACTCTGAAGTGTCTTGGCCTGCAAAATATGATTGCTGGAGGAAACATGTTGTATTGTTGGTTTTACTGAAGCTTGTCGTATGTGGATGTACGCCTTTTCTTATTTTTTTACATTCAAGCCTAATACGGGTCTTCACAGGGTCTCCCATTTTGCAAAAAGTTTTTAATGGCCCTGGCAGACTCCACAAGGGCAGCCGTTGCCATTTTTATGCATCGCCTGTTGCTCTGGCTGGATTGGGCTTCAGCCCTCAAGCTTTACTCGATCGGCAGCTAAATTATTTCTTGGGCGTGCGTTGCACAGCCATCACATGCAGGCCTGCCTCCTGTTTTAGCATTCCAGACCAAGCGCTCCAGCGAGTAAACAGAGACAGAACTCCAGTGCTGTGGATGCTGCTTCCCTTACAAAGATCGCAGCTGCAGACACAGAGGCCTCCTCGTTCCGGCAAACACAGATTCCATATATCATGGTTCAAATGACTGCCTGCCAGCTAAAATGCCAGGGAACAATCCACAAAGTGGCTATAAAATAAATGTTTGCAGAGGGTAGCCATTAACCACTAAAAGGGAGGGAGGCTGTCAGATTGGGTGTTGTCAGGTTTTTTTTTAGAAATTTGATTACACACACACACACATTCAAAACTGATGTTGCACTTTTAGAAAGTCATTAAAGCCGATGGCCAGGTTCCCTTGCAAGAAGCAATAGGCAGCTGTGGAGGAATTTGGGGGAATGGGATTGAAGAAACAGAACCGTGTTTAATCTGAAAGGAAAAGCCCTTCAAGGTAGTCCAGGCAAAAAACAACCACCATGAGTATTAGTACTACCTTTATCGTCAGGCTACAGTAACAGAATCTTGCAAGCGTGAAAAAAATCCCTGTCTTTATTTTTATTTTCCAGAAAACTAGGGAGGGCCCCTTCCGAGGTGCTTCCCATGGGTTGAGTGGGTTCTATGCAGAGGTGGTATTCAGCTGGTTCTGACCAGTTCTAGAGAACCTGTAGTGGAAATTTTGAGTAGTTCGGAGAACCGGCAAATACCACCTCTGACTGGCCCTGCCCCTATCTATTCGCTGCCTCCCGAGTCCCAGCTGATTGAGTCCCAGCTGATCAAGTCCCAGCTGATTGGCTGGGTCTTCTTTTGTTGACCTGCACAGGGAGCTGGAAAGCAGGTTAGTGGGGTGGGGAGGGAATGGAGATTTTGCAGTATCCTTCTCGAGTGGGGTGGAAATGGAGATTTTACAGTATCCTTCCCCTGCCACGCCCACCAAGCCATGCCCACCAAGCCATGCCCACAGGACTGGTAGTAAAATTTTTTGAATCCCACCACTGGTTCTATGGGTTGTGATACCTATTCACCAACGATTGTCTAGTCTGCAGCTCTTCCTCCTGTTTCCCAAGGTCATTCCCACAGACCATTACAGAAAGGGAAGTTGAAGCCAGGCAGCCTTCAAATGGGATCCAGGATCCAATGAATGTCCCTCTCGCTTATCAGTGTTGTTCTCCCATTACTTAGTGAGCTGTGCTTAGTAGTTAGAATCCAGTATTGCAGGCTGACTCTGCTCACTGCCAGGAGTATGATCCTGATCGGCTCAAGGTTGACAAAGCCTTCCATCTTTCCAAGACCAGTAAAATGAGGACCCAGATTGTTGGGGGCAATAGGCTGATTCTGTAAACAGCCCTGAAAGTGCTGTAAAACATTACGAGATGGTGTATAAGTCTAAGTGCTATTGCTAAGTGCTATTCCAAGGAGGGAGGTGTTTTGAGTTTGACCAGAGTACAAGCATAACATACAAAGTGCTCCTGGCTACCAAGATAGATTTATGAATGAATGAATGAATGAATGAATGAATGAATGAGAGACTGTGGGCAGTGTAGAATAAAACATTGAAATATAAAACAGTATATATGCTGTGTGTGAAAGGGCAATTTAAATAAATCAAGTGATTTCCAGGTTCTCGCTCAACAATATAGATAGTCCACAACATATGACCATAATTGGGACAGTAATTTTGGTTGCTAGGGGATGCCATTGTTAAATGAATCTTCACATGACTGGACCTGATTTTACAACCATTTTTTACCATGGTTAAAAAATGGTTAGTGCACAGTTACCATGCATTAAGTGAATAATGCAATTGTTAAGCAAATTCCACGATTGGCATTGCCTGTTGGAAAGTGGCTTGGAAGATTGCAGATTGGGACTGGAGGAAGTTGCAACCAGTTGTAAATGCCAAGTATTCAAATTGTGATCACATGACTGTGGAGTGACTGTGGTGTGAGAATTGTAACTTTGAGGACATTTTATAAATCAGCAGTTCCCAATCTTTGCGACTTGGCAACCCAGCTGGGGGAGGGAGGTAAAAGGGGAATTGGGCCGCCTGAGCAGTGGGTCGGCTAGCACGTGTAGGCCCACATGCAGCCCTTGCACAAGGGAAGGCTGGCACGCAGGTGCACAGTTCGATTTGGGCAAGCGGTGGGCTGACACGCCGCTCTCACAAGTTGAAGTGTGCACATGCACGTTCCGGACAGCCAATCACGTGGCCCAATTCCGAACAGGCCACAGTCTGGTAGTGGTCTGTAGTCTGGGAGTTGAGGACCCCTATTGTAAATCACTTTTTCTGAGGCCATCGTAGCTTTTGAACTATTTGTTAAACGAATGGTCATAAGTCGAGAACTACCTGTGACAACATCAGTTAGACTCTGACAGGCAAAATGAGCTCCTCACAGTTTAAGGACTCTTAAATGATTAGGAAGCCAAATGGCTACGGGTAACGGGTTAGATCAATCTACCGTTTCTATATTGAGGTCACACTCTGCAGAGTTAATAATGGGCATTGAGTTCCAATGAATTACCTTGATGTTTGCCTTTGAAATAATTTTGTCTCACAAGACTCCTCTAGGTCAAACCCCTTATGACAGGCAGCATTTCAGGTTGGCAAAAAAATCACTTCTTGCAGCGAAATGATGAAGGCACCAATTCCCAGAGTTTGTTTGTAGCTGCTGGTGTTTCTTTTCCGAAAATATTGCTGTTTTATTTGTCGGTGTGACCCTCGAGAAGAGAAGGGAAAATGTGGAAGGGACGAAATGGGAAAAGAAAGTTGTTAATGGAAGAGAATAAAAGAAAGGGCAACTTGATTAAAAATATCTGTTCATAAAATTCTAATTTATTTGGAAAGCAACTGACAGTCATCTGTCTTTTTTTCTATTTTTTTTCCTCCCCTGGAGCAAAAATGTATTGCCATCTGGCTTCTGGTCATTCATTCATGTCTTTGTTTATCATATCTACATCACATCAATATCTGACTGTTAAGTCTGGAAATCCCAGCTTTAGGGGAGTTGCAACTGAAACCTTTATCCTAGCTATTCTTCATCTGGGTTTATTCGACATGCTTACTTTGGTTAAAGAGTTCACCAAGAATCAAGTGATTTTTTTGGTTTAGGATAGATCATTAACTAAGCTGGTGGTTTCACACAACTGTAAAAAACTTAAAACCTGACCAGTTCTGAAACCAACCAAATTTCTCATGCGGGTATGTAACCCCTGAGTCTTTGGTAGCCCTGGTGAACCAGCTTGTGAGAATCTCCATTACTCTGGTCTAGTCACATCTGAACGAAATAATTTTTGGTTGCTTTTGTTTTGCTGACAAGCTGTGGCCTTCCAGGATCTTGTCAACTCCTTTTCTCCCATCCCAGGCTCCTTGTTCTACCTGACTTTAATTTTAATTTCTAGATTTTCTTTTAAATTAAGTTTCACCAAAGGATAAAATAAAAAAGGGGGTGGGGCAGGGCAAAAAAGAGTTAAAGAAAAAGCAAAATCAGGAGGGCAAAAAGAAAGTTAAAGAGGGAAAGGGGGAAAAAGAAGAACAACTTCCAATTTTCTTCAGTACCCATAGAAGAGCCCAATGCTGGGAAAGATTGAGGGGAAAAGAAGAACGGGGCGACAGAGAATGAGGTGGCTTGATGGAATCACTGAAGCAGTGGGCCTGAGCCTAAATGGACTCCAGGGGATGGTAGAGGACAGGAAGGCCTAGAGGAACGTTGTCCATGAGGTCATGATGGGTCGGACATGACTTTGCAACTAACAACACCAATATAAAAAAATTAACCTCTTATTCTAAAATCAACAACGCACAGTATTTCTATAATCATAAAGAGTTCCAACTGTCAAATCTCAACATTAAATATTTGAGATTTTTTTAAAAAAAAATTACAGTTGGCTTGTGGAAAAACCTATTATCAATCTCTATCATGTTTATTTACAAGAATTGCCTCTGAGCCCTTTTGGTGTTCTTAGAAGACCAATGAATACATAAAATGGGTGGCTATAACCTGCTGGGCTTTCTGCACGTGGCCATCTTACCAGAAAGATAACTGTGGTGAGTAAGAGAGAGTAAAATGCACCTTGAGGGATAAGATTTGGTGAATGGTCTGATTTAAGATGGCAGCCCTTTTCTGAAGGGCTGGCTGAGTTTCTGTCTTCTCAACTTTTCAGTTTTGATATATATGGTTTATAGGGCCACCCATCTCACGCACAGGTGACTGAGTAGCACACAAGGATTAAAACCACAATGTATAACCCCAGGATAAAACAATGGCCCAACTCACAAAATAAATAAAAAAACAAAAACATCAATAGGACCAGAGATCACTTAAGTTCTGACTCAAACCTGGGGAAATGCTTCCCTTCCCATCTATTCTCATGGAATTGCTTCCTCATAAAACCTCTGAATTTTCTATAAACTAACTGGGTCTTTTATAATAATGCATTGTTTTGTTTTCCCACAATACTTTTCATTATAATAAGTGACAATCTGACAAAATAGCTTATATTCTGAACAAAACACACCACTTTTATTTATTTATTTTGTCGAGTACATATTAGATAATATATATAAGTATAAGCATGAATTGAATACATAAAATGAATACAACTAAAGGGAACATTAGGACAGGGATGGTAGGCACGCTGGTGCTCTAAAGCACGCCCCTTACAGACCTCTTAGGAATGGGGTGAGGTCAACAGTAGACAGTCTTAGGTTAAAGTTTTGGGGGTTTAGGGATGAGACCACAGAGTCAGGTAGTGCATTCCAGGCATTGACCACTTTGTTACTGAAGTCATATTTTCTGCAATCGAGTTTGGAGCGGTTCACTTTAACTTTGTATCTATTGTGTGCTTGTGTATTGTTGTGTTTGAAGCTGAAGTAGTCATTGACAGGTAGGACATTGTAGCAGATGATTTTATAATGTTGTGACTTCGGCCCCCGAGCCTGTCCTCATGGAGGAGGATGACTCTGAGAGTGATGGGAAAGAGCCGATAAGGCCTTCCTCTCCCGGATCCTCCTCTCTGGCACCGCCCTAGGTTCCAGCTGCAGGCCAGGAAGAGGAACTGACAAGGCATCCCTCCCCCGGACCCTCCTCCTCCCTGGCAATGCCTCAGGTTACAGCTATGGAAGATCAATCTTGGATTGACCTGAGGCAGCGGCGAAAAGATAAGCATGCACAGCAAAGGAAGAGGTGTGGCAGGCCCAGAGATTGCTGAGTCACTGAGCCACACCCCACAGGGGATAAAAATGGGTGGAGTTGCCATCTGGCCCTTGTGACAGACAAAAAGCTACCAAGTGCAAACTGCAGATCGGTCGTTTGGGAGTTAAAGGCCTGGACTTTGCAAAGGCTTTCTTTCTGTGAGCTCTTGGCAGCGGATCTTGGACACATGGGCTTCTCTGTAAGAGATAAAGAACTCAGAACTTGGCAGGCCTTTGCACTGTAGCTGCCAAGTCTTTCCTTCACTACCGAAAATCAGGTCTGTTGCAAATATAAAGGACTGTGGGACACACATCTCTGCGTCTTCTCTGTGAAGTGGGGGCGGGGGGACAGAACATATGAGCTATGCTCAGGTCATACCGAAGGCAGCATAGTTCTAAATTTTCTAAACCCAGAATTTCAAGTCTGGTAGCATAAGGTATTTTGTTGCGAGCAGAGGAGTAGAGGACTCTTCTTGTGAAATATTTCTGGACGCACTCATTTGTATTAATGTCCGATATGCAGTGCGGGTTCCAGACAGACAAGCTGTATTCGAGAATTGGTCTAGCAAATGTTTTGTATGCTCTGGTTAGGAGTGTAATATTACCGGAGAAGAAGCTACAACCTAATCTTATTCATAATTAGTTGAATTCTCCTTTGGAATCAAGGCTATATTAACTGTCTGATTCCAGTATTTGACTAGAAGGTGAGTTTATGCAAAACATCCCTTCAGTTTTAGTGATCAAATGTATTTTAATACTTTAAACTGAGTTGGACACTTCTAATCAAATCTTCGATGGCCATTTCCCGAATCAATGGAATCAGAGAGATAATTGCACTCGGAACAAGCACAATTCTTCCTTCTGAACCCTCCAAGGCAGCATTCACTATAACATCTCAAGGCAGCTATTTCCAAAAGCGAATTCTGTATGATGTGAAGAACAGCTTATTTTGCCCTGCCGACATCTGCAGTCAGATCATTCAGACAGACTTGGATAAGTGCCCTAAACAGATGGGTTGAGTGAACTATTGATATCTTTATATCTGTCACAGCTGATATGCAGTTAATTCTGCCTTACATTGTTGGTTAAGGTACAGCTTAGTGAAGCAATTAATCTTACATTTTTTTTACCTTTAGGAAATCAGCAAAAAGCAGCTGTTTTGCTCATTTTGCTAAGTGGGCCCTTATAGCTCATGCTAAATGTTGCTTGGAAGCTGATTGTAACCTAGTAATCCCCTTATCTTGCTTTTGAGCACTTTTGAGCACTTATCCAAACTTTCTAGAGACTTTGCTGTCTTTATATTTTGCATGAATGATGGAGAGATGTCTTCTGCAGGACATAGGAATGTAAGTGTTGAAGGTTTATCAAAAGAGGTATGTAACAGAATTATAGAGGAAGTAGCTCACCTATGTTGATAAAGGCTACATAGTTTGGGTTTTGTTTTTTAATGGAAACAGAAAGAAGATCCTGGATTCATAATTGTTTGTAAGAATATTAGTTTAATAAGGTAGTGTCCACAGAATGGTGGGGTTCCCTGGCATTGCCTCAAGAAGTAAGCAGATGAAAATGGGATGGGTAATATCAACCTGGAACAGTCATATTTGTCCCTGTTTATCTTGATCTATTGTTGGATGCAAGTGAAATGGGAAATGACTCTGATTGGACTCAGCAGATACAAATTCAATAAAATAAATAAGGGCAGCAAAATACTCTAGAGAAGTATGTGTCTATTTTAATCTCTGAGGAGCCTTTCAAATTGGCCAGTTGCAGGTAAAGGGCAGCTGCCTGGCCCCACCTAATCCTGCTGATTGATAGGACTGGGGCCTTAGCACCACTGATATTTTCTTTGCATAGCATCCTACATCAGCTACAAACCTTTTGTGTAAGTAACTGTGTTAGTAATTAATATATCCCAAACAGTTAAGAATTTAGTGGCACTTTAAAATATAATGCATTATGGTGTAAGCTTTTCTACTACAGTACATTCCACTTCATCAGATGCATAAGTGCAATCTTGCGGGAACAAGAGTGTGTTGCTATAGCTAATAGTGACAAAGCCATTCTAGATCCTCCTTTACTTGACATACTAACTTTCTAAGCATATATAAGTGTTTATTTTGGTACAAGAACCTATTCACTGATGTGAAGGCCTTGCATTTTGAAAACTATCTAAAGGAGGGGTGTCACGCTGTCATCATGTGACATACCATGACTTCCCCCCCCTTCAGTAAGCCGGGTGTGGGCGTGGCTAGTGTGTGATGCATCTGGCCCATGGGCCGCAAGTTTGACAACCCTGATCTAAAGGCTCCTTGTCACATTTGATGTATTTTACTATGTGTAGGACAGGTTTCTTCTACATTATACCACAGTTTTTCTGTCACCACAGCCTCTGGAGCTGCAATGGAATAGCCACACTTCTCCTTTCTCTTTGGTATCTTATTGCAAAGAAACCCACTTTATTATCAGACTGTCGTGGCAGGAAATATTCTGATGTATAGGTACTTGTTCTTCACTCTTTTTCTCTCCTCATGTCTTTCCTTCATTTCCTGCACACAATGACAGCTGGGAAGGTTTGCACAGATATTTTGTACACCTGTATGCATATCCCTTTAAAAGAAGGGTGCAGCCCAGTGATGAAATCCATTTTTTTTTACTACTGGTTCTGTGGGCATGGCTTGATGAGTGTAATGTGGCTTGGTGGCTTGATGGGTGTGGTCTGGCTTGGTGGCCTTGGCTTGGTGGGTGTGGCAGGGGGAGGATACTGCAAAATCTTCATTCCCACCCCACTCCAGGGGAAGGATACTGCAAAATCCCCAGTTCCTCCCTACTCCTGGGGGAAGGATATTGCAAAATCTCCATTACCACCCCACTCTGGGGCCAGCCAGGGGTGGTATTTGCTGGTTCTCCGAATTACTCAAAATTTCCATTACCGGTTGTCTGAACTGCTCAAAATTTCCAGAATTCTCCAGAACCTGTCGAAACCTGCTGGATTTCACCCCTGGTGCAGCCCTGAATTTCATTCCTTTGGCTTAGCCCTCTACAGACAGTAATATAATATTAATATTTCTGTATTTAAAATAAAAAGGGAAAGGGGTAAAAAAGGTTTTCTTTCATGACATCAGCCTTGCTGCATTTCATAACAATGAAAGAGAATAGAATTTGCAATGAAAACCTTAAGGATTCATGGGCTTAGAGAAAGTAGCTTAATGTTAAAATGAAGTTATCCCTGGATAGCAATTGTTAATATTGTTTTTTAGGTTATTACTACTTCGTCCACTTTATCATACAATTTTATCATATAGAAAAATGATACACAGAAGAAGGCATAAAGGAAGTAGACCACTTGTCTGAAGTCCAAAACTCTAAAGGTGACAAGCTTTGTAGAAGTGAGACATGAAACTTGTCTTGAATAGTTCAGTTCTGAAATTTGGTTCTTATATAAGATGGATTTATTTGTGCTCCTTCCACGATATTCCATTCTATATTTCCACAAATTTTTTTTTAATAATCACTCAGGCACTGCAGCCACTTAGAATTCTTAGCTGTCAATAGCTTACTTTTGAGTATCCTACTTTGTTGAGTTGGCTTTTCCCTTATCAATGTTTGGTACATCTGCAAACCTTGAGTTTTTTCTGACTGAACTTGTAGATATTTTCTTCTTCAGCATTGGTGGTCCTGTCTACAAAAGATGTATACATCAAAGAATCAGTTGGGTGTTATACATTGAACATATAAATCAGCCTTGAGAGTCTGCTAAAAGACCATTTTGTTGAAGATATCTTATTCCTAAAGGTAGTTCAACCTAAATAAACTGTTCGATCTTAATAGTCTTTGAAGCTGATTTTCCATCATCTCTTCCTTGGAATTTTAGGTGGGCTAATTCCTTTTAAAATTTGTCTTTAAGTACATTACAAAGGATCTGATTAAATATTTGACATTTTTTTTAACTTAAAAACATAATTAACATCTAAGCTAGCTGAACCAGGACCGTATTGGTGGCCTTTTTAGCTACAAGTGAGCTTTTCTAAACTTGGGTGGTTAAGATAAGGTTAAATTTTGGATCCCAAATAGATGAGAGTGGTTCCACAAAGATAGAATCAGAATGTCAAAGGATACAGATTCCTTCATTTTCTTTCTATTAAGATATCTTTCCACACCTATTCTCTTTGAATTAATGCCCTATTCCACTTCCTTCAGGTCTATTAAGCCATTTGAAAGCAGTCATCAGTCTACATAGCAAGTTCCAAAATGGGAAACTGTTACTCCAGGTTGATGAACAGTTATTAGTTAGCATGGCCAAGGAGAAAGGATACTAGTATAGCAACATAGAGGTCCAGAGTGCCACATCTTTGATAAAATCTGGGTTATCTATCTTGCAGATGCATTTGAAATAAAAGGACTCTTGGTGGATGGTAGAAGAACCGTCCTTGTTTGAATGCTCAGGCCAACTCTTTCTCTCTTGAATGCCAGTGGGGTATTGAGGTGTCAGACAAGGAACAGGAAGGCCCAGCTTCAAACCAAACATTGCCTTGTTAATTCAATGGGGTTTTGGGTTAATCTCTCTCTTTCTTGAACCAACCTACCTCACAGAGTTCTGGGGAAAAAAATAAGACTTGTTCTGTGATTAGATATCAGTGATTACTCAATAAAAATATACTAAATGTCAATAAATATGAAAGTATTCAGTGTATAAAACTCCCATTATTTAGGATATTGGTAGATAGACACTACATTAAAAAGTTGAAAAGCAAATTAGTAATAAATAGTTAAAATCCAGAAGTTAAAAATACTTATCATTTATTCTGATAATATTAAACCAGCTAAAATTACTGGAGGTAGGACTGATGGGGATTTGATCTTGACTCAGGCTTTTCCAGTTTAATATTATCTAAATTAGATATTAAGGTGGCTCAGGGGTTAGGACGTCAAGCTTGTCGATCGAAAGGTTGGCAGCTCAGTGGTTCGAATCCTAGTGCTGCTGTGTAACGGGGTGAGCTCCCATTACTTGTCCCAGCTTCTGCCAACCTAGCAGTTTCGAAAGCACGTAAAAATGCAAGTAGAAAAAATAGGGACCACCTCTGGTGGAAAGGTAACAGCGTTCCGTGCGCCTTTGGCATTGAGTCATGCTGGCCACATGACCATGGAGACGTCTTCGGACAGCACTGGCTCTTCGGCTTTGAAACGGAGATGAGCACCGCCCCCTAGAGTCGGCAACAACTAGCACATATGTGCGAGGGAAACCTTTACCTTTACCTAAATTAGATATATAATTGTATTATTGTAATTTAAAATCAGCGATGTGATACTTTTCAAAAGTTTCAAAAAGTTTCAACTGAGAACTATTGGGAAAACTTTGTTTTCAGCTAAGTAAGTTGTTGAATATACTGATTATTTATTAAATAGCTCCTGTAGCTAGTTCTAGCACTGATGATTCTTGAATAATAAATAAAGCTACATATGTAATGCAATCTTTTGAATGAGCTTTCCCACTTCTGGCACCCTCTAGATATGTTAGACTACAATTTCCATCATCCCCGCTTATCTTTGCAATGATATCCAAAAGGTAATTCTAATTAAGTTCAGTGGAGCTTCTTTGGAGATAAAGAATCACAGCCCTAAGAGGTGATGCTTTAAAACAAATCTTCTGAACGTTCAAGACAATCTCCCTTAATACCCTACAGTGTTTTCCATAAAAGAGCCAATGTATTATGATTCAGGAATTATATTCCTTTATAATTATAATTAAAGGCAAAGTTAGGCTTCTTCATCAATGCCTTTCTGAAATTAAACACGTTCTCTGATTGCTTCATCACGAAAAGGCAATCAACTTGAGTGGAAGGTAGAATTAAAAAAAGAAAAGGAAAATTTTGCCTCAACAAATCACAGGTTGCCGTGGTCTCCGGCATAGCAGCAGGTTTGCCATGCCGATCTGAAGATCGTCTTCTAAGTCATAAACTGGCTCATTTGGATTTTTCCCCCTGCAGAATGCCTCCTGCACAATGTGAAACGATCCTATGAGAAATTAATAATTCAGATTCCCATTTTAAAGCAGCCTGTCAGAATAATGGAAGAAGGGAAAGGATTAACATTAATGGCTGTAGCTGTAGCTTGGCTATGGAGGTAGACAAGAATTATCTAGGATTAAAAAATAAAATAAAATTGAAGGATGATTAGATGATAACAGAGATGCAGTGAAAAATTCTCTTTACTCTCACCTGGCAGTTGTCTAGATTTGTTTAGCCAAGATCTGGTGGGCCTAATTAATGGCTCTCTTCCTCATAGTCAGTCAGAATGCTCTCCTCTGATTCTTGAGCTGGCAGAAAAGAATGCAATCATGGCATTTGTTGGCCCATTCTGGATTTCTATTCTGCATAGTAATGAGGCCAGCGGATGGTGCTGCCCTTACTTCGTTATTGTCGACCGAGTTAAGCAAATGAATTGGTGGATCTCCTTGTCTTCACTTCTTCTCTCACAGAGCATCACCTGATAGAGGGTAAACAATCATCAATCATTCTCCTTAACAGTCAAGAGTATTTTAAATGGATGCTTAGAAGAATGGATGTATCCACTTGCCAAAGTGTCCAATTAAAAGGTAGTAGGAAAGAAGCTGTCCCCATGCTCCTTGTAATCTAGGCACCTATTACCTGTCACTTGGTGTTGTGACCTAGGGTCACTTAGGCATAAAAGATACACTTATTCTTAAAATAACCCTATTTTATTATAACAGCTGGGAATTACTTCATTCCCAGCTTAGTCCAAATTAATTCCAAAGCAAGTCCTTCAGAAAAAGCCCTTCGGCCTTATCACAAACCTTTGTCTTCTTTGGCACCCTGCCAAAGGCTTTTCTTGGCAAAGTCCCACAAAGTTCAGAAACAAGAGATGCCGACTAGAAACCAATGTAGCAACGTTGCTTTCCTGCAAAGAGCCCAAGAGCCTTTGCTGCTCTTTTAAGCCTTGATGATTGGGAGGGGCCAATCATCTCCTGGCCTTACTCCTGAGTCATCCTTTTTGCTTTAGCTGCTCTTGCCTTCTGGCAGCTCTGCATATGTGTGCACTAGGAACAGGCTCCTCCTGTTCCTCTGCCACTCTGCTGTCTGCCTCTGGAGGATCCGGAGTCCGCGCATCGCTCTCAGATGGCCCTGGCACCATCTCTGCCTCCAATGCAGAGCCCTCATCCAGGCCTTCCCTGGACTCCAGGATTGTCCCATTGTCCTCCCCAGCCTCCTCACTGTCCGACTCTGCTACCAGCTCCGCAGGCTGCTGGTGGACCACAACACTTGGGCTGTTTGTGAACATGAGCAAAGTACTCTTATAAACTCACATTCAAAAATAACCTGGCTGACAGAAAATAGATGCACACGAGAGATTGCAAGGAGATTGCTCCTAGGAGCATTAACCACTGAGAGCAAAATTTGTAGTGCTGGTACGCAGGACTCTGGAAATAATAGAAGTGATAAAACCAGTAAAAACACACTACACAAAATACCGTTAACAGCAGAGTGGAAAACTAGCAATGCACCAAAGGGTAGCGGTACTAACAACTGAAGGAACCTAGCCTGCTTTCTAGCATGATTTCAAAAGACCTCTAAAGTCCATATCTACAAGGAGCTCATCTTAGAATGCTGAAAGCAATGGATATGGAAAATTCCTTCACGAAAGCCAGATGTCCAAACTTTCCTGCAGTCCAAACAAAACTATCTGGGAAGGCTAGTATCTAGGGACCAGAGGGGAGGGGGCATGCTTGTAGCAGCCTGATGTGGCTAATTGGAGCTGAACAGAACTCAACCTCTAAAGCAAGGGAATCGAACTTTGTCAACTTTAAGACATGCTCTGGAAGTGGTCCACAAGTCTTGAAAGTTGCCAAGGTTGGGCATCCTTGCTCTAGAGCAGGGGTGTCAAACTTGATTTCATTGAGGGCTGCATCAGAGCTGTGTTTGACCTTGGGAGGCTGGGGTGGGCGTGGTGAGCTCGACATTCCTTGTATTGGGGGCGCTGACAGTGCCCTGAGCACTCTGCCAGCAAAAATGGGTTCCCGAGCTCCGTTTTTGGCTGTGACAGCCTCCTGCAACCCTCTGCCAATAAAAACGGAGCTTGGGAGGGCCACATGTGATCCTCCTGAGCACCTTTTTCACTGGCAGAGGCACTGCGGCCTGGTCCTTCACTGTTGGCAGGGTGGCCCCGTGGGCCAGATCTAAGCACCTTGAGTTTGGCACCCCTGCTCTAAAGCCTCAACCAGTAATGATTGGTGTGTTGTGCTAGGAAAAGAGGAAAGCACTCATTTCAAAGTGAACCAACGTGGTATGACTTTAAGCTGCTTCAGTTATGGGGTGAGGCTATGGCTGAAAGAAGCTTGATTGGAGTCCCTGAGGCACTGTGCCTTATTTTTTATGGCTGCTTCTTTCCTTCCAAGAGCTGATGAGGCTCCATGAAGCAAAGTCACACTGATTTATACTGCTCCATGAAGCTAAGTCACTGATTCATACAGCCCTAATGAGAGTCAAGAGATAGAATGCGAAAGAGTCAGCACCAAAATCAGAAGTCCAATTTGCTAACTCAGAATGAATCTGCCTCCGCGGAAGGATATGTTCAGTTTCTCTCCGATTCTATTCAAGTAGCTGACATCCCTTCTTTTCCAAACTTCTCTCTGCATTTACCTAAACTGAATTTCCTGGTCTAATTTATGGAATGAATGGCATAAGAACTATTCAGTACAGTTCTCATTTTTTTCCCTCCATCCTAGTTTTGAAATTCACGTAGAACACCAGTGGTCTTTTATTTCCCTAGAATTTTTTCATCGTGTGTCCATGCAAATGGGTATATTGATGAAATTCTAAAGCAAATTAATAAAGGCATATTGGTACGATCCTTTATTTCAGGATTATTTTGACATGATATTAATCAGTTCAGAGAAGCATATTTACTTAAATAAAATAGCATACAGAAATCAACTGAAACATGAAAACAGGAAAATCTCCTCATTCCTTTTTTGTGTGTGCTTGGAGCTGCTTCATGTACTGTCAGGGTTCCAAGTAACACCCCCAACGAAAGAAAACTCTGAGGCTTGAAGTTCCTCAATGTTCCATTTTATTAGAGATGTCATATTGGCACATCTGGGAAAACTCGAATCTGAAAGTTTTCAGGTTTTCCCCACCCAAAGGGAAATCCAAGCTCCTGCCCAGCACCCACATGTTCGTCATATGGTCCAATCAAAGCACCGTCCCAACTGGAGATGCCTCCCAGTTCCAGCCCTCCAGGTGCAGGGCAAGATGTCCTTGACTCTCTGAGAAAGGAATGTTATTATGACTATATATCACCCCTACTCCATAAAATCCCCCCTCCCAGTTTCCCATGGTAGTAAGTGTGGCAGGCCTGAAGCTCCAATGAAAAAGATGGCTTCCAGGCCTGACACGTACTTCAGTGGTTTTAGATGGACTTAAGTGGAAATTTGAAACTTCACATAAGAAAATGTGCATTGTACCTTGCAATGTCTGAACATTCTTGTTCTTTTTTTTGAGGGGGGTCCATCTAAGATGGGACAGGGAATTATTTGATGATCCACACAGTCATTCTCAGATTTACTCACTGCTGTAGAAGCATCACCCGCTTGAAGCAAAGCAATAACCTTGTAAAAAAGCACCAGGAAGACCATGGCTGATAACGCCAGTAGTGCAATATACACAAGGAAACAATTTATGACTATTCATTCCACTTGGCTGGAGATAATGTTTGTGAGGCGATTCACAGGAGTTCCTGCTGTGGCATTCATTGACTCATACAGGCTGAATATTTACAAGCTTTCATTGACTCATAGAGGTTGAATATTTACAGGCTTTCTGTGTAAACCTGGTGGGGTAAATAAATGTCTTTGTGATCCTGCGTCTCTCATCCACCATGACTAAACCCCTCCCCCCACCGGCTGATTCACCAACCCAAGATGGCTGCTATCAGCAGCTGTCAGATGTAATCACGACGGATATTTTAAGATTTGGCCATTAATGAAGGAGTAGGATGCAGCTGCTTATGATGTAACAGGAAAGCAAAGAATGCAACACTTTGTGCACATAAACAATGGTGACTACTAACAGTATGGATCTGTTTTGACCAAACTTTAAACCATGAGGCAGATCAGAAGGGCTTGGTTTGATTTCATTCTGAGTCAAGGCCTCAATTCGAGGATGTTTTTTCCTAGGAATAAGGCTTTCTTCTTCGCCTTCACAGGAGAGTTGTATTCTTCATCAAGGCTCTGAGAAAGGGCCTCATCCTTTTCCATTTGATATCATGGCTAGGAAGCAACTACAGGCGCATAAGGGCCTAGAGCAGGGATGTTAAACTCATGGCCTGTGGGCTAGAAGCATCATGTGCTGGCCACGTCCACCCTCGTTTTAGCAAAGGGGGGAAAAAGTCACAATATGTCACGTGATGTCATGATGCTGCACATTTGACACCTCTGGCCTAGAGCAATCCCTATTAGTACATCCAGCTTTCTGCAGCTGATCTTGCCTATCTCTTGATTCAGATACTCTAATTTAGAGAGAGAAAAAATGAAAGAATATAAGCTCAAATTTATTTTCTTGGTATGATACAACCATGTAATGACCAGTTGTGACCAAACCAAAAGTTAAAAGATAGGGCAGATTAAGAATTGAAGATAACCATTGAGGATCATCCAAGTTTTTAAGTCTCCTACCCTTTTTTTTTTTGATTCCTTCAGTGTTTTTCCTCACCTTGAGTTTGAGTCACCATTTATCAAGGAAGAAGCTTTTATCGATGTCTTTAATTATCTTCCCTTTGTAATTTTCTCTTGTGAGAAGACCTTTCCTCAATTAGCAAGTGCCTCAACAATGTGATTTGACTAGTGCCTGTCTTATTTCTTCTTTTACATTACTCACCCTTTGAAACTTTATTGCAATCACAATACAAATGCAGAATGGTTTTCATTCAGAGCACTCATTTTAATGAAACTTAGCACACTTACCAGCATTCACAATTCTTGAACTTTCCTGAAAATCTGAGAGGATTTGTAGCTTTCCTCCTGTGGTAATCATGGGAGAACCAAGCCCTTGTTTTTATGAATTTCTTCTGATTTGTTCTAGTTAGATAATCGTATCAGCATGGTCTTTGCTCAGTTTTAGTACCACTCAGAAATTTTACATCCAAATGTCTTAAATATACAGCATATATCTTCTTCTTAGTCATTTAGCCCAACAGAAGCTTCTCTTACATAACTCATTTACCCACAACTAAATACTGATGTAGCTACAGTAATGTTGCTCTTGTTCAACACAACATAAACAAAACAAAATTTTATTATAAATAAAATTGTGCTTTCCAAAACATAGGCTATTTTTTCATGGGTCTAGTCTGTCATAGTAGAAGTTCATTTTGGTGGATTATGGAATTTCCACAGGAATGAAAACATTGAAGGATAGAATTAAAGTATAGCTTGGGAAAACTTACTACCTTATCTACCCTGTCTGCTTAACAGGTAAATATATCTAGTAAGCTTAATACCACTGAGAAAAATAGCAGCCTTAGGATGCTTTTGCATATCTCCCAGAATTGCTACTATTGCATACTTAATGAGTTGCAGAATATGTCACCATATAGCTGTTACCTGACTGGTTTTGTTCTGCAAAAAAAAAAAAAAATCATTTCCTTTTACATTTTCCAAATTACTACATACAGTTACCACTGTAGGAATTTAGCACCCACCCCCCTCCTAGAAGAATGAAATATTCTAGGAAATATTTTAAAAAGCAGAATATTATACCTTCCTGGATGAGAAAAGGAGAAACATGCTCTTGGAAAGCGGCCCCCACCTTTGTTAATAGCCCCAGAAAGACAAAAGACATCTTATCTACAACACAGAAGACCTTCAGCTCCAGGGAGATGGGATTAAGACATGGTCCTCAGGACATGATAGGATTAGCCTCTACCCATCTCACCACATGGCACCTGGGAAGATTACATCAGCCAGCAAGGCTCAGGCAAGCTTGAGGGACAACCTACAATGTTAGCTAAGACCCCCACCCCCTGGGAGTCTGACAACCAATCAGGATACTCTTCCTGTGCCCCAGAAAGTTCAAAGCTCAGAAAAAGCATAAAACCAGGGAGCACACAGGATCTCAGCCCTTTTCTGTTCAGGATCTCAAGCCATGTGATCCTGGCCACCATTAAACCATCTTTCCAAGCAGCCTCCATGTTTCCAGTGTCTTTGTCCCCACTTGGAACTGAACCCAGATGGATATTTCTTCCAACACCACTAAATGTTACCCAAGGTCATGAGGTCCCAGTGATATATTATGGGAGACTAAGTCAACAACTAACACCAATGAAGGTGTTTGCTTCTGTTATTTCACTAAGTCATCTCATATGCAGCTTTCTAGCATGAAGAAGTAATTGCCTTCTTAGGGTCAGTAACTGTGCTGCCTTTGTTCAACTGCAACAAAGCACTTCCTGTCATTGATAATCAGCTTCTCACATTGCCATGCAGGAAATCTGGCCTATTCCTCCATGGCAGACTATTTAATTCAATAGTACTTAATGTAGGCGTGTGTGTGTGTGTGTGTGTGTGTGTGTGTGTGTGTGTGTGAGAGAGAGAGAGAGAGAGAGAGAGAGAGAGAGAAGAGAGGAGAGAGAGAGAGAAAGAGAGGAGACAGGAGATTTACATCTTTTTAGGACGGACTGCCTGTTTCTTTTTTTCCATCTCTTTTTTCCATCCGTTACCAGACTCCAGAATGACATCCCAGTACAACATCTCGGCTGCCAAATGGGACATAGTCAGCTGATGATTGATTCTATGCGTTATTCGCAACAGGAACTCTTGCGCCTGCGAGGTGCCCCCGCCTCGCAGGAATGGCCCACCACACTATCGAGGGCCGGCCTCTATGACGGGTCTTGGGACCCACAGAGGTGGCATGCTAAAAAGAAGGGTTTATGGGGTTTTTTAGAAAGGGAATTTTTAAGGGGTGGGAGGGTAAGGGCGGGTAATGGGGGTAACCCGTCGGGTAGGGGGCCAGTTCCTGCACATGCTCGCGGCGGTTTTTCTTTATTAGGTCCAGAGGTTAGGGGGGGAGAGTGTGTTCCTATCTGTGAGGGTGGTTCTATTGACACGGTAAGTGGGAGAGGCAGATATGGCGGAAGCGAGGGGTCATATCAAGTTTCGGGAGCGCGTGCTCGATGTTTGAAAGCGATCACGCTCCGACCCCTTGGACTTCACCCGTTCCCGGATGGTCAGGATCCCCAGAGCCGGGGCCCCCGGCTGATGTTGTGCAATGCTCGGTCCGTGGTGAATAAAGCCCCCCTCGTTTGTGACCTTATACAGGGGGTTCCATGGACCTTATGGGCATTACGGAGACCTGGTTGGGCACTGAAGGGGCGTGCCCTGGTTGAGTTGTGCCCCGCCGGGTTTCCGTGCATTCCATCAGCCGAGGCCCAGGGTAGGGGTGGGGGTGGCGGTTGTGATTAGAGAGAGTCTAGAGCCGAGGGAGACCACTGTACCTCAGATTGCCGGGTGCGAATCCTCTTGTGAGATGGGGTCATAGGTGTCAGATGGGTATGCTGATCACGTACCTGGCTCCTTGCTGCGTGACAGCTGCCCTGCCCGAGCTCCTGGAGGTGCTGGCTGGGGTGGCAGTTGAGACCCCCAGACTTTTAGTCATGGGGGACTTTAACTTGCCATCGTCCGGCTCGCCATCGACGGCAGCTCGGGAGTTCATGGCTTCCATGACGGCCTTGGACATGACCCAAGTAGTTGATGGCCCTACTCACATTGGGGGTGGCACCCTGGACCTGATTTTTCTCTGGTCAGTGGTTGAGAGATCTGGACTTAAAGGAATTAGTCATTGAACCTTTGTCATGGTCAGATCACTCTCTTCTTCGCCTGGACTTTCTGACCGCCATTCACCACCGCAGGGAGACGGAGCCGACACGTTGGTTCCGTCCCAGGCGCCTGATGGACCCGGATGGGTTCCGGACGGAGCTTGGGCCATTTCCTGAGGGTCTGGCTCACGGCTCGACTGAGGAACTTGTTGCGGCCTGGGAACAGGCCGCGACGGGGGCCTTGGACCGTGTCGTGCCTTTGCGGCCTCTGACCCGGCGCAGGTCCCAACCGGCTCCTTGGTTCTCCGAGGAGCTGAGAGGGATGAAGCGCCGGAGAAGACGCCTGGAGAGTCTTTGGAGGTCTAGCCGTTCGGAAGCTGATCGGACACTAGTGAAGTCCTATACTAGGACTTACCTAGTGGCATTGAGGGAAGCGAGGCGTAGCTACGCCTCCTCCCTCATTGCATCGGCAGATAACCGCCCAGCCGCCCTGGTTGGTGACCGCTCCCTCTTACACCAGGGGGAGCGGGATGACCCGTTGCAGGGACGTGCTGAGGAGTTTAACGGTTATCTATACGATAAAATCGTTCAGCTTCGGGATGGTCTGGACCAAGATTGCAGTGATACGGGCGAGATGCGTGAGGGCGGTCTTGGTGACATTGTGTGGGATGAGTTTGACCCTGTGGCTCCCGAGGACATGGACAGGTTGTTGGGTAGGTTGAATGCCACCACGTGTTTACTGGACCCGTGCCCCTCTTGGCTGGTGCTGGCCCCTGGAGAGGTGACACGAGGCTGGCTCCAGGCGATTACGACCGCTTCTTTGGTGGAGGGTGTCTTCCCGGCCGCCTTGAAAGAGGCGGTGGTGAGGCCCCTCCTTAAGAAGCCGTCCTTGGACCCGGCTGTTTTAGGTAATTATCGTCCGGTCTCCAACCTTCGCTTCACGGCGAAGGTTGTAGAGAGTATGGTGGCATATCAATTTCCCTTGCACCTGGATGAAACTGTCTATCTAGACCCGTTCCAGTCCGGTTTCGCCCGTTTACAGCACGGAGACGGCTTTGGTCGCGTTGGTGGATGATCTCTGGAGGGCCAGGGACAGGGGTTGCTCCTCTGCCCTGGTCCTATTAGACCTCTCAGCGGCTTTCGATACCATCGACCATGGTATCCTGCTGCGCCGGTTGGAGGGATTGGGAGTGGAGGCACCGTTTATCGGTGGTTCTCCTCCTATCTCTCGACCGGTCGCAGTCGGTGTTGACGGGGGCAGAGGTCGGCCCCGAGGCGCCTCACTTGTGGGTGCCGCAGGGTCGATCCTCTCGCCTTCTGTTTAACATCTACATGAAGCCGCTGGGTGAGATCATCAGTGGTTTCGTGTGAAGTACCAGCTGTATGCGGATGACACCCAGCTGTATTTTTCACACCGGACCACCCCAACGAAGCTATCAAGTGCTGTCCCGGTGCCTGGAGGCCGACGGGTCTGGATGGGGAGAAATAGGCTCAAGCTCAATCCTCCAAGACAGAGTGGCTGTGGATGCCGGCATCCCGATACAGTCAGCTAAATCGCGGCTGACCATCGGTGGCGAGTCATTGGCCCGATGGAAAGGGTCCGCAACTTAGGCGCCTCCTGGATGAACGGCTGTCTCTAGAAGACCATTTGACGGCCGCTCCAGGAGAGCGTTCTACCAGGTTCGCCTGGTACGCCAGTTGCGCCTTTCTGGACCGGGATGCCCTATGCACGGTCACCACGCACTCGTGACGTCTCGCCTGGATTACTGCAATGCTCTCTACATGGGGCTCCCCTTGAAGGGCATCCGGAGGCTACAGTTAGTCCAGAATGCGGCTGCGCGGGTGATAGATGGAGCCCCTCGTGGCTCCCGTATAACACCCATCCTGCGCAGGCTGCACTGGCTACCTGTGGCTTTTCCGGGGCGCTTCAAGGTTTTGGTAACCACCTTTAAAGCGCCCCATGGCATTGGGCCGGGCTACTTACGGGACCGCCTACTGCTACCGAATATCTCTCACCGACCCGTGCGCTCTCACAGAGAGGGTCTCCTCAGGGTGCCGTCGGCGCGGCAATGTCGTCTGGCGACGCCCAGGGGAAGGGCCTTCTCTGTGGGGGCCCCCACCCTCTGGAATGAACTACCCCCCGGACTTCGTCAGCTTTCCGACCTCCGGACCTTCCGCCGCGGGCTTAAAACGTATTTATTTAATTGTGCAGGGCTGAGCTAGATTTTAAATTATTGGTTTTAAATTGGGTTTTATTTGATATTTTAATTCTAAATTTACGGGCTTGTTAGAATCAGTTTTTTAATTGTTTTATATTGTATTTATATGTCTTTTAAATGCCTGTACACCGCCCTGAGTCCTTCGGGAGATAGGGCGGTATATAAATTTGAATAAATAAAATAAATAAATAAATAAATAAATAAATAAATAAATAAATAATAAATAGGAGAGAGAGAGAAAGAGAGAGGGAGGGAGAGAGAGAGAAAGAGAGAGGGAGGGAGAAAAGACAGAGAAGAGAGAGAGAAAGAGAATCTCCTAATCTGTATTTATTTAATCTGTATTTATATGTATTTTAACTGCCTGTGAACTGCCCTGAGTCCTTAGGGAGATAGGGCGGTATATAAATTTGAAAAATAAATAAAATAAATAAATAAATAAGAAAGAGGAGAGCGAAAGAAAGGAGAGGGGGAGGGAGGAGAGAGAGAGGGGAGAGAGAGGAGGGAGAGAGAAAGAAGAGAGAGGGGGAGGGAGGGGGGAGGGAGGAAGTGGGAGAGAGAGAGAGAGAGAGAGAGAGAGAGAGAGAGAGAGAGATGTTTGTTTCTGCCTCAGCATTTCTATAGGGATTAGATCTGGACATTGACATGGACATTCTAAAACATTGGATACGTTCTTCATTCTCTTGTAGACTTACTTGTAGGTCTGGGCTCATCATTTCTATTTTAGTACAGTGTTTTCTCAGCCTCAGCAACCTTAAGATGTATGGACTTCAACTCTTGATGGATGGAGAGTGAAGCCCACATACCTTAAAATTGCTGAAGCTGAGAAATACTGCATTAGCGGATGGACAGAGGGCCAGTTATTCTGTATTATTCTCTGATACAAAACAGCAATCAGGCCTCCTTCAACTCTGACAAGTCACCCAGCCCGCAAGGCAGCAAAGCATACCTAAATTGTGACATTGCCACCTCCATGATTGACTGGTGGTGTAACCTTCATTTTGTGGAATGCTATGCTTGGTTTCTGATAGGGGCAATGACTCAGATGCACTCTGAAAAGTTTCACTTTGGGTTATCTGCCCATGGATATCCCCTCAGGAGGGAATCCAAGTGCTTTTTTTTTATTACAGCAAACTTGATGTGAGGATCGATGTTCCACTTAATGAGAAATGGCTTCCACTTTGTTATTTATTCAGTGCTTTTCTGATAGTGAAACCATGAACACAGATTTTATTCAAATAATAGAATATTTGAAGCCTACAGATTCTTTGATGTTGTCCTTAAGTCTTCTATAACTTACTAAATATCTTGTACTGCATCTTTAGAATGATTTTAGCAAGGTTGTCATGCTGGGGAAGATTCATTATTGTCTCAAATCTTGCTGAAATTGGGTAGGTCTAGTTTAATGAAATAAAGGACTAGGGGTGACATGATAGCAGCGTTCCAATATCTCAGGGGTTGCCACACTGAAGAGGGAGGCAACCTATTCTCCAAAGCACCTGAAGGCAGGACAAGAAGCAATGGAATGAAACCAATCGAGAGAACCAACCTAGAACTAAGGAGAAATTTCCTGACAGTTAGAACAATTAATCAGTGGAACAACTTGCCTCCAGAAGTTGTGAATGCTCCAGCACTGGAAGTTTTAAAGAAGAGACTGAACAGGCATTTGTCTGAAATGGTATCAGGTTTCCTGCAGGGGGTTAGACTAGAAGACCTCCAGGGTCCCTCCCTACTCTATTATTCTGTTCTGTTCTGTTCTGTTCCGATCTGTTCTTCAAGATTGTGACTTGAACTGTGGTGGAGCCCCAGAACATTAGAAATGGTTTTGGAGTAGACTTCTGGGGGAGGCATGGCAAACTGAAATTGTGAAGAACCTCTCTGGGTAAGGAGAGGATGGGAGATTGTGGCCATTCTCACAAGGGACCACAGGACAGTAGGATTAGTCCTCACAAGATTAGTCATCTTGGTCACAATGAAACTGAACCTTTTAAAGCAGGGGTCTCCAACCTTGGTTCCTTTAAGACTTGCGGACTTCAACTCCCAGAGTCCCTCAGCCAGCAAAGCAAAGCTGGCTGAGGAACTCTGGGAGTTGAAGTCCACAAGTCTTAAAGGACTAAGGTTGGAGACCCCTGCTTTACAGGATGCTTGAGTTCTAGTTCAATATTGGATCAGGGATATTAACTGAAAAGGGCAGGCAAGCAAGTGACAATGGGGTTTCTAGAGTCACAGGTATTTTACGTCTTTTGAGATGGAGGGCATTTTCTCTTTTGCACCAAACCAGGGGTCTCCAACGTTGCTCCTTTTAAGACTTGTGGACTTCAACTCCCAGAGTTCCTCAGCCAGCTTTGCTTTGCTGGCTGAGGGATTCTGGGAGTTGAAGTCCACAAGCCTTAAAGTTACTAAGGTTGGAGAACCCTGCTTTAAAGGACACTAAATTCACAAGCCCCAATTTGTAATCATTCTCAGAAATTGCTTCTTAATTACTTGAACTATTTGGAACAAAAAATTCAAAAAGTTGCTGAGGAAATTTACTTCAATTGTGAACAAAAGAAAAGTTTAAGAATTTTAAGAATGTGAAATAAAAAGCAAAAAGTTAATAAGATTTTGATCTAGGAAAGTTTAAAAGGGATTAAGGATTCAGTTAAATTTGTAAGTTGAATACTATAAATTCGACCTTTGCTAAAGACTTGCTGCTGACACCAGAATTGAAAAATTAATGGTTTATAGATTTGCCTATTGATAAGGAATCTATGGGATAAAGAGATCTCTGTTTATAATTTAATGTAGGGTGATGAGTTGTTAAGTTTGTCTATACTTAGAATGAAGGTTGTAAATCATTTCTTCATATCTTTCTTTTTCTTTATCATATTAGGAAGGAAGGAAGGAAGGAAGGAAGGAAGGAAGGAAGGAAGGAAGGAAGGAAGGAAGGAAGGAAGGAAGGAAGGAAGGAAGGAAGGAAGGAAGGAAGGAGGTTTTGTAACCTTTTCCAGAAAGATAGGCATCAATAACCATTTACAGAAGTCATCAGAAATTACTTCTAAGTGAGGCATATGTCTCTAGAAGCTGTATGCTTAGAACCTTACTGTGATGTGGATAGCAAAAGTCTGACATGATTTATATAAGATAGAGATGGCCAAATATTGGCCTTGATTGTTTAATGAAATTCAGAACTAGTCAACCCTTAAATTGAATCAATTAGGTATGTATTTTTTTAATCATATTGGCATATCACATAGTGAATGATGTTATGACATAAATGGAGCAAAGCCCAAACTTTAGTGTTAGTGGCCCTTTATATATATCACTTATATATACCACCCCATCTTTGGTTTTATCACTCAGACCCATTAGTAACTCTGCTAACATTTAGTGGCATATACTTCAGTAGTGGGTTTCAATTTAGTTTGCTACCGGTTCGCTCGTATGTGCGGCGCATGTGCAGAAGCATCCGGGAGTGTGGGCGGAGCCTCCTGACATTGCCGCTACTGGTTCGCCCGATTTGGGAGAACCGGTAGTGGAAATTTGAAACTTCACATAAGAAAATGTGCATTGTACCTTGCAATGTCTGAACATTCTTGTTCTTTTTTGAGGGGGTCCATCTAAGATGGGACAGGGAATTATTTGATGATCCACACAGTCATTCTCAGAAATTGCTTCTTAATTACTTGAACTATTTGGAACAAAAAATTCAAAAAGTTGCTGAGGAAATTTACTTCAATTGTGAACAAAAGAAAAGTTTAAGAATTTTAAGAATGTGAAATAAAAAGCAAAAAGTTAATAAGATTTTGATCTAGGAAAGTTTAAAAGGGATTAAGGATTCAGTTAAATTTGTAAGTTGAATACTATAAATTCGACCTTTGCTAAAGACTTGCTGCTGACACCAGAATTGAAAAATTAATGGTTTATAGATTTGCCTATTGATAAGGAATCTATGGGATAAAGAGATCTCTGTTTATAATTTAATGTAGGGTGATGAGTTGTTAAGTTTGTCTATACTTAGAATGAAGGTTGTAAATCATTTCTTCATATCTTTCTTTTTCTTTATCATATTAGGAAGGAAGGAGGTTTTGTAACCTTTTCCAGAAAGATAGGCATCAATAACCATTTACAGAAGTCATCAGAAATTACTTCTAAGTGAGGCATATGTCTCTAGAAGACCATTTGACACCTCTGGCCTAGAGCAGGGATGTTAAACTCATGGCCTGTGGGCTAGAAGCATCATGTGCTGGCCACGTCCACCCTCGTTTTAGCAAAGGGGAAAAGTCACAATATGTCACGTGATGTCATGATGCTGCACATTTGACACCTCTGGCCTAGAGCAGGGATGTTAAACTCATGGCCTGTGGGCTAGAAGCATCATGTGCTGGCCACGTCCACCCTCGTTTTAGCAAAGGGGAAAAGTCACAATATGTCACGTGATGTCATGATGCTGCACATTTGACACCTCTGGCCTAGAGCAGGGATGTTAAACTCATGGCCTGTGGGCTAGAAGCATCATGTGCTGGCCACGTCCACCCTCGTTTTAGCAAAGGGGAAAAGTCACAATATGTCACGTGATGTCATGATGCTGCACATTTGACACCTCTGGCCTAGAGCAGGGATGTTAAACTCATGGCCTGTGGGCTAGAAGCATCATGTGCTGGCCACGTCCACCCTCGTTTTAGCAAAGGGGAAAAGTCACAATATGTCACGTGATGTCATGATGCTGCACATTTGACACCTCTGGCCTAGAGCAGGGATGTTAAACTCATGGCCTGTGGGCTAGAAGCATCATGTGCTGGCCACGTCCACCCTCGTTTTAGCAAAGGGGAAAAGTCACAATATGTCACGTGATGTCATGATGCTGCACATTTGACACCTCTGGCCTAGAGCAGGGATGTTAAACTCATGGCCTGTGGGCTAGAAGCATCATGTGCTGGCCACGTCCACCCTCGTTTTAGCAAAGGGGAAAAGTCACAATATGTCACGTGATGTCATGATGCTGCACATTTGACACCTCTGGCCTAGAGCAGGGATGTTAAACTCATGGCCTGTGGGCTAGAAGCATCATGTGCTGGCCACGTCCACCCTCGTTTTAGCAAAGGGGAAAAGTCACAATATGTCACGTGATGTCATGATGCTGCACATTTGACACCTCTGGCCTAGAGCAGGGATGTTAAACTCATGGCCTGTGGGCTAGAAGCATCATGTGCTGGCCACGTCCACCCTCGTTTTAGCAAAGGGGAAAAGTCACAATATGTCACGTGATGTCATGATGCTGCACATTTGACACCTCTGGCCTAGAGCAGGGATGTTAAACTCATGGCCTGTGGGCTAGAAGCATCATGTGCTGGCCACGTCCACCCTCGTTTTAGCAAAGGGGAAAAGTCACAATATGTCACGTGATGTCATGATGCTGCACATTTGACACCTCTGGCCTAGAGCAGGGATGTTAAACTCATGGCCTGTGGGCTAGAAGCATCATGTGCTGGCCACGTCCACCCTCGTTTTAGCAAAGGGGAAAAGTCACAATATGTCACGTGATGTCATGATGCTGCACATTTGACACCTCTGGCCTAGAGCAGGGATGTTAAACTCATGGCCTGTGGGCTAGAAGCATCATGTGCTGGCCACGTCCACCCTCGTTTTAGCAAAGGGGAAAAGTCACAATATGTCACGTGATGTCATGATGCTGCACATTTGACACCTCTGGCCTAGAGCAGGGATGTTAAACTCATGGCCTGTGGGCTAGAAGCATCATGTGCTGGCCACGTCCACCCTCGTTTTAGCAAAGGGGAAAAGTCACAATATGTCACGTGATGTCATGATGCTGCACATTTGACACCTCTGGCCTAGAGCAGGGATGTTAAACTCATGGCCTGTGGGCTAGAAGCATCATGTGCTGGCCACGTCCACCCTCGTTTTAGCAAAGGGGAAAAGTCACAATATGTCACGTGATGTCATGATGCTGCACATTTGACACCTCTGGCCTAGAGCAGGGATGTTAAACTCATGGCCTGTGGGCTAGAAGCATCATGTGCTGGCCACGTCCACCCTCGTTTTAGCAAAGGGGAAAAGTCACAATATGTCACGTGATGTCATGATGCTGCACATTTGACACCTCTGGCCTAGAGCAATCCCTATTAGTACATCCAGCTTTCTGCAGCTGATCTTGCCTATCTCTTGATTCAGATACTCTAATTTAGAGAGAGAAAGAGAGGAGAGAGAATGAAAGGCTGAATTTCAATAGCATTTCTCGGTAAAGGTCTCTTGATTCAGATACTCTAATTTAGAGAGAGAAAGAGAGAGAGGGAGAGGGAGAGAAAGAGAGAGGGAGGGGAGGGAGAGGGAGAGGGGAGAGAGAGGAGGAGAGAGAATGAAGAGAGGGAGGGGAGGGGAGGGGAGGGAGAGGGGAGAGAGAGGAGGGAGAGAGAATGAAGAGAGAGGGGGAGGGAGGGGGAGGGAGGAAGGGGGAGAGAGAGAGAGAGAGAGAGGAGAGAGAGAGAGAGAGAGAGAGAGAGAGAGATGTTTGTTTCTGCCTCAGCATTTCTATAGGGATTAGATCTGGACATTGACATGGACATTCTAAAACATTGGATACGTTCTTCATTCTCTTGTAGACTTACTTGTAGGTCTGGGCTCATCATTTCTATTTTAGTACAGTGTTTTCTCAGCCTCAGCAACCTTAAGATGTATGGACTTCAACTCTTGATGGATGGAGAGTGAAGCCCACATACCTTAAAATTGCTGAAGCTGAGAAATACTGCATTAGCGGATGGACAGAGGGCCAGTTATTCTGTATTATTCTCTGATACAAAACAGCAATCAGGCCTCCTTCAACTCTGACAAGTCACCCAGCCCGCAAGGCAGCAAAGCATACCTAAATTGTGACATTGCCACCTCCATGATTGACTGGTGGTGTAACCTTCATTTTGTGGAATGCTATGCTTGGTTTCTGATAGGGGCAATGACTCAGATGCACTCTGAAAAGTTTCACTTTGGGTTATCTGCCCATGGATATCCCCTCAGGAGGGAATCCAAGTGCTTTTTTTTTATTACAGCAAACTTGATGTGAGGATCGATGTTCCACTTAATGAGAAATGGCTTCCACTTTGTTATTTATTCAGTGCTTTTCTGATAGTGAAACCATGAACACAGATTTTATTCAAATAATAGAATATTTGAAGCCTACAGATTCTTTGATGTTGTCCTTAAGTCTTCTATAACTTACTAAATATCTTGTACTGCATCTTTAGAATGATTTTAGCAAGGTTGTCATGCTGGGGAAGATTCATTATTGTCTCAAATCTTGCTGAAATTGGGTAGGTCTAGTTTAATGAAATAAAGGACTAGGGGTGACATGATAGCAGCGTTCCAATATCTCAGGGGTTGCCACACTGAAGAGGGAGGCAACCTATTCTCCAAAGCACCTGAAGGCAGGACAAGAAGCAATGGAATGAAACCAATCGAGAGAACCAACCTAGAACTAAGGAGAAATTTCCTGACAGTTAGAACAATTAATCAGTGGAACAACTTGCCTCCAGAAGTTGTGAATGCTCCAGCACTGGAAGTTTTAAAGAAGAGACTGAACAGGCATTTGTCTGAAATGGTATCAGGTTTCCTGCAGGGGGTTAGACTAGAAGACCTCCAGGGTCCCTCCCTACTCTATTATTCTGTTCTGTTCTGTTCTGTTCCGATCTGTTCTTCAAGATTGTGACTTGAACTGTGGTGGAGCCCCAGAACATTAGAAATGGTTTTGGAGTAGACTTCTGGGGGAGGCATGGCAAACTGAAATTGTGAAGAACCTCTCTGGGTAAGGAGAGGATGGGAGATTGTGGCCATTCTCACAAGGGACCACAGGACAGTAGGATTAGTCCTCACAAGATTAGTCATCTTGGTCACAATGAAACTGAACCTTTTAAAGCAGGGGTCTCAACCTTGGTTCCTTTTAAGACTTGCGGACTTCAACTCCCAGAGTCCTCAGCCAGCAAAGCAAAGCTGGCTGAGGAACTCTGGGAGTTGAAGTCCACAAGTCTTAAAGGGACTAAGGTTGGAGACCCCTGCTTTACAGGATGCTTGAGTTCTAGTTCAATATTGGATCAGGGATATTAACTGGAAAGGGCTGGCAAGCAAGTGACAATGGGGATTCTAGAGTCACAGGTATTTTACGTCTTTTGAGATGGAGGCATTTTCTCTTTGCACCAAACCAGGGTCTCCAACGTTGCTCCTTTTAAGACTTGTGGACTTCAACTCCCAGAGTTCCTCAGCCAGCTTTGCTTTGCTGGCTGAGGGATTCTGGGAGTTGAAGTCCACAAGCCTTAAAGTTACTAAGGTTGGAGAACCCTGCTTTAAAGGACACTAAATTCACAAGCCCCAATTTGTAATCATTCTCAGAAATTGCTTCTTAATTACTTGAACTATTTGGAACAAAAAATTCAAAAAGTTGCTGAGGAAATTTACTTCAATTGTGAACAAAAGAAAAGTTTAAGAATTTTAAGAATGTGAAATAAAAAGCAAAAAGTTAATAAGATTTTGATCTAGGAAAGTTTAAAAGGGATTAAGGATTCAGTTAAATTTGTAAGTTGAATACTATAAATTCGACCTTTGCTAAAGACTTGCTGCTGACACCAGAATTGAAAAATTAATGGTTTATAGATTTGCCTATTGATAAGGAATCTATGGGATAAAGAGATCTCTGTTTATAATTTAATGTAGGGTGATGAGTTGTTAAGTTTGTCTATACTTAGAATGAAGGTTGTAAATCATTTCTTCATATCTTTCTTTTTCTTTATCATATTAGGAAGGAAGGAAGGAAGGAAGGAAGGAAGGAAGGAAGGAAGGAAGGAAGGAAGGAAGGAAGGAAGGAAGGAAGGAAGGAGGTTTTGTAACCTTTTCCAGAAAGATAGGCATCAATAACCATTTACAGAAGTCATCAGAAATTACTTCTAAGTGAGGCATATGTCTCTAGAAGCTGTATGCTTAGAACCTTACTGTGATGTGGATAGCAAAAGTCTGACATGATTTATATAAGATAGAGATGGCCAAATATTGGCCTTGATTGTTTAATGAAATTCAGAACTAGTCAACCCTTAAATTGAATCAATTAGGTATGTATTTTTTTAATCATATTGGCATATCACATAGTGAATGATGTTATGACATAAATGGAGCAAAGCCCAAACTTTAGTGTTAGTGGCCCTTTATATATATCACTTATATATACCACCCCATCTTTGGTTTTATCACTCAGACCCATTAGTAACTCTGCTAACATTTAGTGGCATATACAAAAATAAAATCCAAAAGGTGATAATATTTTCCAAAGAAGTGTACATTTCCATGATTGCTGATTTAAGAGAGGCTGATCAGATGTAGGTATTAGATATTTCCTCCCCAGTACAAACACTTCAAACATCTCCCTCAAAATGTCAGGCACAAAGCAATCCTGAGGTCAGCTAGCCCTCCAATGTGCTACTCTGCTGTTTGCAGAGGAAGTACCTGTCATTTCAGCACAAAGCATCTTAGAGCAGGTACCAGAAAGAGAATGACATTTCTGCTATTCAGGGAAAAGATGCTCTGAGTTGGGAAAGAGAGAATGAAAGGCTGAATTTCAATAGCATTTCTCGGTAAAGGTCTCTTGATTCTCGAATAGAACACGAATGGTGGGATAAAATAATTTGCTAGTTCTGCTCCTGGGAGAGATGGAAAAGTTTGGAATAGATTCCCACGTGCAGGACTTTTGACCTGCAGGCTGCTGGCAGCTCCTCAAATACTTTAGGGAGGCTCCTAGAACTTACTCCTAAATGTTGTCCCAGGTTTTCAGTGGCTCCATTGCACCCACCAATTTATGGTTGCAGGAGAAGAGAAGCAGCTTGGTTTGTGACCTTACTGTCGCCATCATCTACTGGGCTTCCCCTCCTTGTCCTCCACCTTCTTGCCTTAGCCCAAAACTTTCACATCTTACTCTCTGCTTAGTTTTCTTTTGCCTCACCAGTTGCTTTGTTTGGTTATAGTGTGGCATATACTTCAGTAGTGGGTTTCAATTTAGTTTGCTACCGGTTCGCTCGTATGTGCGAGCGCATGTGCATTCGCAGAAGCATCCGGGAGTGTGGGCGGAGCCTCCTGACATTGCCGCTACTGGTTCGCCCGATTTGGGGAGAACCGGTAACAACCCTCCACTGATATACTTATATTCTGGTAAACATTTGCCTGCGAGTATAAAAGAAATCCTGTTACATGGTCATCTCATCCTTCCATGGCTCCCAAACGTCCCGCCTGTCTTGTCACCTTCACCGCCAAAATATCTGTTTATTTTTGCCTTTCCTTTCCACTTGCTTGCTTTTCTTTCCTGATTGAATTACCAGTTTCTCTTTCTCCTTCTCCTCCTCATGGTAGATAGCTTCCATACAGGATTGGGTTCTACTTACCTTTATTACCGGTTTGCATCGTGCCCATGTGCGCATCATGCCCGCATACGCAGATTGCTTTTGATGACATTCGGGTCAGTGGGCGGAGCCTCCCACCAGTTTTACTACCGGTTCTATAGAACCGGTGCGAACCGGGGGCAACCTACCACTGCTACCATATCTTCTGCACGATCTGCTCATTTAGCTAATGGACGTAGAGCCTATGAAAGGATAACACTGTGTTCAAATCACCCCTGACCTAATGGGAAAACAGTTTAGATTCATTTTCCCCTGCTCTAAATCCTCACCCCTAAAATATATTTTTTTAGCTACTTGCAGGTCAAGTCCTGTGTCTGGCACATCATTCCAAGAAAAGGTTAAGGTTAGAGGTCTGTCCACTCCTATTGGTCAACAGAGATCGCACTGATGACCTCTCTTGATTTTCTGGGCCCTTGGGCCCTTTGGCAGTGGGAACTCTGGCCATTCTCACTCTGCCCCAGAAATAATCTCCTCTTGCCAGTCCAGAAGAGATAGGAACACAAGGAAGGAATGCAGATTTATTTTTGGTTCCAGTTCTCTTGGCATGGAAGGAGAAGAATAGAATGTTATTTTATTTCTTCTCCCTTCCCAGACCAGGAGGATAGAAAACCCAAAGTTACAGGCTTTCTACCATAGCCTATAACTTTTTAATAGAATTCATGGCCTTTGGATTTTAAATATCTATCTCTTGTGAGCTTGGTTCTGCTCCTGCACTTGTGCTCTACTAAATATGACCCTAAGGAATGAAAAAGAGGTTCTGGATGGCTTATTTTATTTTTCTTTCTATTTGTGTGCCCATCCAAAAAGGGTCCTTTTTGTAGACTTTAGTTCAGCATTCAATACCATCATTCCAGACATTCTCCTAACTAAGCTAAACCAGCTACAGGTACCGGAACAGGCTTGTAAGTGGATCACAAGCTTCCTAACAAACAGGAAGCAGCAGGTGAAGCTAAGCAAGATCACATCAAATACCTGTACAATTAGCACAGGGGCCCCCCAAGGCTGTGTGCTCTCCCCACTTCTCTTCTCTCTATATACCAATGACTGCATCTCCAATGACCCATCAGTTAAGCTACTGAAGTTCGCAGATGACACAACAGTGATTGGTCTCATTCGAGACAATGACGAATCCGCATATAGACGAGAGGTCGAAAGACTAGCCTTGTGGTGCAACCAAAACAATCTGGAACTGAACACACTCAAAACCGTAGAAATGGTGGTAGACTTTAGGAAAAACCCTTCCATACTTCCACCTCTCACAATACTTGACAACACAGTATCAACAGTAGAAACCTTCAAATTTCTGGGTTCTATCATATCGCAAGATCTCAAATGGACAGCTAACATCAAAAACATCATTAAAAAAGGACAACAAAGAATGTTCTTTCTGTGCCAACTCAGTAAGCTCAAACTGCCCAAGGAGCTGCTGATCCAATTCTACAGAGGAATTATTGAGTCTGTCATTTGCACCTCTATAACTGTCTGGTTCGGTTCTGCAACCCAACAAGAAAAACACAGACTTCAGAGGATAATTAGAACTGCAGGAAAAATAATTGCTACCAACTTGCCTTCCATTGAGGACCTGTATACTGCACGAATCAAGAAGAGGGCCGTGAAAATATTTGCAGATCCCTCGCATCCTGGACATAAACTGTTTCAACTCCTACCCTCAAAACGACGCTATAGAGCACTGCACACCAGAACAACTAGACACAAGAACAGTTTTTCCAAGGCCATCACTCTGCTAAACAAATAATTCCTCAACACTGACAGACTATTTACTGAATCTGCACTACTATTAATCGTTTCATAGTTCCCATCACCAATCTCTTTCCACTTATGACTGTATGACTATAACTTGTTGCTGGCAATCCTTATGATTTATATTGATATATTGATCATCAATTGTGTTGTAAATGTTGTACCTTGATGAACGTATCTTTTCTTTTATGTACACTGAGAGCATATACGCAGTCCCTTCCAGTTAGGATTGAAGGATGGAAGGCTGAGTCTATCTTGAGCTGGTGAGACTCGAACTGTCAAACTGCTGGTAGTCGGCACTCAGCAGAAGTAGCCTGCAGTACTTCATTCTAACCACTGCACCACCACAGCACTGTGGTGTGATGTTACAAATAAATGAATCATTCATCTTATAAAAACAAGAATGTTTGTAGGAGATAACCATGCTGAGCCTAAGGGGGGGGGCTCAAATGAATCATCAGTCTCGAGTCCCTTTGTGTCCACTAGAGATCTAAATCCAGCCCATCTTGAATTCCATTGACTCTTATCTACTGTCAATTGGCTTTGACTGTTAGTAGTTCAGACTCTTGTAGAGAGCTTTGGTGTATAATAAAGCCAAATGAAAACATACTGTACACACACACACACACACACACACACACAAATATATATATATATATATATATATATATATATATAGGTCTTTGGTTGTTCGGGTTTTCTCCCGTGTAAAATTGGAAGTGTCTGACGCGTGAGTCTCATTCGTCATCTTCAGGCTTCAGCTTCGTGCTTTTGCTCCCAGAAGCTTTTGCTCCCAGAAGCACAAAGCTGAAGCCTGAAGATGACGAATGAGACTTCGTCGAAACGTCGCCAAGACACTTCCAATTTTACGCGGGAGAAAACCCGAATAACCAAAGACCTACATACATATACATGTATATATACATATACAGTACATACACACACACACACACACACACACACATACATACATACATACATATATATTCATTTGAACTGCCTGGGCTCCTGCTATCCTGTGCTTGACAATGTAGACATTCACATTTTCTGGAAAGGTAGGTCCATCTACTGCTGGTTTGAATTATTTGGATAATTCACATTCCATCTGGACAATTTGCTCTGTAAAAAGTTCATAGAGAACTAAGCATCGACAAATGTTGTGGTAGAATTGACAATAACTGTTGAAATATAAGTAATGGCTAAGATGCCTTTCTTACTGGCTGACATCTCAAAAGGCTGACATCATTCTTACAAGTCAGAATGCAGCTCTCCCCTCTCTTATTGTTACTTTCCTGAAAAATAGGGCTGGTCTTTCCTGAGATGTTTTCTCCAACCTCACACCTCACACTCCAACCTCACACGTTTTCTCCAACCTCACACAGGAGTGTTTGTTCTGACTCAGATTTTGTTTATCACACCATTGTCTAGGCTGTGGCAATTCCTCCTGTCCCCCAAAGATATTCCCCTATATCTTTACAGGTAATGTTTGACTTACGACCAGTTGCTTAACAACCATTCAAAGTTATGACAGACTTCCACAGAGCTACTTACAATCTGTTTTTGAAATTATAAGAGCCCCTCCCCCACAACTGTGATAACATGTTTACTGGATCACCTCTATGGCCATTTGCAGCATTCATGGTGACATGATTGTGATTTGTGATTTTTTTTTTGACCAATTTCCAGTGTTTACTTCCAGTTTCCGTCAAAAAATATTCACTGATAATATAGATTAATTTAATGACCATGGCGTGGACTTACAGTAACAATTACTATTAAAAAATGTTGAAAAGTTGGATCTGGTCACATGATGAGTTGACTTACAACCACAATGGCTTATGACCGTAATTCTGGATTCAATTATGGTTGTTAGTTGAGGACTACCTGTACAGCCTTCCCTAGCCCACTTTTGTCCACATCCCTAATTTCTGCTTTAGATAGAACCAAGGCAGAATAGGAGATGGAAGGACAGTCAGCCTACTTCTTATGCAGTGGATTACACTGAACTTTATTATTACTGCGGAAGATCTCAGGAAATCAACCAGTAGGTAAGCTGACTTCACGGGAGCTATTACTGCTGTCACTGTTTTTTAAGAGTGAAGAATAAACCCAGTATATGCTACGGACCTGCTGTGAAATTCATCAGATGGAATTTATTTTAAAGAGAAGGGAAATATATTACAGGAGTGTTTGTTTCTAAAGAGGTGGGAGATGAATTAAGAGAAGTTTATTCTTCAGGTGGGAGATAAATCGGGGAGTTAATTTTACAGGTGGGAAGGGAGAAAGGACAGCGATAGAGCAGGTTTTACTGAAAACCTTCCCATGGAAATGAAGGAACTCCCAAGAACTGGTGCACAGGAACCAGGGGTGAAATCCAGAAGGTTCTGTCAGGTTCTGGAGAACCGGTAGTGGAAATTTTGAGCAGTTTGAAGAACCGGCAAATACCAACTCTGTCTGGCCCCAGAGTGGGGTGGGAATGGGGATTTTGCAATATCCTTCCCCCAGGAGTGGGGAGGGAATGGGGATTTTGCAGTATCCTTCCCCTGGAGTGGGGTGCGAATGGAGATTTTGCAGTATCCTTCCCCTGCCATGCCTACCAAGCCATGCCTACCAAACCACATCACACCCATCAAGCTACGCCCACAGAACCGATAGTAAAAAAAAAATGGATTTCACCACTGACAGGAACACAGATTTTATTTAAGGGCCTTGTGTACCCCTGTCTACTCAGAAGTAAATCCAGTTGCTAACCGCAGTAATTCATAGGATTTTATTCACTAACTTCAGTAGTTCTTATTCCTGGAGAAATGGGTATTAGCTTGCAAGTTAATCTCTTTCAAACGTTTCCTATGACTGTATAAATTCCTCTGCATTTTAGTTAGGGAGGTATAATATACCCTCCCTTTCCAGTCTGATGGCTTGCAAATGTTTTGGGGTCATCGGCTTTTAAAACTGCCAGTTGCCTTAGCAACACGAAATCAGTGATCTACTTCCTGAAGGGTAGACTTTTGACTTGCCCTTTGGAAGCTGGTATCCAGAAGTTGTCCACATAGAGGGAACAGTCTCTTTATGTGTAGGGGCCACCCTGAACAATTTTATGAAGGGCCAACCTGCGAAGTAGATGGGGCCACCTCATACACGAGAAGGGCCACAACTTGCTTTTTTATCCTAAATGTGGAGAAGGATTCCTTTTAGTTGAAAAATCACTTTTTTTCCTCAAATAGAAATGGTGCCATTAATTTTCAAAAATCTGCATGAAAGCAAAAGCCCCTCTCAGCACATGCAGAACCTAGCATAATAGGGCAAAATCCAAGGTCAGGTCTTCACTGAACAGGCAGAGCTGCCTGTATTTGAAAGAACTGAAGCTTGGGAAGCTCAGGATCTTGCAGATCACTGAAAGGGAAAGAGATGAGACATTTACACCCTCCTTTAAAAAAAAAGTAAATAAAGCAGGGGTGAAATGCTCCTAGTTCGGACTGGATGGCCCAATCCGGTAGCGAAGGTGGCGGGTGGTTCGGGGAACCGGTAGCAAAAATCCCTGTCCCCCCGCCCATGGCCAGCTGAGCCACGCAATCATTAGAGGCTTTTTTTTTTACTTTTAAAAGCATTTTTTCTTAGGCCGAAAAAATGCTTTTAAAAGTAAAAAAAAAAGCCTCTGATGATCAGGCCACTCAGCTGGGATCGTGAGAACCCTTTAAAAGCATTTTTTCTAAAATTGCTTTTAAAATGTTTTTAAAAGGTTCCTCTGGTGATCCCAGCTGAGTGGCCTGATCATCAGAGGTTTTTAAAAGCATTTTTAACAATCTCTTCGGCTTTTAAAAGGTTCTGGCAATCAGGCAACTCAGCTAGGATCATCAGAACCCTTTAAAAGCATTTTTTCTACAACCTCTTCAGCCAAAGAGTTTGTAGAAAAAATGCTTTTAAAAGTAAAAAAAAAAAGTTGGCCACACCCACCCAGTCACATTACACCTCCCCCACCAAGCCACGCCCACAGAACCAGTAGTAACAAATTTTACATTTCACCCCTGAAATATAGGTAGTGTTGTGTCTGCACCCCCCGAGCCGGAGCCCCTGCCAGAAAGTGACTCAGAAAGTGAGGGGCAAGGGCCTTCACGACTTACCTCTGGAGCACCGGCTCCTCTGGCTCAGCTCCAGGAGCCAGAGGCAGGCCAGGTGGAGGAGATAACGAGGCCTCTGTCCCCTGACCCCCCCCCCCCCCAGGCCACATCTCCAGACCTGGCTGATGGCAATCAGGCCTGGCTAGATCCCAGGTTTCGGAGATATGAGAGGCGGCTACAACAAAGGAAGGGGTGGGCCTAGAGAGTGCTGAGTCACGGAGCCACACCCACCCAGTCACATTACACCTCCCCACCAAGCCACGCCCACAGAACCGATAGTAAAAAAAACCTCTGATGATCAGGCCACTCAGCTGGGATCGTGAGAACCCTTTAAAAGCATTTTTTCTAAAATTGCTTTTAAAATGTTTTTAAAAGGTTCCTCTGGTGATCCCAGCTGAGTGGCCTGATCATCAGAGGTTTTAAAAGCATTTTTCTAAAATTGCTTTTAAAAGGTTCTGGCAATCAGGCAACTCAGCTAGGATCATCAGAACCCTTTAAAAGCATTTTTCTACAACCTCTTCAGCCAAAGAGTTTGTAGAAAAATGCTTTAAAATGTTTTAAAGGTTCCTCTGGTGATCCCAGCTGAGTGGCCTGATCATCAGAGGTTTTAAAAGCATTTTAACAATCTCTTCGGCTTTTAAAAGGTTCTGGCAATCAGGCAACTCAGCTAGGATCATCAGAACCCTTTAAAAGCATTTTTCTAAAATTGCTTTTAAAATGTTTTTAAAAGGTTCCTCTGGTGATCCCAGCTGAGTGGCCTGATCATCAGAGGTTTTTAAAGCATTTTTCTAAAATTGCTTTTAAAATGTTTTAAAGGTTCCTCTGGTGATCCCAGCTGAGTGGCCTGATCATCAGAGGTTTTAAAAGCATTTTTCTACAACCTCTTCAGCCAAAGAGTTTGTAGAAAAAATGCTTTTAAAAGTAAAAAAAAAAAAGTTGGCCACACCCACCCAGTCACATTACACCTCCCCCACCAAGCCACGCCCACAGAACCAGTAGTAACAAATTTTACATTTCACCCCTGAAATATAGGTAGTGTTGTGTCTGCACCCCCCGAGCCGGAGCCCCTGCCAGAAAGTGACTCAGAAAGTGAGGGGCAAGGGCCTTCACGACTTACCTCTGGAGCACCGGCTCCTCTGGCTCAGCTCCAGGAGCCAGAGGCAGGCCAGGTGGAGGAGATAACGAGGCCTCTGTCCCCTGACTCTCCCCCCCCCCAGGCCACATCTCCAGACCTGGCTGATGGCAATCAGGCCTGGCTAGATCCCAGGTTTCGGAGATATGAGAGGCGGCTACAACAAAGGAAGGGGTGGGCCTAGAGAGTGCTGAGTCACGGAGCCACACCCCACAGAGTATAAAAGCAGCCCTGGCTGCTCTTCTGCTCCGTGATGAGCAAAAATTGAGCTGAACTATTTGACTCGTGGAGAAGTGAGTTGAACTCTTTGACTCGTAGAAAATTGAGCTGGACATTCAGCCTGGATTGCTGACTTCCTGGTTGCCCAGCAACCCCAAGATGAGGGAGACTTTGGCTGTTAGCTACAGATTCCCTGCCAGGACTGATAGCAGCCGTGAACTCAATTACTGGCTCGTTTAGCCAGCTCGCATGGCTGAGGCTGGGAGGGGACAGAACAGGTAAAGGTAAAAGTTCCCCTCAAACATATGTGTTAGTTGTTCCCGACTCTAGGGGTCGGTGCTCATCTCTGTTTCAAAGCTGAAGAGCCAGCACTGTCTGAAGACGTCTCTGTGGTCATGTGGCCAGCATGACTAAATGCCAAAGGTGTACGGAGAGCTAATACCTTCCTACCAAAGGTGGTCTCTATTTTTCTACTTGCATTTTTTATGTGCTTTCGAAACTGCTAGGTTGGCAGAAGCTGGGACAAATAATGGGAGCTCACCCCGTTATGCGGCACTAGGAATTCAAACCCCTGAACTGCCGACCTTTTGATCAACAACCTAAGCATCTTAGCCACTGAGCCACCACATCCCTACAAGTAAATAAGTAAGTGCAAAAATACGACATTGCCAAAATTCTTTACTAGGTTAAAAAAATCTGAAAGCAATTTCTCTTTTAGCAAACTGACTGCAAAAGACAGAAGGGGGGTGGGGGAAAGGCAGGGAAATGTATCTGCTTTAACTTCTTCTCAGGCCAAGTTGTGGAGTTACCATCTATATGCAGAAACCTATCAGATGGCAGGCAGGGGAGAACTGCCTTATTCATGATGTTGCTTCAATAAAGCTGCATTCCATCATCTTATCTATAGCCTCCCATTCTCCTTCATTTGGCTGGTTGTCTCGGTAACATAGCCGGTTACTAAGCCATATGGTTGCTAAGTCAAATTTTGCTTTTCTGCTTTTCTGCTTTTGCTTTTTTTTTTTTTTTTTAAGGCAGAAGACCATTTTCTTAGATATCTGGAATGGCAGGAATTCAGCCAATTTCCAGACGATCAGATTTTATGCCTAGTAAATTCCAGACCCAGATGGTGGAAATAACTACTTATTTCAACATGGATTTCAGGATGATATATCAATGATGCTTTTCAGATCTGGGATAGCTTTTGAACTCCATACTACATAACCTAATGACATCTAGCACAGGGCTCTCCAACCTTGGAAACTTTAAGACTTGTGGACTTCAACTCAACTTCAACAAAGCAAAGCTGGCTGAGGGATTCTGGGGGTTGAAGTCCACAAGTCTTTAAGTTACTAAGGTTGGAGACTCCTGATCTAGCAGGTCTCATGCAGGTGCTGAGCCACCCCAACTATGGGAAGTCCCTTATTCCCGACCCCCATGACAGGGTTTTGTCTTCATATGTAACAGGTCCTCAACTTACGACCACAACTGAACCCAAAATTTCTGTTGTTAAGAGAAACATTTGTTAAGTGAGTTTGCCCCATTTCACGACCTTTCTTGCTACAGTGGTTAAGTGAATCACTGCAGTGAGTAACCCGGTTGTTAAGTGAATCTGATTTTCCCATTCACTTTGCTTGTCAGAAGGTCGCAAAAGGTGATCACATGACCCTGAGACACTGCAGTGGCCATAAATATGAATCAGTTGCCAAGCATCTGAATTTTAATCACATGATCGTGGGGATGCTGCAAAGATTGTAACTCTGAAAAACGGTCACAAGTCACTTTTTTCAATGCCGTTGTAACTTTGAACATCACTAAATGAACCGTTGTAAGTCAACCGGTTAATACCACCTCTGACTGGTCCCGCCCCCATCTATTCTTTGCCTCCCAAGTCTCAGCTGATCGGGAGGAAATGGGGATTTTGCAGTAAACTTCCCCTGGAGTGGGGAGGGAATGGGGATTTTGCAGTAAACTTCCCCTGGAGTGGGGAGGGAATGGGGATTTTGCAGTAACCTTCCCCTGCTACACCCACCAAGTCATGCCACATCCACCAAACCACACCCACCGAACCGGTAGTAAAACAATTTGAAACCCATCACTGTTGTACAGTATAGGATTGTTTTGTCTCAAATATTTTCTAATTTGGTACATCTTATTAAAAACTTCCAGTGATTTAAAAGAATAAAATAAAATAATAGTTGTATGGAAGTAAAGCATTGCACTGAGCTCCTGAGGAGTTCAGATGTGGGAGTGATCAGATCTTCTCCATTTTGTGCTTCCTTTTAGAAATAGCTGCAAACAGATAAAATTTTCAACAGAGACGCTGTGGCCAGGAATGATGCATTAGCTTTTTCCTTATATACCCTTTCCTTAAGCTACTCTTGAATTCACAATGTGAAAAGAGTTACTAATCTCACTTTTTTTTTTGTTTTTTTGTTTCTCTGCTTTGGAACTGACTGTAGGTTCTGGAGACATTTGGTTAAGATCAGAAAAATAACCCAGGATAAAGGTTAATGTTTCCTCTTTCAGAGCTGATCAAAATCTCAATCACCTCTCCTCCCTAAGGTTGTTTTAAAGAAATTAAGAGAGAGATCTAATTACAAATCTATTGCATTGTGTCTGCTTTAGACTTGAGTCATAAAGTCCACTAATGAGAAATGGGTGGCCACATATGCCTCACCACAACAAAAGGAAATATGCAAAGAGGTCAAAGGATTACACACATGTCCACAACATTCTCATGTACTAATTTATAGTATATGTATTCTTGTACATCTCAAAGGTGCTTTTTCAAGAGGCAACTGGACTTTTTTGTTTTTCTTTGAAGATGTTTTGCTTCTCACTCAAGAGGTTTCTTCAGCTTTGACTGGCTGGTGGGGAGCCGAAGGATTTATATTCCTTGCAGACAGCTGGTCATTGGTATTCTTTTAGAGAGTTGTTGAGGTCAGTTGAAGGTTTATCCGTGTCTTCAGGATCACCTGAATCGTGCAAATGGGTGTGGAGCCTTCTTAGAACTGCTGAAAGGACTGTGTTGTAGAGCTGTGCTTTCTTGCAGGATGTTTTCTGCCCTGTGTCCAGGGGTGAAATCTAAAAATTTTCCCTACCGGTTCTGTGGGCGTGGCTTAATTGGTGGGTGTGGCTTCGTGGTCAGATGACTGGGTGGGCATGGCCAATAACAATAAATAATAAAAATAATAAACAAAGTATAAAAAAACAATAAGAGGTACCAAAAACCAACTTTCACACTTTACACACACACAACACAACACAACATAACACAACACAACACAACTGACTCACACACAATGTAAAAGCAGCCACACTTCACACTTCACACAGCCACAAAAAGCTCAAAAACCAACTTTCACACTTTACACACACACAACACAACACAACTGACACACACACACACACACACACACACACAATACCACATACAGCTTTCTGAGATTTTGTGTGTTTGTGTAGAGTGAAACACTACAGAAACACACTAAATCTCAGAAAGCTGCACAAATATTTTATTTTATTATTAAGGTTTGTGGACTTCAATTCCCAGAGTTCCTCAGCCAGCAAAGCCAGCCAGCATTAATCACTCAGTGATGAAATAGATTAGCTAAATTAGATTAGTTCTGTCTGGTGCTGAACATGAAACTGGGGCTTTCCGGCTGGGAAAAAAGCCATGAGGTCGATCAGTAATCAGGTAAGTGACTTAGACTCTCTTAAAAGGAGGTTTTCTACATGTTTTCTACAGAAAACATGTTTTTTAAGGTTCTGCTGATGAGGAACTCAGGTGAGATCCCCAGAGTAGCCTTTAATTTTTTTTTAAGTTTAAAGGCTCTGCCGATCTCAGCTGACAGGATCCTCAAAGGCTTTTTTTTTTACTTTTAAAGGCATGTTTCGGCTGAAGCAAAACCTTCTTTTAAAAGTAAAAAAAAACAACCTCTGCTGACCGTGGGGATTTTTGCTAACAGTCCTCTGAACCAGCAGCTGCCATCGCTACCGGATCGTGCAAGCCAGTCCGATCCGGGAGCATTTCATCCCTGCCTATGTCCTTTCACTGTTGAATACAGGTGCAGGCTGTTGGGGATGGGTCTGTGTTGTCTGCATCTCAAACTGAAGCGCAAATAATTCCTGTAGTCTGCAATTGTTGGAAATCTGTTCATACTCCTGCACCATTCTAAGGTTGTTCATCCCAAAACTATGCACTTTGGATTGACTTTCTAAAAGAATGCAAATGATCAGCTGTCTGCAAGGAATATAACTCCTTCCATTCCCCACCAGACAGTCAGAGCTGAAGAAGCTTCTTGGATGAAAAGTGAAACATCTTCAAAAAAACAAAAACAAATAAACAAACAAAAAAGTCTTGTTGCCTCTTGAAAAAGCACCTTTGGGACAACTATGACCTGAATGACTGAGAATCTCCATAGACATTGTATTCTTGTACATTTAAAAATAATTATCAGATCATAATAGAAGTAGAATGCATCTTTTCAACATAAATGTCTTTGACTGGGTGGATTGTGTGTGATCAATCTTCTGTCCGAGAAGTAGATGCTGATGGATAATTTTGAGGCTCCTGCTTGTTCTTCCTTATTTATTTTTAGAATCAGACTTGGAATGGACAGTCTTCACTTTGAAGAGGATTGTCCTTGATCAATTAGGATAGACGACCATTCTACTGTAATGGGAATATTAAATTATGCATCCTTCAAAATCAATATACACCGAGACAATTCCATCATCCTCTCATCTTTAACCTAGTTTTATAACACAACATTTCTTAATGTATTTGATCTGTTGTTTTTGTTCTCCCACATCTCTTTTTACTCTTCTGCTTTTCACCAAAGGGAATATGCTGTGTTGGATTTTTCTTAAAACCCACACCTAAAAATATAACTTTAATCTGGGATCTATGTCAATAAGCAACTATCTTGCAGCTTAAAAGAGCCATGGTGACATAGTGATTAGAATTCAGTATTGCAGGGTGATTCTGCTCACTGCCAGGAGTTTGATACTGATTGGGTCAAGGTTGACTCAGCCTTCCATCCTTCTGAGGTTGATAAAATGAGGACCCAGATTGTTGGGGGCAATATGTTGACTCTGTAAACCACTTAGAGAGTACTGTAAAACACTATGAAACAGCATATAAGTCTAAATCCTACTGCTATTGCTATTCTTTTCTTGCTATTGTGACCTCTGTGAGCTTAATATATGTTAAGATACCCTACATGTTGGTTTGGAATTCTGGAGTTGTGGTCTGTTCTTGTTATGTTTTGTGAAAATGTAGGTATGATCCGTGAAAATTTAATGTAATAGTTGGTGGAATATATAGTGCAGCAAAGCTATGGACAGGAAACATAAGGAAAAAGAATTCAAAGAGCAAGATAAAAGAATAAGATAACATTGTCATTTCATGCCAGAAATAGGCTGTTTTGTGGGCCAACTTTTCAAAAAGAAACTCTCCATACATGATGAATTTCAGATCTGGAAAGTTGAACTTCATGTGCACTGGGATCATTGTAGGCAGGCTGCCCAAACCTACCAGATCAGTCCAACGTCTTCTGAATGTGAGTAAAGAAAAATATCCAAGTTGTGATTTGAAGGTCCAGGTAATGCTACTAGCGATACTCTCCCATGTGCTCACAAAGATCATTCTAGAAAAATAAATAACTCCTGTCATGCGAAGTGTTGTATTTTGGAAAGCTCCTGTTTCATCCACAAATCATGTTCCTTTACTGTTTCTTCTGAAAATGAAGCTCCCATGTGTAAACAGAAAGCATGACACAAATGAAAAATTTATATTGTTACCTTTGATGGAGACAATATATTCTGAGGGGAGAGCAGCTTCTAAAGTTGTTCTGTGTCCATGGCCAATTTGAACTGCGGTGGACTATTTGTAGCTCATAATAGACTCTGGAAACTGCAACTTTACACTGCTAAAATGTCATGGCTAAATATTGATAAGGGCTATTTCCAGATGTTTCCAGTTATAATACCATGACAACAACCAAACCAAAAAAGGGCATTTAAGTTGTATAATAAGGTTAAGAACTCTAGATAAATATTGTTTTTTAAAAAACCCAGAAAAGTCCTAGAAAATCCTCCTTCACCACAACCATATTATAAGTTGTTTTCCTACTAGCTGTGGCTTTGGTACCCCAAAAATGTGAGGAAAATGGGAGTCAGCAAGCATTAGATTGTCTTCCCTTGAACTTCATGGCATCTGTTGCCTACAGAGAAGCTCATCATTAGTGTGTTGCATTCTGAGACAACTGAATGGAACAAATGTCTTCCCTATATCAGTGGTGTCCTTGGTTGTCACGGAACATTGAAATAATTCTTTATTCACCAATCTCATATTGTTTGTGCCTTTAAATCTTTTTGCCAGTGTCACAAAACCTCTAGCAATAGTGGGAGAAAATTATAACAAGATTATTTCTTTTCTTTCGTATGCTAACCACCTGTATGCCATGCTCTAGTAAAATAATCCCTTGAAATTGCTCTAAGGCAGGGGTGTCCAAACTTGGCAAGTTTAAGACTTGTGGACTTCAACTCCCAGAATTCCTCAGCTGGGTGAGGAATTCTGGGAGTTGAAGTCCACAAGTCTTAAAGCTGCCAAGTTAGAACATCCCTGCTCTAAGGAACTGAGAAGGAATTCAATGGCTGATCCATCTAGATTCTGCACAGTTCCAAGTGGTTAGTCCCATCAAGCTTGTCAGCAGTTAGTTTGTTCCATGGGATCTAACCTGCTCATCACTTCTTATATTTGGTGTGCAGAGTTGTTTAGTGCTCCTTGAGTGTCATTTCAGAATTTGTAGTCAGGGTGATATCACTGGGCTGAGCTTCTTCACACAGTAGCTTCTCATGTTTTGAACAAAAGGTCTGTCTGTCCAAAGATAGACAATCTTGTCCAAAGTGCAATACCTGAGGCTAAGAAGTCTTGATCCAATAAGGTTTCTACAAGTAGATATCACAATACCTTAATAAATGGATAAAGGAAGGATCACTCTACTGGTGCCACTTGCCTGCAAACTTCCATAAAACCAACTGTTATGCTCTCTGGTGGCTGGAATTTAGTAGGATTCAACAAGGAAACATCTTTAGAGACTTCTCCAGCCTATTCGTTGCTACAATATACTGCTTGGGAATTGCTCAGGCACATTCTTTTAGTTATAAGGCTGAAGATGAGGCTTACAAATCAGAGAGTAGAAAAATCATTACCAACTGCTGGCTTTGCACGGGAAGCCAAATACTCTGTGGGGTACAAAAGAGATGGGTTTCAGCAGGTTCTCACCAGTTCTGGAGAACTGGTAGCAGAAATTTTGAGAAGTTCGGAGAACCAGTAAATACCACCTCTGACTGGCCCCGCTCCCATCTATTCTCTGCCCCCCGAGTCCTAGCTGATCGAGAAGGAATGGGGATTTTGCAGTAACCTTCCCCTGGAGTGGGGTGGAAATGGAGATTTTACAGTATCCTTCGCCTGCCATGCACACCAAGCCACACCCACCAAGCCATGCTACGCCCACCAAGCCATGCCCACAGAACCAGTTGTAAAAAATTTTGAATCCCACCATGGGTACAAAGATTGCAACTGTAGATGCTGATTTCATATGTAGGAACCATGTGTAGGAAGATACGGTAGTTCATTGGGTTCAAAGAAGACGTGCTGTAGTGCTGTTCCTTTGTGGACACGGAGGAGGCTCTGCGGTCTCAGTTTGGAACCATAGCATTTAGCATAGTGGGGGCACTGGAAGGACATTGTTGTAATAACTGTGGGTGTTACTCTGTGACGCCACTCATGGTTCTTTATCAATTTTTGGCAGGACCTGTTTTCAAAGCCCGTGGAGGCTTCATAGCACAGGACTTGCCAGTGGGTTCTGTCAGCAGCGGCATCTTCTAGTTTTCTTCGTTGGATGTCACAGTGGAGTAGGGTTTCTTTCACAACATCTTTATAGCACTTGCATGATTGACCTCAAGGTCTCTACCCAAATCCAGTACACTGTAGTACAATTGGCGAGGCGCACGTCAGTCATCCTTTCTGATGTGCCCACTCATCTCATCTGGGCTCCGTTAATCTGTGGAATCTGTGCTATCTAAGACCTCCAATTTGGAGATACAGTCTTGCCCACAAATGTGCCAGATGGAACAGAGAATGCTTAAGTGATTTTTTTTCCAGTTGTTTGATTTGCCTTCAGTACAGAGTCCAGGACTTAAACCCACATAGCAGGGAAGGAATACCTATACCTCCAGGGGCGGGCTTCAAAATTTTTAGCAAGGGGTCTCTGCCCAGCTGGTAGGTGGCCATGGCCATGATGGGCATCACCTAGTCAGCCTCCTGCACCATGGCGAGGGGGGGGGAGGCATGGCATTTTTGCTCTCCCTGGGCTCCAGAGGCTTTCATCAAGCCTGCAGGAGGGTGAAAAGAGCCTCCTCAGGTTCCTGAGGTCCTCTGGAGGCTGGAAACAGGCCCATTTCCAGCCTTCCTGAACTGTTAGTAGGCCCGTTTTTCGCCCTCCGCAAGCCTCCGTCCATGTCCTGCACTTACCTGCATCCAAAATGGGCAGCGTGGGGGACCAGAAGTGGGTTTCAGCAGGTTCTGATCAGTTCTGGAGAATCGGAAGCGGAAAGTTTGTGTAGTTTGGAGAACCGGTAAATACTACCATCTATTTTCTGCCTCCCGAGTCCCAGCTGATTAGGAAGAAATGGGGATTTTGCAGTAACCTTCCCCTGGAGTGGGGAGGAAATGGAGATTTTACAGTATCCTTCCTCAGCCACGCCCACCACGCCATGCCACGCCCACAAGCCACACCCAAAGAACCGGTAGTAAAAAATTTTGAAACCCACCACTGGTGAGGATTCCTGGGAGGGGCGGGGAGGGGAGGGGAGGGGCGGGGTGGGTGGGGCCACCCAGAAGTGGGATTTCGGGGTTCTCCGAACTGCACAGAATCTTAGCTAGAGGTTCTCCCAAACCCCTGTGAACCCCCAGCAGCCTACCCCTGTATACCTCTGTATACTCTTAGGTTTGTAGAGATACATATGTTGTCTTGGTTGAGCTCTCTAGCATGCAGCCGCCTCAGTACCTGACTGGCCTTGCTCATCCTGGAGTTAATTTCTTTATCCAAAGACCCATAGCTTGAGATGATGCTTCCTAAATATTCAAAGCTGTTTATATTTGTTCAACAGTGATTTTTGATTCTATAGGTTTGGTATTTGGCATGGACTGGTAATGATAGCCAAGCAACTATAGTAATAGTCATTGTATTGTACAGATGGTCGTTGCAATTGTATTTGCTAATTTAATGTGTAGTAACCAAGTGCAGGAAGAAAGTGAATGTAAAACTCCTCTCCAAACAAATGGGAGGGAGCTTAGCTTAGCTTTTAGCTTATCTTAATGTAGTTTAGCTTTAGGTAGGCTTAGCTTAGTTTGAAGGGCACTGAATCATGCCACCCACCCACTAGCAATGCTAATTGGCACAACCCAAGGACTCAAGAATAAGCTGATTCCTGCAAGTGAAAACTAACTCCCATGCAGTATTTAGTCATTCATCCAGCTCAGTCTATGAATGTTGTGCTTGATTGGTCTAATATCTTTCCTGCATGAATTGTGTTTTGCTAGAGCTGCTACTTGACTAAAAATGGGTTAAACTGACCCATTGAACAGAAAACATTTCATGAAATTGACCCTTCACTTTCACTTTGACCCCAACTTGGTTCCACCAAATAATGTTGTAAATTCATCAGCATTTTTACTTGGGAAAAAATTCCATTGCATGAAACCAGTTCTGAATAAGAAATACACAGGACGGCACTGTATTTTCTTAGATTCCGCCCCCCCACCCCCCGTACCACCTTCCCCAAAAGACAAAAAAAGGAAGGTAACACAAAAAGCTTTCAGGGACTTAAAAAAAAAAAAAGTACCTTCAGATCTTTGCACGACTTTCTCATTTTTAAAAAGAAAAGAACTTCAGTCCAAAAAGAAAGCTTTTCAGTTTTAAAAATAGGTTTGCTTGAAGCAGCGCAGTCCGACAGTATATTTCTGGCCAGGCACCTTGCAAGACTGTCCTCTCTTTGGAAAGATATTTATTTTTATTGCACTTCTTGAATAAAGGAAGCTGCTGGACAAGCAATCCACCCTCTCTGCACATGTGTTGAAGTTCTGAACATGTACAGTTCTCCTCCTGTAATGTCAGAGGAGGCGAGGATCTTGAGGTCTGCAATCCTCCTGAATTGCTCATCATTTAAAAGCCAAACCTAGAACAAGGTTTTCTGGAATAGAATAAGGTCAGGCTTGTCCTCTTTCCACCCTCTCCTCAAGGAACATGTTTTCAAAGTCTTAAAAGTATCTCGTAAACTCAGTTTCCTTTGCATGTGTAGGATGGGAATGGTTTTGAATGACTCAGAGGGGAGGGAGTATTTATGGGTTTCCATAGTTCCCCAACAGTTTTTTTTCTATTATGTGATTATTCCACAGCTGTCAAATGAGGATTTTAACCAGGGTACTTATGCATGTTGTGTGTCTTTGACTTCCCCTGTAGTATGTAGATTGTCTTGATTCTCTTCCTTTCCATTCCATATGACATGCTGGAGCCTCACATTAAGGTTCTGACAGGTTCTGGAGAATTGGTAGCGGAAATTTTCAGTAGTTCGGAGAACCGGCGAATACTACCTCTGGCTGGCCCCAGAGTGGGATGGGAATGGAGATTTTGCAGTATCCTTCCCCTGGAGTGGGTGGGAATCAGAGGTGGGTTTCAGCAGGTTCTGACCAGCTCTGGAGAACTGGTAGCAGAAATTTTGAGTAGTTTGGAGAACTGGTAGTAAAAATTTTGACTGGTCCTGCCACCATCTAATCTCTGCCTCCCAAGTCCCAGGCAATCAGGAGGAAATGGGGATTTTGCAGTAACCTTCCCCTGGATTGGGGAGGGAATGGATATTTTACAGTATCCTTCCCCTGGAGTGGGGTGGGAATGGAAATTTTACAGTATCTTTCCCCTCCTACGCCCACCAAGTCACGCCCACCAAGCCATGCCATGTCCACCAAGCCACACCCACAGAACCAGTAGTGAAAAAATTTGAATTTCACCACTGCATTAATTCCACAATATTGCCTTGCGTGATCACTTGTAATATCTTCCTTCTTTAAGCCATTTATTTTTATTGTATACACACACATGCAAGCATGCAAAACTTGTTCAGGTGAGATGTGAAATGTTTTCGCTTTTTGGGCAATCTGAGAGGAAGATTAACAGCTGCCAAGAGACACTCATTGTGAGTGGGAGGCTACCATAGTTTGATGCCAAAGCAAAAAAACAAAAACAAAGACAGAGAGAGAAAAATTCCTCTAACACTAAATAAACATGTCAACTTTTTGACTGTGAGGACAGAGTGACTTCTTATTTTATTCTCATGAGGTATAACATTTATGAATGTCCTTCAGGTTAATTAGTGCCTGTCAGAAGTTGCTAGAGATGAACTCCCAAAAAAATAAAATAGATTCAGACTCTGGACTAGGGATTAGTGGATCCCAGTAAACATGTTGGATTTCCTGTCCATATTTAGCGTCAGACTGCTGAACTGGCAATTAATATACGTATTAATATATGTAAAATAGAATACTTTATACTTAATTTGGCCAAGTGTGATTTAGGGAATCGGTCTCCAATGCAGAAAATCTCACTGTACATACAACACAACAGAGTAATAATAATCATAATAATGATATCAATGAGATGACGTAGTAGAGAAAATGAGAAGAGTAATTATAATACTACAGCCATACTACATGGCTAAGTTTATATTTAGACATAAGACAATACTGTGGGGATTAGAGAATTTATATATTCATACAACCTTTTCCATTAAACCAAACTAAACCAAACTGTAGATGAAACCTTGAGGGTAAACAAGGATTGCATTTTCTTTCAAAGCTTTTCATGCATTTTGGGAATTTCCTGCGTAGCAGGAAAGAGACAAATGAAGCTCACTGGAGAGAGGATTGTATATTATATAGCAATGTGGGGGGATTATGGGGAGGGATAGGAAAACAATGAAAGAGCAAGCAGACAAACTAGGAATACTCTGTGAGGTCTTGATAGTGATAATATCATCAGTGATAGAATGAGTGGGGTTTGCTCTCATTTTTATATCAGTGGCTTACGCTATCAGTGTTGGTGGGACTGGTTTTGGAGGTTCCTTCATTATGCTGTTGTTTATTATTAGCTCGTTTGTCAGACTTGATGGTTCTTGACTGGGTTATCATTTACATCTTGATCGTTGGTCTCGTGCTAATCTTGGTGTTAATGTCTACTCATCTGGCCATTGCTTTTTAGTGTGGAGATGTTTGGGTCCTTTTGTTTTCTTTTTTGGCTTTTGATTGTCTCTTTTGAATGGTAATAATAATAATAATAATAATAATAATAATAATAATAATAATAATAATAATAATAATAATAATAATAATAATAATATCAGAGTTGGAAGGGACTTTGGAGGTCTTCTAGTCCAACCCCCTGCCCAGGCAGGAAACCCTACACCATTTCAGACAAATGGTTATCCAACATTTTCTTAAAAATTTCCAGTGTTGGAGCATTCATAACTTCTGCAGGCAAGTTGTTCCATTTATTAATTGTTCTAACTGTCAGGAAATTTCTCCTTAGTTCTAGGTTGCTTCTCTCCTTGATTAGTTTACACCCATTGCTTCTTGTTCTACCCTCAGGTGCTTTGGAGAACAGCCCGACTCCCTCTTCTTTGTGGCAACCCCTGAGATATTGGAACACTGCTATCATGTCTCCCCTAGTCCTTCTTTTCATTAAACTAGGCATACCGAGTTCCTGCAACTGTTCTTCATATGTTTTAGCCTCCAGTCCCCTACATCTGGTATGTAGATGTTGTTCATGGATGATTTGTCTGTCAGGCTTCCAGGAACTCTCTAGCGTTTTTGGACTTGACTTGTTCTAGAATGCTAACAGTAAACTATGTTTAAGTTTGTCCATGTGTTGTGAAATTAAGGAGTTTTCATCATGTCTTCTGACTATTAGTTGCAATTCATGGATGTGCTCTGCTAGTCTTCTGCCTGTTTGTCCTTCATTGTGACTGTTATCATCCGTAAACTGTATGATGTAGATGACTCCTCTTTTTTTCATGTGGGGCTGCTGGTTTTTGTTGTTGTTGTTTTGTTTTACTTTCTTCTTGAAAGTTCCTCTTTCTTTAGAAGGCACAGGAGCATCAGGGTAGCAGAAATAAAGATACACTGATGGCTTACTTGACTTACATTTAACTTTGAGGCTTACAAGGTAGATTACACTTTGTGAAATGTTGCAAGATGATAAGATTATTTGGGAATTGAAATTAGCTGTTGAAACTGATTTAGGATTCCAGTTTGACTGCTGAAATCAAATGAACCCCTGCAAGGGAGCTCTTCCCAAGCAACTTTAGCAAGTGTTGCGGGTGATTTTTGTAGTGGTTCCAACTTTACAGCATGGCAGCAGCATCTAAATTCTATGCCTGTGGATTTCTGCCCATAAGCGTGTCTTTTTCCTGGTCAATGTAGTTAAACATCAGCATGAGGTCTAGAACTAGCCTGACCCTCTCCCCATCTTTTAACTTAGCAAGTTCAGTTAGCAAGGTAAGATGTTTTATTATTGCAACATATGGTCATACAAACTAAAGAAAAGGATTGGGAGGGAAACGCTATCAATCTTTATATAAATAAGCAGGCGATACCTCTGTTACAGCTCACACCTTGGGGGCTACTGACCTTAAACTCGATTCAAGAGAAATGCCCACCTGCAGATAAAAGTCAGAGGTATCACGTCAAAGACAAAACTTAGAAAAACTGAGTTTGTATAAAAACATATATAGTTTAATGGTTAACACCTTGCATTTTCCGATGAAGAGCTGTAACCCAACCCAAGAGCTGTAACCCAAACTACAACATTTCCCCAGTTTTGTTCTCTGCTGAATAGTGAACATTATTGGAATCTGTTACTTCCACATTTTTCTTCCTAAGAATATGGAGAAAAACTACATACTCCAGTTTTACTCAAAAATTGTAAAACTTTTTCAGTAATAAAAATCAATTTTATTACTGGATGCTAGAATTGCTCATCACAAAAAAAAAAATCTTTAGGAATGATAGCAGCAAATACTTAGTATTTCTGCTTGGAAGAAAGACCATAAACAATTAACATTCTTCAGTTAATATAAAAGGGAAAGCACAACATTATAAAATTATTCCGGTCAGTCTATAAATTTGTTCCTGTGCTCTAGCATGAGGTTAGTTTGTATTTATTTATTAAATTTATAAAACACCCACCTCACTCTGAAAAGCAACAGAGTATATAACTTTATGTTTGATGTACCCCAGCCATTTTGTATGCGAATGTTATTACATCCTTTTCTTTCCATCTTTTGCATAGCTAAGGCAGCTGATAGATTTATGAATCAGTTGAAAAGACCTCCAATTTAAACAAGAGGCTGGGTTAGGGCATGCTGAAGCTATGCAACTTCAAAGAAAGCCCAATTGGTATCTATAGATAGTTTGTTAAGTTTATGATCATTGCAGCCCTCTTCTTGAGCAGTGAATAGAATAGAATAGAATTTATTGGCCAAGTGTGATTGGACACACAAGGAATTTGTCTTGGTGCATATGCTCTCAGTGTACATAAAAGAAAAGATACGTTCATCAAGGTACAACATTTACAACACAATTGATGGTCAATATATCAATATAAATCATAAGGATTGCCAGCAACAAAGTTACAGTCATACAGTCATAAGTGGAAAGAGATTGGTGATGGGAACGATGAGAAGATTAATAGTAGTGCAGATATAGTAAATAGTTTGACAGTGTTGAGGGAATTATTTGTTTAGCAGAGTGATGGCCTTCGGGAAAAAACTGTTCTTGTGTCTAGCTGTAAATATTTTCACGGCCCTCTTCTTGATTCGTGCAGTATACAGGTCCTCAATGGAAGGCAGGTTGGTAGCAATTATTTTTTCTGCAGTTCTAATTATCCTCTGAAGTCTGTGTCTTTCTTGTTGGGTTGCAGAACCGAACCAGACAGTTATAGAGGTGCAAATGACAGACTCAATAATTCCTCTGTAGAACTGAATCAGCAGCTCCTTGGGCAGTTTGAGCTTACTGAGTTGGCGCAGAAAGAACATTCTTTGTTGTCCTTTTTTAATGATGTTTTTGATGTTAGCTGTCCATTTTAGATCTTGTGATATGATAGAACCTAGAAATTTGAAGGTTTCTACTGTTGATACTGTGTTGTCAAGTATTGTGAGAGGTGGAAGTATGGAAGGGTTTCTCCTAAAGTCTACCACCATTTCTACGGTTTTGAGTGTGTTCAGTTCCAGATTGTTTTGGTTGCACCACAAGGCTAGTCGTTCGACCTCTCGTCTATATGCGGATTCGTCATTGTCTCGAATGAGACCAATCACTGTTGTGTCATCTGCGAACTTCAGTAGCTTAACAGATGGATCATTGGAGATGCAGTCATTGGTATACAGAGAGAAGAGAAGTGAGGAGAACACACAGCCTTGGGGGCCCCCTGTGCTAATTGTACAGGTATTTGATGTGATCTTGCTTAGCTTCACCTGCTGCTTCCTGTTTGTTAGGAAGCTTGTGATCCACTTACAAGTCTGTTCCGGTACCTGTAGCTGGTTTAGCTTAGTTAGAAGAATGTCTGGAATGATGGTATTGAATGCTGAACTAAAGTCTACAAAAAGGACCCTTGCATAGGTCTTTGGAGACTCAAGATGTTGTAGGATGTAGTGCAGAGCCATATTAACAGCATCATCTGTTGATCTATTTGCTCGGTATGCAAATTGCAAGGGGTCTAACAGTGGATCCGTGATGGTTTTCAAGTAGGAAAGCACTAGCCTTTCAAAGGTTTTCATGACTACAGATGTTAAAGCAACTGGTCTGTAGTCATTCAGTTCCTTGATGGTGGGCTTCTTCGGCACTGGGATGATGGTAGAGCGTTTGAAGCAAGAAGGAACATAGCACATCTCTAGTGATTTATTGAAAATATGGGTGAAGATGGGGGCCAATTGGTCAGCACAGACTTTTAAGCAAGAAGGAGTTATCTTGTCTGGGCCTGGAGCTTTTCCTGGCTTTTGTCTGTGAAATAGGTCCTGCACTTCCTTTTCTGTGATCACTAGGGGTTGTGAACCCAATGAAATGGGGTCAGTTGTAGGAGGCTTGGCTGTTGTTGGTGTGTCTGAGATGGGGGTTGTGGAGATAGGTGGCTGTAGTTTCCTTTCAAACCTGCAGTAAAACTCATTCAGGTCATCTGCCAGTTGTTGATTACCTTCAGCCTGGGAAGGAGGTTTGCCATAGCCGGTGATATTTTTAAGAGTTTTCCACATGTTTGCTGGTTCATTTGCTGAAAACTGATTCTTTAGCTTTTCAGAGTAGCTTCTTTTTGCTGCTCTGATCTCTCTTGTTAGTGCATTCCTGGTCTGATTGTACAGCATTTTATCACCTTTTCTGTAGGCTTCCTCTTTGGAATGTCGTAGCTGCTTAAGTTTAGGTGTGAACCAAGGTTTGTTGTTACTGTATATTCGCAAGTTCCTTGTAGGTACACATAGGTCTTCACAGAAGCTGACATATGATGTTACAGTATCTGTGAGTTCATCCAGGTCTGCAGAGGTATCTTCAAAAATATTCCAATCTTTTTTGGAATATTTTTGGAATGGAGTCATGTCAGACAATGGCTTCCATTCATTTATTTTGGAACAAGTTTGATTGACTTCCATTATTACTTAGGCTGAAATATCACTTGTGCTCAACTTCCTTGGAGCCCAAGCTGTTAATCTCTTGATGCATTCGACTCTAATTCTAAAACTTCTAGAGAAGTTGGGGAAGCTACAGTAATTAAAGCATATAACATTGCTTATGCGATGCTACTGAAAACACTGATTTCTGGTAAGTGACAGTAATCAGTTGGTGACTTTCATGTCCCATATTCCTGGAGGTTGCTAGTGGGCGTTCTCTTTGATGGTTGACTCCAGCATAATAAATATCACATTGAACTAGGTATTGCCAAAGATTTGCTGAAGTCTCTTCCCAACTAGAGGAGGGGTGTGTGTCTCATTCTCAGTTATTAGAAATGCCTCACTCAAGTATTTCTCTTGGCTGCTTCTGTCCAGTGCTGGTAGGACATTTCATTGCCTGGGGTGAAGGTGCCATAAAATGGTGAAAGTGCAACTCAAGATTTGCACATTGAGTAACAAGCACACATTCTGAAAGGACGTTTGTAAGCCAACAGTATGACCTACCAATAAAGGAGAATATTTGTAGCTCAGGGCTGATAATGAGGGGTCCTTGGTACTCTCTGAGCTTGTTTGTTTTCTTGCATTCATTTCATTGCCCAAATGAGGTAACATCATCAGTGCTAGCGATGACTAGCGCTAATGATGTTACCTAGTTTGGTAGTGAAACATCTGCAGGAAAACAAGCAAGCTCAGAGAGCACCAAGGAATCTCCACAGAATGATCTTTTTGATAATACATCGATCAGCCAGCAACCAGCTGCCCTTAAAGCAGGGGTGAAATCAGTGGTGGGATTCAGCCAGTTCGCACCACTTCGGGAGAACCGGTTGTTAACTTTCTGAGCAGTTTGGCAAACTGGTTGTTGGAAGAAATCATTAGGGCAGAGAACCGGTTGTTAAATTCCTTGAATCCCACCACTGGGTGAAATCCAGCAGGTTCTGACAAGTTCTGGAGAACCGGCAGTGGAAATTTTGAGTAGGTCGGAGAACTGGCAAATACCACCTCTGGCTGGCCCCAAAGTGGGGTGGGAATGGAGATTTTGCAATATCCTTCCCCTGGGGTGGGGTGCAAGTGGAGATTTTGCAGTATCCTTCCCCTGCCATATCCACCATGCCACGCCCACCAAGCCACAGCCACACCCACAGAACCAGTAGTAAAAAAAATTGGATTTCACCACTGCCTTAAAGGACCTCAGTTGCTTGACGTGGTTGCCTCTTTCTGGCTCCAGTTCTGCTTCAGCTGAACTGTTTGCTTGGTCTATTGAGTAAGCAGTGGCGAGAGTGAGAAGGAACAACGTCATGCTTCCTTTTGCTTTTCTTTTAGATGGTGGTGCTATGAAATGGACCCATCTAAAGAATCAGAGGGGGTACGTAGGCAATATCAATGCCAGTGAAGAAGAGATGGGGTTGTTACTAATAATCTCTCATCCCACTAATGTTCTTTTCCCTCTGATGACAAGATTGCCAGAAAATTGGCTGTGTCTGTGAAGTTACCAGTAGGCTTTCTGGTTCTGAAGCACAGAAATGAATGTTTTGTTTCTCTCCTCCATTCCTAGAGTTAAGTGAAAAAGAGCTGGAGAAATGTATGGCTGTGTACTTTATGGTCTCTCTAACAACTCTAACGATAATGCAGGCTTACCATCAGTAGTTAGAAAACACCCCGCCTTTGTTCTCCCAGGGTACCAGATATGTCAGTATAACTCACTGCAAAACAAATACCCCTCTTAGGTAACAATTTGAAAGCCTTTTTAGGCTGAGGAATTCAGAGAGGTGAAGAAATGGTTCATTGTCCAGCCAGATGGCTCTAACAATCCAAGCATGTTATTGGTGGAAAATTCCAGACTCAAAGGAAGGATACCGGTGGGTATAAATCATCTGAATTTATCTTATTTTCTTGGAATCATGTGCAAATAAGACCAGTTTAGTGTTTCAGATTGCACAGTTCTGGATTCCATGCTGGAGTTCTTGCTTTGGAGCACATACTAAAAGGTATTTCAAGAGTATATATTAAGTCAAAAATGTTTAGAAATGGATGCAAGCGACAGGATTTTGCTAATCTTGGCTGACCTTGAAAAAAAGGATGAAATCTGCTTTGAACTTGGATCAGAGATTACTAATTAAAGCCAGGATTGAAGGTTGGATTGGATGGTAACCATTCATTTCCATACTGTTGCCAGAGAAACTACATGGACAGAAAATTATCAGGGTATTCCTATACGCAAGGAAATATATTACCTTAAAAACAAATAGATGCACTAAAGTACAATTTCATGAAAAAAAAATCTCTGATCAGTGCAAGAATAGATTTATGTATTAAAAAAATAAATGCTTTCCATTTTAGGAAATAGCTTATGAAAACTTCCAGAAAAAGAGATTTGCATACTATTCTACTGTCATGGTTGAGGAATGCAAAGCTAGGTTTATAAAGGAATAATCCTTCCAAGACTTATAAATAGGCTGGTAAAACCATCAGTTTTGTTTCTCCCCCCAAATAATCTTTTCTATTTCCCCACTTCTCACTTTATTTATAACAGAATCTGAAAAATGTAATATGTACTTAAGGAAATCTTCCAATCAAACTAAATTCTCATTTATCCATAAGGTTATTTCTTATTTACTAACAGGCTCTCCTAGAGTCATATATCACTTCTGCAATGACTGATGATGCTATGAAGAGCCATAAAGGACCAATATCATGTCCCTCCCTCCTTCCCTCTCTCCCTCCCTCTCTCTCTCACACATAGATAGATAGATAGATAGATAAATAGATAGATAGATAGATAGATAGATAGATAGATAGATAGATAGATAGATAGATAGAGGTAGATACTCATACTAGAATAGATCATCCATATCTTGGACTACTTTAATACCAAACCTAAAAGAGTCAACAACCTTGACAATCTCCGGCCTATCTTTCTGTTTATATGTTATCTGGATTGTTTTAAAGATAATTGCACTCAATAATACAGGAATGGGTAATCTCAGCTCTCAACCTAATTTTCTGCAATTCTTGGCCTAATCTCATGAAGGCTTTGCAAGCAAGGGAATTCAGGCCTTTGACTAGAGCACTTTCCCCCTTTCCTAGTAGCCTGTCCCATTGTGGGGCATAGGGGTAGGAGAGGGAAGAAGATGTCAAAAGGGAATGAAGACGATACTGGACAATAGGGCAGGACAAGCAAAGAAAGTGGGGCAGCCCACTGCTTTTTCTGGTGTTGCCCATCAGCTGAGATCATGCAGATCCCTTCTCTATGAGGATTCAGGGTCCTTTCAAGAAAAAAAAAGATAAGCTAGTCTCCCTTTAAAATACTATGGAAATATGATGCATTATTAGCCCATTAAGCTTCACAGGACACATCATATAATAGGAAGGAAATTATAACTGGATTGTGAAGCCATCTGAATGAGAAAAAAAAATGCCACTGAAGCAAAAAATTACTAATATTAATACTTCAGCAAATCTAACCCACTTAATAACTGTCAAGTTGGAATCAAAATAAAATCCAGGGCCTGAAAGCTGTACAGTCTGTATCTGAAATGCAAAATACCACTTTGGGGATGTTATGGGTATGTATGTATGTATGTGTGCAAAGTGAAAAGGAAAACTAGGATCCAGAATGACTATTAGCACGTTAAGGAAGATATAATCATTTTTGTGATGTATGTGTTTATAAGCATGTTTAGATTAATTTGTTTTTCTGTTTGGCATCAGCTCTGATAAAGCCAAAGATTACCAAGCTAAATGGGGTGGGGGGCGGGAAGAGAGAAAGTAGGAAAAGGACCAGGATACAATTTGGAAACTAATATCATGGAAGTAAATAAATGTGTTTAATGCTGCCAGAGAGCTGTTGCCATGGCCACACGTCTAATATAAATATGCCACTGTTAATAAATGTGGAAGTGCAAGAATATTTATCAGCAGTGCATGAAACTGAATGACAAGAGGAGAAGATGCAATTAAGAATAATTCCAAGGGTTACAAAGCACTTAGTCTCGTATCACCACAGCAGAAGCCCACAGATGTGGTTCTGTGGTTCTGTGGCTTAGATCCCCTGCTATTCGGGGAAGCAGGACTTCATTTGCCAAGGCAACTTCGGGTGCCAGACTAGGAAGTGTACGCCCAGGGAACAATATGTTGGGATTGGATCTGGAGAGTTGGGGTTGAATTGCAGCTGCATTGCATGAGAATCAGCACTTCTGAGCCTTATATCTCCATCTGTGAATTGAGAGCTGGGCCATTCACTTGTGGCAAAGGTAAGTGCATCACCATGCCCCCTTGATTAAGTCTCCAAAGGATGGGTTGCTCACTCTGAAATGGTAAGCAGAGCTTATATTCTGAGCATCTTAAAGAGGAAGGACTACAAAGTTTGATTTTCATAGAATGAATGGAAGCTCGACAGCAGGGACATGGAAAGGAAAGATTAGTCTTGTTTGCACATGGGGGGGATGGATTGATCAAGGGTTAGAGTTGCTGTTTTCTGAAATACCGCAAATTCCCACCAAAGATCTCAGCCTAGAAAACAGAAATATCCTGAGGTCTGAAAAATGTCACGCCAAGAAACCCCACTGGCACTTTTCCTGTCTGTCTTCCGTTTCCATGGCCTCCACATCTGATCTGAAAAATGCCACCAGAAGCGCTGCTGCTTCCTTAAGGTAGGACATAATGGGAAGGAGGAAAGGGAAGTGTAGAGCTTTCTAGATTCATGTCTATGGAGATTCTCAGTCCAGGTCATGGTTGTCCCAAAGATGCTTTTTTCAGGAGGCAACTGGACTTTCTTGTTTTTTGCCTTTGAAAATTTATATTTTCTGCGGACAGATGGTCATTTGCATTCTTTTAGAGAGTTATTGAGGCCACTTGGAGATTTATCTGTGTCCTCAGGGTCACCTGAGTAGTACAAATGGGTTTGGAGCCTTCTTGGCTGCAGGATGTTTTTGTGTCAACTGTCCCTTCACTGTAGAAGAGAGGTGCAGGTTGTGGGGGATGTGTCTGTGTTGTCTGCATCTGAAACTGAGGTGCAAATGGTTTCTAGCTTCATGTTCCATGTTCAATTAAGATAAATAATTTCAAAGCATCTTCTCCCATTTGATGTCCCTCTGGTACCCCTGTGATCCCCCTCCCCTATGCAGTGTTCTACACCATATCTTGGACACACTGACTATCCTGGGCACATGTTTTAAAAACATACCCAGCATCTTCTGAAACACACAAAATTATGGGATAAGGATGAGTAGGGAAAGGATCAGTGGACATGAAGTAGCTTGGTAGGCCCTGTTTGGACTGAACCCAGGATTGCTCAATTCTCCTTGAAAGTAAAGACATGAAAAAATGTATTCATTCGGTTGTCACTGTTTCATCAAAACCAGATCTCAAGCTATCACTTGTATACACACATACACGTACACACACACCGTGTTTCCCTAAAAATAAGCCTTCCCTGAAAATAACACCACCCTCCAAATAAGCCCTCCCCAAAAAATAAGCCCTCCCTCCAAAATAAGCCCTCCCTCCAAAATAAGCCCTCCCCTGAAAATAAACCCTCCCTCCAAAATAAGCCCTCGCCCCAAAATAAGCCCTACCCCAAAATAAGCCCTCCCTGAAAATAAGCCCTCCCCTGAAAATAAGCCCTCTCCCAAAATAAGCCCTCCCCCAAAATACACCCTCCCTCCAAAATAAACCCTCCTTCCAAAATAAACCCTCCCTCCAAAATAAGCCCTCCTTCCAAAATAAACCCTCCCTCCAAAATAAACCCTCCCTCCAAAATAAGCCCCGCTCCAAAATAAGCCCTCCCACCAAAATAAGCCCTCCCTCCAAAATAAGCCCTCCCTCCAAAGTAAGTCCTCCCCCCAAAATAAGCTCTCCCTCCAAAATAAGCCCTTCCCTGAAAATAAGTCCTTCCTGAAAATAAGCCTCCTAAAATAAGCCCTCCCCAAAATAAGCCTCCTGAAAATAAACCTCCTCCAAAATAAGCCTTCCTCCAAAATAAGCCTCCCTAAAAATAAGCCTCCCAAAATAAGCCTCCTGAAAATAAGCCTCCCAAAATAAGCCTCCTGAAAATAAGCCCTCCAAAATAAGCCCTCCCCAAAATAAGCCCTCCCCAAAATAAACCCTCCTCCAAAATAAGCCCTCTGAAAAATAAGCCCTCCCCAAAATAAGCCTCCCCAAAATAAGCCCAACCCCAAAATAAGCTCCTCCTGAAAATAAGCCTCCTGAAAATAAGCCTCCTCCTGAAAATAAGCCTCCTCCAAAATAAGTCCTCCTCCAAAATAAGCCTTCCCCAAAATAAGCCTCCCCAAAATAAGCCTCCCCAAAATAAGCCTCCTGAAAATAAGCCCTCCCCTGAAAATAAGCCCTCCAGGAAAATAAGCCCTCCCCCGAAAATAAGCCCTCCCCAAAATAAGCCTTCCCCAAAATAAGCCTCCCCAAAATAAGCCTCCTGAAAATAAGCCTCTCCTGAAAATAAGCCCTCCAAAATAAGTCCTCCTCCAAAATAAGCCCAACCCCAAAATAAGCCTCCTCAAAATAAGACCTCCCTGAAAATAAGTCCTCCTGAAAATAAGCCTCCCCAAAATAATCCCTCCAAAATAAGCCTCCCCAAAATAAGCCTCCTCAAAATAAGCCTCCCTGAAAATAAGCCTCCTGAAAATAAGCCTCCTTCCTAAATAAGCCTCCCTGAAAATAAGCCATCTCCTGAAAATAAGCCTCCTCCAAAATAAGCCTCCCCAAAATAAGCCTCCTCCAAAATAAGCCTCCTGAAAATAAGCCTCCCTGAAAATAAGCCTCCTGAAAATAAGCCTCCTCCAAAATAAGCCTCCTCCAAAATAAGCCTCCCACAAATAAGCCTCCTCCCAAAATAAGCCTCCTGAAAATAAGCTCTCCCCTGAAAATAAGCCCTCTCTCGAAAAATAAGCCCTTCCCTCAAAATAAGACCTCCCCTGAAAATAAGCCATCCCCCCAAAATAAGCCCTCCCTCTAAAATAAGCCCTCCCCCCAAAATAAACCCTCCCTCCAAAATAAGCCCTCCCTCCAAAATAAGCCGTCCCCCCAAAATAAGCTCCCCAAAATAAACCCTCCCCAAAATAAGCCTCCCCAAAATAAGCTCTCCCAAAATAAGCCTCCCCAAAATAAGCCTCCCCAAAATAAGCCTCCTGAAAATAAGCCCTCTCCTGAAAATAAACCCTCCCTCCAAAATAAGCCCCGCTCCAAAATAAGCCCTCCCACCAAAATAAGCCCTCCCTCCAAAATAAGCCCTCCCCCGAAAATAAGCCCTCCCCTGAAAATAAGCCCCCTTGCAAAATAAGTCCTCCCTCCAAAATAAACCCTCCCTCCAAAATAAGCCCTCCCCCAAAATAAGCCTCCCCAAAATAAGCCTCCTCCAAAATAAGCCTCCCTGAAAATAAGCCTCCTGAAAATAAGCCTCCCCAAAATAAGCCTTCCTCAAAATAAGACCTCCTGAAAATAAGCCATCCCCAAAATAAGCCTCCTCTAAAATAAGCCTCCCCAAAATAAACCTCCTCCAAAATAAGCCTCCTCCAAAATAAGCCTCCCCAAAATAAGCTCTCCCTCCAAAATAAGCCCTTCCCTGAAAATAAGTCCTTCCCTGAAAATAAGCCCTCCCCTGAAAATAAGCCCTCCCCCCAAAATAAGCTCTCCCTCCAAAATAAGCCCTTCCCTGAAAATAAGTCCTTCCCTGAAAATAAGCCCTCCCCTGAAAATAAGCCCTCCCCCCAAAATAAGCCCAACCCCAAAATAAGCCTCCTGAAAATAAGCCTCCTGAAAATAAGCCTCCCTGAAAATAAGCCTCCTCCAAAATAAGCCTCCCTGAAAATAAACCTCCTGAAAATAAGCCCTCCAAAATAAGCCTCCTCCAAAATAAGCCCTCCAAAATAAGCCTTCCCCAAAATAAGCCTCCCCAAAATAAGCCTCCCCAAAATAAGCCTTCCTGAAAATAAGCCTCCCTGAAAATAAGTCCTCCCCTGAAAATAAGCCTCCTGAAAATAAGCCTCCTAAATAAGCCTCCCCAAAATAAGCCTCCCCAAAATAAGCCTCCTCCTGAAAATAAGCCTCCTGAAAATAAGCCTCCTCCAAAATAAGCCTCCCTGAAAATAAGCCTCCCTGAAAATAAGCCTCCCTGAAAATAAGCCTCCTCCTCCAAAATAAGCCTCCCCAAAATAAGTCCTCCAAAATAAGCCTCCCCAAAATAAGCCTCCCCAAAATAAGCCTCCCCAAAATAAGCCTCCTGAAAATAAGCCCTCCAAAATAAGCCTCCTCCAAAATAAGCCTTCCTCCAAAATAAGCCTCCCCAAAATAAGCCTCCCTGAAAATAAGCCTCCTGAAAATAAGCCCTCCAAAATAAGCCTCCTCCAAAATAAGCCTCCCCAAAATAAGCCTCCAAAATAAGCCTCCTCCAAAATAAGCCTCCCCAAAATAAGCCTCTCCTGAAAATAAGCCTCCTGAAAATAAGCCCTCCAAAATAAGCCCTCCTCCAAAATAAGCCTCCCCAAAATAAGCCTCCTCCTAAATAAGCCCTCCCCTGAAAATAAGCCCTCCCCTGAAAATAAGCCCTCCCCTGAAAATAAGCCGTCACTCCAAAATAACCCGTCTCTCCAAAATAAGCCCTCCCACAAAATAAGCCCTCCCTCCTAAATAAGCCCTCCCCTCAAAATAAGCTCTCCCCTGAAAATAAGCCCTCCCTCTAAAATAAGCCCTTCCCTCAAAATAAGACCTCCCCTAAAAATAAGCCATCCCCCCAAAATAAGCCCTCCCCAAAATAAACCTCCTCCAAAATAAGCCTCCTCCAAAATAAGCCCTCCAAAATAAGCTCTCCCAAAATAAGCCCTCCCCTGAAAAATAAGCCCTCCCCGAAAATAAGCCCTCCCCCAAATATAAACCCTCCCCCAAAATAAGCCCTCCCCCGGAAATAAGTCCTCCCCTGAAAATAAGCCCTCCTGAAAATAAACCTCCTCCAAAATAAGCCTCCCCAAAATAAGCCTCCCCAAAATAAGCCCTCCCCCAAAATAAGCCCTCCCTTGAAAATAAGCCCTCCCTCCAAAATAAGCCCTCCCAAAATAAGCCCTCCCTCCAAAATAAGCCTCCCTGAAAATAAGCCCTCCAAAATAAGCCCTCCTGAAAATAAGCCTCCTGAAAATAAGCCTCTCCAAAATAAGCCCTCCCCAAAATAAGCCTCCCTTGAAAATAAGCCACTCCCTGAAAATAAGCCCTCCCATCAAAATAAGCCCTCCCTCCAAAATAAGCCCTCTCCTGAAAATAAGCCCTCCCCTGAAAATAAGCCCCCCCAAAATAAATCCTCCTCCCAAAATAAACCCTCCCTCCAAAATAAGTCCCTCTCCAAAATAAGCCCTCCCCAAAATAAGCCCTTCCTGAAAATAAGCCTCCCTGAAAATAAGCCCTCCTGAAAATAAGCCCTCCTGAAAATAAGCCTCCCTGAAAATAAGCCTCCCCAAAATAAACCTCCTGAAAATAAGCCCTCCCCAAAATAAGCCCTCCTCAAAATAAGCCTCCCCAAAATAAGCCTCCTCCAAAATAAGCCCTCCTCCAAAATAAGCTCCTCCAAAATAAGCCTCCCCAAAATAAACCTCCCCCAAAATAAGCCCTCCCCAAAATAAGCTCTCCCCAAAATAAGCCCTCCCCAAAATAAGCCTCTCCAAAATAAGCCCTCCCTGAAAATAAGCCTCCTGAAATTAAGCCTCCTCAAAATAAGCCTCCTGAAAATAAGCCTCCTCCTGAAAATAAGCCCTCCAAAATAAGTCCTCCTCCAAAATAAGCCCTCCCCAAAATAAGCCTCCCCAAAATAAACCTCCTGAAAATAAGCCCTACCCTGAAAATAAGCCCTCCCCCGAAAATAAGACTTCTCCTGAAAATAAGCCCTCCCCAAAATAAGCCCTCCTCAAAATAAGCCCTCTGAAAAATAAGCCCTCCCTGAAAATAAGCCCTCCTTCCTAAATAAGCCCTCCCCTGAAAATAAGCCATCTCCTGAAAATAAGCCCTCCCTCCAAAATAAGCCCTCCCCCAAAATAAGCCCTCCCTCCTAAATAAGCCCTCCCCTGAAAATAAGCCCTCCCCTGAAAATAAGCCCTCCCCTGAAAATAAGCCGTCACTCCAAAATAAGCCGTCTCTCCAAAATAAGCCCTCCCACAAAATAAGCCCTCCCTCCTAAATAAGCCCTCCCCTGAAAATAAGCTCTCCCCTGAAAATAAGCCCTCCCTCTAAAATAAGCCCTTCCCTCAAAATAAGACCTCCCCTAAAAATAAGCCATCCCCCCAAAATAAGCCCTCCCTCTAAAATAAGCCCTACCCAAAAATAAACCCTCCCTCCAAAATAAGCCCCGCTCCAAAATAAGTCCTCCCTCCAAAATAAGCCCTCCCTCCAAAATAAGCCCTTCCCTCAAAATAAGCCTCCTGAAAATAAGCCTCCCCAAAATAAGCCCTCCTCCAAAATAAGCCCTCCCTGAAAATAAGTCCTCCTGAAAATAAGCCTCCCTGAAAATAAGCCTCCCCAAAATAAGCCCTCCCTGAAAATAAGCCCTCCCCAAAATAAGCCCTCCTGAAAATAAGCCTCCTGAAATAAGCCCTCCTGAAAATAAGCCTCCTGAAAATAAGCCTCCCCAAAATAAGCCTCCTCAAAATAAGCCTCCCCAAAATAAGCCCTCCTGAAAATAAGCCTCCTGAAAATAAGCCCTCCTGAAATAAGCCTCCAAAATAAGCCTCCTCAAAATAAGCCTCCAAAATAAGCCTCCTGAAATAAGCCCTCCCTGAAATAAGCCTCCCCAAAATAAGCCTCCCCAAAATAAGCCCTGAAAATAAGCCCTCCAAAATAAGCCCTCCCCTGAAAATAAGCCCTCCAGGAAAATAAGCCCTCCCTCCGAAAATAAGCCCTCCAGGAAAATAAGCCCTCCCCTGAAAATAAGCCCTCCAAAATAAGCCTCCAAAATAAGCCCTCCCCAAAATAAGCCTCCCCAAAATAAGCCCTCCCTGAAAATAAGCCTCCTGAAAATAAGCCCTCCTGAAAATAAGCCCCCAAAATAAATCCTCCTCCCAAAATAAACCTCCTCCAAAATAAGTCCTCTCCAAAATAAGCCCTCCTCCAAAATAAGCCCTCTGAAAAATAAGCCCTCCCTGAAAATAAGCCTCCCCAAAATAAGCCTCCTTGAAAATAAGCCTCCTGAAAATAAGCCCTCCTCCAAAATAAGCCTCCTCCTGAAAATAAGCCTCCTGAAAATAAGCCCTTCCAAAAATAAGTCCTCCTCCAAAATAAGCCCTCCCCCAAAATAAGCCCCCCCCCACAAAATAAGCCCTCCCTCCAAAATAAGCCCTCCCCTGAAAATAAGCTCTCCCCTGAAAATAAGCCCTCTCTCGAAAAATAAGCCCTTCCCTCAAAATAAGACCTCCCCTGAAAATAAGCCCCCCCCAAAATAAATCCTCCTCCCAAAATAAACCCTCCCTCCAAAATAAGTCCCTCTCCAAAATAAGCCCTCCACCAATAAGCCCTCCCCAATAATAAGCCCTCCCCCGAAAATAAACCCTCCTGAAAATAAGCCCTCCTCCAAAATAAGCCCTCCCTGAAAATAAGCCTTCCCTCCAAAATAAGCCCTCCTGAAAATAAGCCCTCCCTGAAAATAAGCCCTTCCAAAAATAAGTCCTCCTCCAAAATAAACCTCCTCCAAAATAAGCCCTCCCCAAAATAAGCCTCCCCAAAATAAGTCCTCCCCCAAAATAAGCCTTCCCAAAAATAAGCCCTTTCCCAAAAATAAATCCTTCCTCCAAAATAAGCCCTCCCCTGAAAATAACACCTCCCTCCAAACTAAGTCCTTCCTCCAAAATAAGCCCTCCCCCAAAATAAGCCCTCCCTCCAAAATAAGCCCTCCCTCCAAAATAAACCCTCCCCCAAAATAAGCCCTCCCCCAAAATAAGCCATCCCTCCAAAATAAGCCCTCCCCCAAAATAAACCTCCTCCAAAATAAGCCCTCCTCCAAAATAAGCCTCCTCCAAAATAAGCCTCCCCAAAATAAGCCTCCCCAAAATAAGCCCTCCAAAATAAGCCCTCCCCAAAATAAGCCCTCCCTGAAAATAAGCCTCCTGAAAATAAGCCCTCCTCTAAAATAAGCCTCCTCAAAATAAGCCCTCCCCAAAATAAGCTGTCCCCCAAAATAAGCCCTCCCCCAAAATAAGCCCTCCCTCCAAAATAAGCCCTCCCTCCAAAATAAACCCTCCCCCAAAATAAGCCCTCCCCCAAAATAAGCCCTCCTCCAAAATAAGCCTCCTCAAAATAAGACCTCCTGAAAATAAGCCCTCCTGAAAATAAGCCCTCCAAAATAAGTCCTCCTCCAAAATAAGCCCTCCTCCAAAATAAGCCTCTCCAAAATAAGCTCCTCCAAAATAAGCCTCCTGAAAATAAGCCTCCCTGAAAATAAGCCTCCTGAAAATAAGCCTCCTGAAAATAAGCCCTCCTGAAAATAAGCCCTCCTCCAAAATAAGCCTCCTCAAAATAAGCCCTCCTGAAAATAAGCCCTTCCAAAATAAGTCCTCCCCCAAAATAAGCCTTCCCAAAATAAGCCCTTTCCCAAAATAAGCCCTCCCCAAAATAAGCCTCCCTGAAAATAAACCTCCTCCAAAATAAGCCCTCCTCAAAATAAGCCTCCCAAAATAAGCCCTCCCCAAAATAAGCCCTCCTCCAAAATAAACCTCCCCAAAATAAGCCCTCCAAAATAAGCCCACCCTGAAAATAAGCCCTCCCCAAAATAAGCCTCCTCCAAAATAAGCCCTCCTCCAAAATAAGCCTCCTCCAAAATAAGCCTCCAAAATAAGCCTCCAAAATAAGCCTCTCCCAAAATAAGCCTCCCAAAATAAGTCCTTCCTCCAAAATAACCCTCCCCAAAATAAGCCCTCCCTGAAAATAAGCCTCCTGAAAATAAGCCCTCCCTGAAAATAAGCCTCCCCAAAATAAGCCTCCTCAAAATAAGCCCTCCCCAAAATAAGCCTCCTGAAAATAAGCCTCCCTGAAAATAAGCCTCCTCCTAAATAAGCCCTCCTCTAAAATAAGCCTCCCCAAAATAAGCCTCCAAAATAAGCCTCCTCCCAAAATAAACCCTCCCTCCAAAATAAGTCCCTCTCCAAAATAAGCCCTCCCTCCAAAATAAGCCCTTCGTGAAAATAAGCCCTCCCGTGAAAATAAGCCCTCCCTGAAAATAAGCCCTCCTTTGAAAATAAGCCCTCCCCTGAAAATAAGCCCTCCCTCCAAAATAAGCCCTCCCCTGAAAATAAGCCCTTCCCTGAAAATAAGCCCTCCCTCCAAAATAAGCCCTCCCCAACATAAGCCCTCCCTCCAAAATAAGCCCTCCCCCAATAATAAGCCCTCCCCTGACAATAAGCCCTCCTCCAACGTAAGCCCTTCCATGAAAATGAGCCCTCCCCCAACATAAGCCCTCCCCCAAAATAAGCCTCCCCAAAATAAACCTCCTCCAAAATAAGCCCCCCTGAAAATAAGCCCTCCCCTGAAAAATAAGCCCTCCCCGAAAAAAAGCCCTCCCCCAAATATAAGCCTTCCCCGAAAATAAGCCCTCCGCTGAAAATAAGCCCTCCCCTGAAAATAAGCCCTCCCCTGAAAATAAGCCCTCCCCTGAAAATAAGCCCCTCCTTGAAAATAAGCTCCTCCAAAATAAGCCTCCTCCAAAATAAGCCTCCCCAAAATAAGCCCTCCCCAAAATAAGCTCTCCCCAAAATAAGCCTTCCCTCTAAAATAAGCCCTCCCTGAAAATAAGCCCTATCTGAAAATAAGCCCTCCCCCTAAAATAAGCCCTCCCCTAAAATAAGCCGTCCCCTAAAATAAGCCCTCCCCCTAAAATAAGCCCTCCACTAAAATAAGCCCTCCCCCCAAAATAAACCCTCCCTCCAAAATAAGCCCTGCTCCAAAATAAGTCCTCCCTCCAAAATAAGCCCTCCCTCCAAAATAAGCCCTTCCCTCAAAATAAGACCTCCCCTGAAAATAAGCCCTCCCCTGAAAATAAGCCGTCCCTCCAAAATAAGCCATCTCTCCAAAATCAACCCTCCCTCCAAAATAAGCCCTCCCCCAAAAATAAACCCTCCCTCCAAAATAAGCCCCCCCAAAATAAGCCCTCCCCTGAAAATAAGCCCTCCCCTGAAAATAAGCCCTCCCTCCAAAATAAGCCCTCCCCTGAAAATAAGCCCTCCCCTGAAAATAAGCCGTCCCTCCAAAATAAGCCATCCCTCTAAAATAAGCCCTCCCCCCAAAATAAACCCTCCCTCCAAAATAAGCCTCCTCCAAAATTATCCCCCAAAATAAGCCTCCTGAAAATAAGCCTCCCTGAAAATAAGCCCTCCCTCCAAAATAAGCCCTTCCCTGAAAATAAGTCCTCCCCTGAAAATAAGCCATCCTTCCAAAATAAGCCCTCTCCCAAAATAAGCCCTCCCTTGAAAATAAGCCTCCCTCCAAAATAAGCCCTCCCCTGAAAATAAGCCCTCTCTCCAAAATAACCCCTCCCTCCAAAATAAGCCCTTCCTGAAAATAACATCTCCTCCAAGATAAGCCCTCCCCTGAAAATAAGCCCTCCCCTGAAAATAAGCCCTGCCCCAAAATAAGCCCTCCCCTGAAAATAAGCCCTCCCCCAAAATAAGCCCTCCCCTGAAAATAAGCCTCCTCCTAAATAAGCCTCCTGAAAATAAGCCTCCTGAAAATAAGCCCTCCTGAAAATAAGCCTCCCCAAAATAAGCCCTCCTGAAAATAAGCCTCCTCCTAAATAAGCCCTCCTGAAAATAAGCCCTCCTGAAAATAAGCCCTCCCTCCTAAATAAGCCCTCCCCTGAAAATAAGTCCTCCCCTGAAAATGTGCCGTCCCTCCAAAATAAGCCGTCCCTCCAAAATAAGCCTCTCCCCAAAATAAACCCTCCCTCCAAAATAAGCCCCCCTCCAAAATAAGCCCTCCCTCCAATGTAAGCCCTCCCCTGAAAATAAGCCCTCCCTCCAAAATAAGCCCTTCCTCCAAAATAAGCCTTCCCCAAAAAATAAGCCCTCCCTCCAAAATAAGCGCTCTCCAAAAATAAGCCCTCCCCTGAAAATAAGCCCTCCTCCAAAATAAGCCTCCTCCAAAATAAGCCCTCCTCCAAAATAAGCCCTTCGTGAAAATAAGCCTCCCCAAAATAAGCCCTCCCCAAAATAAGCCTTCCCAAAATAAGCCCTTTCCCAAAATAAGTCCTTCCTCCAAAATAAACCCTCCCTGAAAATAACATCTCCTCCAAAATAAGCCCTCCCCAAAAACCCTCCTCCAAAATAATCCCTCACCAAAATAACCCTCCCCAAAATTAGCCCTCCTGAAAATAACCCTCCCCAATAAGCCCTCCCCGAAAATAAGTCCTCTCCCCCAACATAAGCTTTCCCCTGAAAATAAGCCCTTCCCTGAAAATATTTAAACTCATACACAGCTGGTCCCCACCATTTCCTCTGGTTATGGTTAGGGAGACAGAGCTCAAAATCTGGTGAGATGGCAAGAGGAGCCCTGTCTTGCTCCACGTGCCCCAAAATAGTAGGACCTCCCTGAAAATAAGGCCAAGCGCTTATTTCAGGTTTCAAAAAATATCTTATTTTGGGGAAACCATGGTATATCTAGCAGCTTTATTTATTTTTTTGTTTCTGTTGGGTTGGCAGATTGAATTTCTCCCTTTTACAAATGGGTACCTCAGAATGGGAGCTTTTTGTGAAACAAGCCAAAACCATTTATTTTCACCTCTAAATTTTAAGCAAAACAAAATAACTGATGTTGAGATAGGATAAGGAGGGAAGCTCTGAGAAATGATCCTCTTCCCGTTGGAACTGTATATCCAATCTACATCACGACTGATGCTTCCTCAGTTTTTTAAGCTTTTCTTTTTCTGCCTCCACCAGAAATGTTTTATCACCAGCACTTTTGTTTGGCACATTCTTTTCAAGTAGCGAGCATATAGCACTGCAATTAGCAAAGTAGTAGTACATACATACAACAATTGACTTGGGTGGGCAATAAACCAAACAGCAAGCTGTTAAGTTGAAGCTGTTAGGTACTGTATGTCTTCCACTGAGATCACTGAAATGGTTTCTTCCCTTTATTAAAATAATTTGTGTGCCAGGGATTGTTGCCATTTTGTGTGAGATGTTTGTTTTTCTCTGTATAGGACAGTGCTATGTGGCTGGGTGATTCAAGTATTTTTTTCTTCAACTCAAGACTGGTCAGTCCTTCATGGAAGGCTCTTCTCTTCCAGTGTTTATGTCATGAACTGAGTTTTTAGCTCTTTGGCGGTTGATTGACAGACTGTCTTTTGCTTAAAAGGAGGCATCCACCTGCCTGTCTCCCATTCCTTAGGTTTGATCCTGTGCCATTGAATCGATGGCACAAATTGCACATGAACAAAGCATGTAAACACATTTTTCTTGCACTTTAAAAATAAGAAGGCTTTTGAAGTCCGTACAGATGCCTTGTTCCCTGTGATGTTACTGATTCAAAAGAACAAAAGAGGAATCAGCAGAAAATTGGCTCCTTTGTGTGGTCACCCTAGGATCAAAAATGTTCCAAAAAATGTTTTCAGTTCAAGCTAAGATGCAAAAATCAGCCAAGAATGTGACTGGAGAATAACAATGACAGGAGCTATTTATTCTTATGACTTGCTTGTGGACTTATTAAGGCTCATCCTTATGCCACCCTTACTGTAATACGAAGACACTCCAATAACTCTTTTCAGAGGTATGTTCTCATGATTTTGCTTCCGTCTTATCTCCAGCCTGGTGTGGGGGCACTTAAAGTTAGCATTTGTTATTCCCCAGCCCTAGGCAAATCAGTTCTTAAACCTTGCCAAGAAAATTGCAGGGACTGATCCAGACAGTCGCTGACTTGAAGTCATGCACACAGAAACAAAAAACAAAAAAGCGGGTGGGAGGGAGGGAATTGAATAATCTACAATCCCTGGCTAGAAACTGTCCTGCATTAAATCTATAAAAATATCCCCAGTCACAAGCCTCATTTCCAAGGCATGGTAAAGCTTTGCCACTGGGTTAGTGCCGTGTATGGTGGTATACTTCTCTACTGACTGAAAGATGAGAGAATGCATATTAATAAGTCCCTTAGAGGCACTCAGAGGGCGCGATGGCTCAGTGGTTAAAGACAGTGAGCTTGTCAGCTGAAAAGCTGGCAGCCCAGGTTCGAGACTCAAGTGCTGGGAACAGGGCGAGCTCCCGTTACTTGTCCTAGCTCCTGCCCACCTAGCAGTTTGAAAGCATGCAAATGCGAGTAGAGACATAGGTACCACTTCGGTGGGAAGGTAACAGCGTTCCACGCATCTCACTGTATAGTCATGCTGGCCTCATGACCACGGAAAATGTCTTTGGACTTCGCTGGGTCCCTTGGCTAAGAAATGGAGATGAGCAATGTCTCCTAGAATCAGACACGACTGGACAGGGGAAACCTTTACCTTTAGATTTAGAGGCACTGGGAAAACCCTTGGAAAAATGGTTTGCTTGTGAAGCTTTTGGTTGCCCAATGTTATATTTATTGGCATCACTCTGTCCTAAAGCTATAGTACAGAGTATTATAGTATCCACCAAACTTTTAGCACCTTCAAATAGCTCTTCCTGCATTTGAATGAAAGGAAAGTTGTCCTAATTTTCTGGCAAGCAGGAGCAACGAGGAGGAAATAATTATTCTGAAGGAAAGGATACTGAAGGAAGCTCTTTTATGTCAAATAATGTTTTTTTGATGGGGGATGTAGGAGGGTGGAAGTCTGGAATTAGAAGTTTCACTTCATTCCTTGGCCTTCTATACTGTTTCTCTACATCTGAAGTCAAGCAAACATGTAATTGAATAGATAGGGGATCTGCATTGTAATTTATTGGGGAAATAGCATTATGGATGAATAGTAATAGACAAGTAACTCTCTAAAATTTCAGTTGTCCTTGGTTTTAGTCTTTGATGGCTGAAATAGAAAGAAAACTTTATTTTTAGGACATTTTATTTTACCCCTGCAGACATAACAGTTGCCAGTTTAATACAATCGCATCATGTCCAAAAAAACCTATTCTTTTCCCAAGACAAAGCCCTTTTATCTTTTCCTTACCAAGAAGAAAGAAATATCACTTACCTTAATAAAGACAGAAGGAAACTGACTCAGAGCAGCATAGATCCAGCCCCATGTGTAATTGTCTTAAGCTGACCTAATAAAAGAAAGTCAATGTAACTCAGCAAAACCACAAACGTCACATCTAAACTAATTCCATCAATTTTGCACTCTTTGTTAGCTTTTCAAAGCTTACTGCTGCTTCTGCTTGTGAGAAGTCTGGTTTTGCTTACCTATAAAGCCCATTTCCTCACCTAACCAAAATCAGTTTGATTTCCTTCTATGGCCCAAAAGAAGAACTGGTTCACCAGTAAATCAAAACTCTGAAAATTTCCCACTCCACAATTCAATATTCTTATAAAGGTTCTTACCTTTCTGTTGTGCTTTTTTCCTCTTTTTCTATAAGAGGAAACTGCCTACTGCCACCGATTGCCTCCCACCGACCCGTGCGCTCTCACAGGGAGGGACTCCTTAGGGTGCCGTTAGCCAGGCAGTGCCGACTGGCGATGCCCAGAGGGAGAGCCTTTACTGTAGGGGCTCCCACCCTCTGGAACAAACTTCCCCCAGGTCTTCGTCAACTTTCCGACCTTCGAACCTTTCGCCGCGAGCTTAAGACACATCTATTTATTTGCGCAGGACTGGACTAGAATTTTAAATTTTAATTTGGTTTTAATGGGGTTTTATTATTTTTATTGCAATTTTTAACATTTGGCCTTATTTAATAAGTTTTTTAAATTGGTATTTTATTCTGTATTTATATGCATGTTTTTATTAGGCTGTAAACCGCCCTGAGTCCCCTGGGAGATAGGGCGGTATATAAATGTGATTAAATAAAATAAAATAAATAAAATAAATAAACTGGAAGCCATTAATCATAATAAAGGGTGATCTTCCTCCTCAGAGTTGTGTACCATTTTTTTTTGTCACCCAGGACACCTTCTTGGAAATATGGTGACTCTAAAACGAAGTCATCTTCTGCCAAGGATTCACCAACTTTCTATATTTCCAAAATATTATTTTGCTAGGTTTGATCCCTTCATCACTAACATCAAAACACAATACTGTAGAAGCAAATTCAGAATATTTTGAACTTTGATGTGACCTAAAATTGTCACAATGTATTTGACATCACTTAGCAGTTCCTTTCTGGACAACTTTGTGACAAATAATAAGGGACATTTTACAGAGAGAATGTCCTTTTTGTATTCTTTCAGTTTCTTGTATGCAAAGGCAAAAAAACTGTTTTGCTATTGGCTGTAATTTGATGTGTCAAACTGTGCCTGTATCTTTCTCGGTTTTGTTCTTTTTCGGTCAAAAGCTCCTTTCCCCCAGCCTATTTCTTCCCCCTTCTTTGAGGGCAATAAAGGGTGTGGTAGCAAAATAATGACATTTCTGTAGATGGGGTTGAAATTTTGGGCTCCTGTTTATGTTTATTGGGGTTCAGAGAAGCGACAAGACTAACAAAAGCTTCTCTCTTATACATTAGTCTTTATTTTTCACCTTTACTCTCATATTCAAAATCACAAAACCCAAAATTGCCTGGGATCTATGCATAGGACTTCAGAGACTGCAAAAGCAGGCCTGGGATCATAAGTCAGTCAGGGCAGCCATTTCTAGCCTATATTTTCTCTGTCTTTGTAATCTAGGGTTTCTCAAAATCTTTTGCAGTTCTGTGAGAAACTGAGGGAGGAGGGGGGGCTTGATTATAGCCAGGAACATCCATACAATTTTTACAAGATACAGTGGAAAGAGTCAGCTCGCATTTTTTAAATTAAGCTATAGAGTATTATAAAATACAAAATACAAAAGTAAATAGAAGAACAGTGAGGGGGGAGGGGAAATGGGGGAATGAAGTGAAGAAAGATTGGGGGGGAGGGAGAAAAAAAAGTATTGACTTCTAACTCTCTCTGTTACAGTAAAATAAGGCATTAACATCAAATCACAGCTTTTTGCTTTTCCATAATAGTATGAACTGGTCACTTCTTTAAAGATCTATCAGTCTAATCTTAAAACCCAAAGCCAGAGTTAGATTCTTTTCCACCTCAAGCACGAAATTCAGAAGAGGTTTCCATGTTGGAAACAAAAGTACTTACGTTCTTTTCTTGAATCAAAGTAGTCAGTTTTGCCGTTTTCACCAACTCCATCAACTTCTGCAACCATTCTTCCATGGTAGGAATCGAAGTGCCCTTCCATTTTGGTGGGTACAATAGTGCTGCTGTCAACATATATACAGTAACAAAGTTCCATTTTTTTTCTCAAGTTCTTTTTCCATGAGACCCAAAAGGAAAAGTTCTGGTTTTATTTTTATCTCCATTTTTAGCATTTTATGTATTAAAATATAAATCTTACTTCAAAAAAATGTTTGCTTTACCATATGCCCACTATGAATGATTAAAAAGGTCCCTTCTTTATTTCTACAATTTTGTCAGCTTACACTGAGAAGCCCCATCACTTTAAGGGAGCATTTTTGCTCATAATAGCTCATTGCTTTATCTCTGAATTGGGGGTTTTTCATTATCATATTTTACAATCTGAACAAGACTGAAAATCTCTGATTAATTCGATGACTTGTCTGCAGTCATTTCTGCATAAAACCAGGCTGAGGAACCATCTGAGGAATCTTTTCACCCAGAGGTGGTTTTCAGCAGGTTCTGACCAGTTCTGGAGAACCAGTAGTGGAAATTTTGAGTAGTTCGGAGAACTGGTAGTAAAAATTCTAACTGACCCCACCCCCATCTATTCTCTGCCTCCCAAGTCCCAGCTGATTGGGAGGAAATGGAGATTTTACAGTATCCTTCCCCTGCCACCGCCCACCAAGCCACACCCACAGAACCGGTAGTAAAAAAATTTGAAACCCACCACTGTTCTCACCCCATTAAGGTTGGCCCGCCTCACTCGATCCAGCAGAAAGGGTATGCTGCAGACCACATCGGTCAAGGAATTTTGGCTGGTGGGGACTAAGAGAAGAACCTTTACTGCCATAACCTCCATCCTTAGAAGTTCCTGCCATCTGAGGTGAGAGTCACCTTCACTTTTCTGGCCTTCTGAAAGGGCCATAAAGCTGAGCTTTGCTGGTTGGTTTGGGCCCCAATGGGAGCGCTCTTGGTTAGGGGCAGGGGTGAAATCCAGCAGGTTCTGACAGGTTCTAGAGAACTGGTAGCGGAAATTTTGAGTAGTTTTAGAACCGGCAAATACCAGCTCTGGCTGGCCCCAGAGAAAGGTGGGAATGGGGATTTTGCAGTATTCTTCCCCCAGGAGTGGGGAGGGAATGGGGATTTTGGAGTACCTTCCCCTGCCACGCCCACCAAGCCACACCACGTCCACAGAACCGGCAGTAAAAGAATTTGGTTAGGGTTGGTTGGGGGAGTATCACCACTACCAATCTTTCAGGCTCTTGAATATTAATTTTTATCAAATTCTTGTTAATTGTAATCTTTTTGTATTTATGATTTTATTGTATTGTAAGCTGCCCAGAGTCGCTTTAGATAATGAGATAGGCAGGATATAAATTTAATTAATAAATAAATGAGATGGCCTGTATGTTTTCTTAGTAACATTTTGATTGAGCCTCCCTTTCACTAAATCTGGTTCTATACAGGCAGTCCTCGACTTACAACAGTTCATTTAGTGACCGTTCGAAATTACAAGGGCCCTGAAAAACATGACTTATGGCCGCTTTTGACAATTTATGACCTTTGCAGCAGCCTTGTGATCATGTGATCAAAATCCAGATGCTTGGCAACTGGTTCATATTTATGACCGCGGCTGTGTCCCAAGGTCATGTGATCACCTTTTGCGACCTTCCAACGAGCAAAGTCAGTGGGGAAGAAAGATTCACTTAACGACTTAACTAACTTAGCAATTGCAGCGATTCACTTTAACAACTGCAGCAAGAAATATCTTAAAATGGGGCAAAACTCACTTAACAAATGTCTCACTTAACAATAGCAGTTTGGGGCTCAATTGCAGTTATGTGTCGAGGACTACCTGTATAGCAAATTTTGGGCACATGCTGTATTGCTCTGCCCCCAGTCCAGTGATGGTTGGGTTACAGGTTCTTCTGGATTCAGCGCCATGACTAACCAATATGAGTACAGTAATCCAAGGCAGTATCAGAAAAAAAAAATAACAATACTAGATAGAACCAAAGGATATTCAAGAATACAAGGATGCAATAAGATAAAGAAAAAAAGACCTTAACCACCACCCCCCCCATACTCTTCTGACATCCCAAGAGATGATGGCAGATGGACTCCTTCAAACCCAACAAATATGCAGATCCAATTTATGACTGCTTCGAAGTTCCATCTCATGGGGGTTCCAAAGCATAATTAATCACACCTGTTTTCTCCTCTCACTTGGTTTTGCCAAGGCCAATTATCTTATCTTGTCCTTGGAAAGCTTCACCAAATCTTGCTAAATATGAGAGCATCCCACATTTAGGAGTATTTGTTTATTCCTAGTGATGATGAGGTCTTCTCAAGGTTTTTGGATTAAAGAAGAAAAAGATGATCCTGTTCTATAGAAGTGTCCCCTCTATAACTGTCTGGTTCGGTTCTGCAACCCAACAAGAAAGACACAGACTTCAGAGGATAATTAGAACTGCAGAAAAAATAATTGCTACCAACCTGCCTTCCATTGAGGACCTGTATACTGCACGAATCAAGAAGAGGTCTGTGAAAATATTTACAGATCCCTCACATCCAGGACATAAACTGTTTCAACTCCTACCCTCAAAACGACGCTATAGAGCTCTGCACACCAGAACAACTAGACACAAGAACAGTTCTTTCCCGAAGGCGATCACTCTGCTAAACAAATAATTCCCTCAACACTGTCAAACTATTTACTAAATCTGCACTACTATTAATCTTCTCATCGTTCCCATCACCAATCTCTTTCCACTTATGACTGTATGACTGTAACTTTGTTGCTGGCAATCCTTATGATTTATATTGATATATTGACCATCATTTGTGTTGTAAATGTCTTTTCTTTTATGTACACTGAGAGCATATGCACCAAGACAAATTCCTTGTGTGTCCAATCACACTTGGCCAATAAAAAATTCTATTCTATTCTATTCTATTCTATTCTATTCTATTCTATTCTATTCTATTCTATTCTATTCTATGCTATGCTATGCTATGCTATGCTATGCTATTCTATTCTATTCTATTCTATTCTATTCTATTCTATAGGACAGAGAAAAACAAAATGTAACCCGAGTATAACTCTTTAGCAAGTAAAATAAATGCTTGCTTAATTCTGTATTTCATGCTCACCATTACACAGGAATATACAGTTCTATTTAATATGGCCCTAAAGAAAAGAGGTACCAACTCCTTCTTACCAGTCTTCTGGTGAAACTGCCATCATTACACATGCTGAAAATGGAAAGATATTCCAGTGCAGAAATGGAACTCTATGTTGTGGCCCGCTGGTGGCCAGCAGAGCTGGTAGCAGAGTCAGACAGTGAGGAGGTTAGGGAGGAACTTGGGCCAGTCCTGAGGGCTGGGAAAAGCTCGGAAGAGGGGTCTGTGTCAGAGGCAGAGAAGGAGGTAGACAGCAGCGAGGCAGAGGAACAGCTGGAGCCCGTTCCCAGTGTGTGCATACGCAGAGTTGCCAGAAGACAAGAACAACTCAGAAAGCAGGGTTGACTTGGGAGTAAAAGCCACACCTTGGAGGTGATTGACCCCTCCCATAGGAAATAAAAGAGGAGCGAATAGCGGGTGGGCTTTTGCAGGAAACAATTTGTTCATTCCGTGACTCTGAGAGACTCTGTGCCAGGTTTTGCTTTGAACTGCGGTTGGAAACAAGTTACATGGCAGCTTGCCAAACGAGATAAGGTTTGTTGAGAAATATTTATTTGAAAAACTATTGGGACAAACTTTGCTGACTGTGAATGAATGTAATTCACAGTTCTGTAAATAAATAAGGTTTTGCCAGTAATTCCTGCCTCCTGCTTGTTAAGGGAGCCTAGGTCAGAACACTCTACTTGGATAACATTGGATGTGTTCTCATGCATAGACAAGATTATAAAGATGAACCCAGATGATTTGATAAGTTAAAATTAGCTTAATTTTAATGAACCTTAGCCAAATGGAGTGGCTATGTGTATTTGGATTCTCTGGAGATAAGTTTCTTCCATCTTTGCACTACCCCAGACAGATGCAATGCATAATCTGGTGTGTGTCTGTGACCCTAGACCTATGGGTCCTGCTCAAAGAGTTGAGTCCATACGCGGATCAGGAGGCCCTTCTCACGATAACTCTGTCCTCATAATCTCCAGTTTAGACTACTGTAACACTCTCTACATGGGGTTGCCCCTGAAGAGCATTCAGAAACTTCAACTGGTGCAGAAATGTGGCTATGTGGGGAATCATCTACACCTCTATTAACTGTCTGGTTTGGTTCTGCAACCCAACAAGACAGACACAGATTTCAGAGGATAATTAGAACTGCAGAAAAAACAATTGCTACCAACCTGCTTTCCATTGAAGATCTGTGTACTGCAGGAATCAAAAAGAGGGCTGTGAAAATATTTACAGACCCCTCACATCCTGGACATAAACTGTTTCAACTCGTACCCTCAAAACGACGCTATAGAGTATATTTATTTATTTATTACTAGACACAAGAACAGTGTTTTCCCGAATGCCATCACTCTGCTAAACAAATAATTCCCTCAACATTGTCAAACTATTTACTAAATCTGCACTACTATTAATCTTCTCATCGCTCCCATCATCCATCTCCTTCCACTTATGACTGTATGACTGTAACTTTGTTGCTTGTATCCTTACGATTTATATTGATATTGTTTCCTGATTGCTTAATTGTTGCCTATGACTATTATTAAGTGTTGTATCATTAAGTGTTAAATTTGTACTCTATGACTATCATTAAGTGTTGTAAGTGTCGTACCTTGATGAAGGTATCTTTTCTTTTATGTACACTTAGAGCATATGCACCAAGACAAATCCCTTGTGTGTCCAATCACACTTGGCCAATAAAGAATTCTATTCTATTCTATTCTATTCTATTCTATTCTATTCTATTCTATTCTATTCTATTCTATTCTATTCTATTCTATAAATTGTGCCAGATATGCAGCACATGTAACATCACTTCTGCATGAGCTACATCAGTGTATTTCCAGGTGCAATTCCAGGTGCTGGTTGTCACTTTTAAAGTTTGGGATTGGGTTACCTGAGGGATCGTCTTTTTCCAAGCATCTCTACCTGACCAAATTGATTTAGCAGAATAGGCATGCTGCGGATCCCATCAGCCAAAGAGTGTTGGCAGGCGTGGACTAGAAGACAAGCTTTTTCTGCAGCGGCCCCTGCTCTATGGAACATCCTCCCTTCGGTGATCAGAATGGCCCCGAACCTGTTAGCCTTTTATATGACCCTGAAAACCAGGCTGTGTTCCTTAGGCGGGGGTGCTGAAAGCATCAAGGGCCCCATTTCCTGGCTGTACTGCTAGCTGTTTTTGGCTGCTATGTATATTTTGGATGTTTTTATTGTTTTAAAATGTTTTAAATGTAATCTATTTTTGAATGGTAAGCTGCCCAGAGTCATTGATGCAGATGGGCAGCTATAGAAATTTACTGACTGACTGAGTGACTGACCGACTGAATGAATGACAAACTATGGTTCTTATTAAAGTGAGGAGGAGAAAATCTCTAATGTTGCAATTGGCTCCTCTATTATTATTATTTTTATATTGTGAGATAAATGGCTAATCTATCAGCAAAGTGGGACCTCCAAACATGTTCTCTTTCTTCCATTACAGAAAAACATATGAAAGTCACTAAGAAAGAGAGGGAGGGAAAGAAGGAAGGAAAGAAAGAAGGAAGGAAAGAAAGAAAGGAGAGAGAGAGAGAAGGAAGGAAGGAAGGAAAGAAAGAAAGAAAGAAAGAAAGAAAGTTGTTTCTATTAAAAAAAATAACCCAGAATAATGGGTTTTCAGAAGATCTTCCAAAAGAAATTTAAACCCTCACAAGTTCCACTTGAGGACTGGTCCATTAAGCCAGGGACTACAATATTGAAGCCTACCACTATTACAGTTGTGTCAGGAGCACCAAAGTGCTTCTGGGTTGAAAGGTGACATCACTCTCACCTAGGGGGATATCCAATTGGGAGCTCCCTTCATGTCCCCATCAACTTGTCCACTAAAGTGGTATCCATTTATCTACTCGCCCACTTTCGAACTGACAGGAGCTGGAGCATGTGACAGGAGCTCACCCAGTCCTGTGGCAGCAACCGCTGTGTCAGTTGTCAGCCAGCATCCTAACCTTATGAGCCACCGTGCGCCTAAACACCAAAGTCTTTTCATATATTGACATAAAAGCCTTGAGTGAGTCAAAAAGAAAGGAAGTAGAGAGGATCATGGCACGCCATTAAACATAACTCATTACATTTCTTAAAAAAAAAAAAACTAGTGTAAAACACATGTGCAAATTGGAGGCATTTCCTTTGGCTCTCTTAACTGGCAGAGATTTTCACCATAACACCAAAGCTTGTTCCTGTATTATAAATACTTTTTTCACAATTAGACCTATCTGTTCACCCTTTTCCCCAGCCGTTTTCCTCTTCATTATTGCCTGGTCAGACTTGCATGGGTTCAGAGCTACCACCTCCCCTCCGTGGTATTGAGAAATGTCTTGCAAGAAGCTAATGCCGATCTTCCAATTCATCATCATCATCAGAGAAAATGCCTGGACATGTTTGTGAAGTCACCTGGAGCTAAGCTAAGCAAAAGGAAGGCTTACTGCCTTATGATTTGTGACATTTATATCTGGAAGAGAGGAATCCAGGTCGACAGTAGCAATCATGAAAACCAACCGGAATGATTACAGATACGGAGAACTTCAGTTGTGAGCGAAGATGAAAGAGGATGACCAGCAGAGCTTAGAGAAACAAGACAACATGACAACATATCCAAAGGTAGTTCTATATTGTTTCATGTGAATTAAAACTGCAGTGTCAATGTGCTGGAAGGCTGCCCTTGAAGAGTGTTCAGAAGTTACAACTAGTGCAAAATGCAGTGGAATGGGCAATTAGATACGCCCCTAGGAGGGCACATATGGCACACCTCTGCTCTGTGGGCTGCAATGGTTACCAGTCTGCTTTCCAGTACAATCCAAGGTCCTGTTTTGACCTTTAAAGTCCTACAGGGCATGGGGTCAAATTATTTAAGGGACCTCCTCTCCCAAATTACATCTACCCATCCCATAAAATTGGGCAGGAGGGGCACATTGCAGGTCTTTTTAGAATAGGGTTCATCATCTGCCTACTCTCTGGATAGCAAAGGGAGACCAAACAATCAATCCTAAAGGACATAAACACACAAAGTTAGAAGAAGAGCACTTGCTATAAAACTGTTTGTGCCAGTTGTCTACTTGCCATATCTTTTCCTGTAATCCTGTTAATACATGAAATGAGTATCCGGCTAACAAATGCAGTAGATGAGTAACTGTTTAACTTTTGATTTCTCAATACAGTGAAAAATACTGCTAAAGAAAGTTCACCAGCAAGATATTTCAAATCATGGTATTCATACTGAAGCCTGCAGAGATCTGATCTGTGTCCATATGGCATGCACTCCAGAGGTGGGTTTCAGCAGGTTCTGACCAGTTTTGGAGAACCGGTAGCGGAAATTTTCAGTAGTTTGGAGAACCGGTAGTAAAAATTCTGACTGGCCCCACCCCCATCTATTTTCTGCCTCCTGAGTCCCAGCTGATCGGGAGGAAATGGGGATTTTGCAGTAACCTTCCCCTGGAATGGGGAGGGAATGGAGATTTTACAGTATCCTTCCCCTGCCACGCCCACTAAGCCACGCCCAAAGAACCGGTAGTAAAAGAAATTGAAACCCACCACTGATGCACTCAGTCATAAGACCATTGTGTCCAAACTTCCACACTATTTTACTGTTCAAAGCAACACAAGTTACTGTCATTTTCTTCTAAAGGCAACACATGCATTTGTGTATACAGCTAGTCCTTGGCTTATCGACTTTATTTGGCCAAGTGTAATTAATCACACAAAGTATTTCTCTTCAGTGCAGTGTAGTGACCATTTGAAGTTTACAACAGCATTAGAAAAACTGACTTCTGATTGGTTCTTGCACTTATGACCATTGCAGCAACCCTGCAGTCATGTGATCAAAATTCAAGTATTTATGACGGTTTCTAATATTTCTAGACAGAGACTCAACAGTCTCTGCTGATTACTCACCTCACTTATCTCACCTTTGTAAGCTAGACTGGTGAATCAAAGAACATCTTAGAAGAAAGCAATAGCATAGCACTTTGATGTTGTTGTTCAGAAAACTAAGCAGATGTGTTCACGGTCACCAGGTTTCCAGCTAGACCTGAAGGAGACTTAATCTTAGATTACTGAAAAGTCTACATAAGAGAGCATATGTTCGTACAACAAATAAGCAAAAGTGTACTGGGAAAGCGCTTCCAAAATCACGTGCATTAAGCAAAACTGCACACAAAAATATGCATTTTAGTGACAGATCCCACAGGTATGTATAAAGGTAAAGAATCTCAAACTAACCTGAGAGTGGAGGAAACTAAACTTATTAATGAAAAATAGGAAGTGCTGAAATTGGTAGATGCCCCTACTACCCCAATACTGAAAGCATATTGGAGCGGATACCTTTGTGTCGGGTCTGAGGGTGGCGTAATGCTATGGACACACAGCTTTATGTTCAAATGATATAAAGGTAAAAATTTCCCCTGTCCTGTTGTGTCTGACTCTAGGGAGTGGTGTTCATCCTGGTTTCTTAGCTGAGAGAGCCAGTGTTGTCTGAAGACAATTTCTATGGTCATGTGGCCAGCGTGGCTATAAGCCTAGATTCACGGAACGCTATTATCTTCCCACCGAAGTGGTACCTATTAATCTACTTGCATTTGCATGCTTTTGAACTGCTAGGCAAGCAGGAGCTGGGGTAAGAACGGGCGCTCACCCCATCACACAGCTCTTGGGTCTTGAACCCAGGTTAGTGTCTTTAACTGCCATTACAGGTCAAATGGTACAGATGTTGGTATTATTTGTTTTCCTTCCCACGAGAACAACTTCCCAGCCATAATTCTGTCAGATACTAGTTTATGTGGAGGGTGCCACCAGCTTTGCTTTTATAGCCACTGTATGGCTCCCATTTGGCCGGCTTTTACAGCCTCTTGGCTGGTAGCTTTTCATTCAAGCAGGCAGAAACTCAGGATTCTGCCAGTAGTACAGAAAGGGAATTTCAGCAGGGGATTCTGGAACTGCTACACTCCAATATTTCTCTCAACAGTCAATATTTCCAGCCCTGGGCTGGAAGATTGTTTTTTTAAAAAAGTCATTCCCCCTACTTACATGCCTGAATTCACGCGTTCACAAATTGGGCTATATTAGCTTTAGTTACGGGCTGCAGCATCATTGGTGTGTTCACTCACAACACTATAAGCCATGGTTTGGTAACTATGGTAGGTGAGTTCATACAACAAGATACACCAAAGTCATAAATCCGCATTATGGTGTAGGAAGTTAGCACTCACCCCTCTTCTAGAAGAACGAAATACTTTAGGAAATATTAAAAAGGCAGAATATTATATTTCCCTGGATGAGAAATGGAGAAACATATTTTAAAGACAAAGCAGCTCCCTGCAGCTTCTGCCTCCCCCCCCACCTTTGTCAATGGGCCAGAGGCAGAAACTCATCTCCCCCCCCCATCTTCGACAATGGGTCATCATCTGCAACACAATAGGACCCATCTAGCAACAGAAACTCACCACATGGCAAGGCTCAAACAAGCTTGAGAGACAAACCTACCAAGTTAGCTAAGACCCCTAGACCACCTGGGAGTTTGACAACCAGTCAGGATACATTTCTTATACAGGAACAGGAAACACTAAGGTGGGGCCCAAGAGAAGGTATAAACTCAGGTACTCTCAGCATAGTGGGCTCTTCTTTCCTCTTTGGTTCATCACCCAACACCTTGAAGCATGTGGTCGCCTTTTCTGTTCAGGAACTCAAGCCATGTGATTCCTGTCCACCATTAAACCATCTTTCCAAGCAGTCTCCATGTTTCCAATGTCTTTTTCCCCACTTGGCACTGAACCCAGAAGGATATTTCTTCCAAAATGGGTTTATGAAACAATCCTGTTTTGGCACGTATTTTCATGGCAATGAAATTCTGTTTGTGAAAAGTCCTAGCCTTCTTCCCAGGAGAAATCTTTAGGGATAGGCAAATCATAAAGGTAGTTCTCAACATACAATCATTTGTTTAATGACCCTTGGAAGTTACAACAGCACTGAAAAAAGTGACTTATGACCATTTTTCACACTTACGACCGTTGCAGAATTCCAATGGTCCAGCGATTTACATTTGGATGCTTGACACCTGATTCACATTTATGACGGTTGCGGTGTCCCGGGGTCATGTGATCCCCTTTTGTGACCTTCTGACAAGCAAAGTCAATGGGGAAGCCAGGTTCACTTAACAATCTCGTTACTAACCTAACAACTGCAGTGATTCACTTAACAACTGTGGCACGAAAGGCCGCAAAATGGGGCAAGGCTCACTTAGCAAATGTCTCGCTTAACAACAAGAATTTGGGGCTCAATTGTAGCTGTAAGTCGAGGACTACCTGAATTTTTACACTGGATAATGTGAGTGATGGATAATTACAGAGGTGTGTTTCGGCTGGTTCTGACCAGTTCTGGAGAACCGGTAGTGGAAATTTTGAGTAGTTTGGAGAACCGGTAATAAAAATTCTGACTGGCCCCACCCCCCATCTATTCTCTGCCTCCTGAGTCCCAGCTGATTGGGAGGAAATGGGGATTTTGCAGTAACCTTCCCCTGGAGTGAGGGGGGGGGGAAATGGAGATTTTACAGTATCCTTCCCCTGCCATGCCCACTAAGCCATGCCACACCCACCAAGCCACATTCACAGAATCGGTAGTCAAAATTTTTTGAAACCCACCACTGGATAATTACTGTTATTGTTATTTCTCTACATGAATAGGCCATCAATCTCATGCACATGACTCTGAGTGGCTGACAATTAAAACAGGGCAACCCCACCCCAGTAAGAAGCAATGGAAACAGACTCAAAAACAACAGACGTGATATAACACTAACAACTCAGAACAGTCATAAACACTCAGACTAACCATGAAACGGGCTCACCCATGGTTACAGGACCCCAGGGGCGATGGCAGATTAGTATTACAACAACTTTTTCCTTCCAGGCTCACACCTCGAGCCCTTCAAATTCATTTTCAGCTTCAAATCCATTTTCAATTTCAAGGCTGAGTCTTGAATAGACCCAGAGGTAATGCAGAGAAGGACTTTTTTTTTTTTTTTTTGCACAAACACCAGCTTTTCCTCTCCCTTTGAAGGATCAATGCTCATAGAACTGATGTCACCAGATTTCCAGTTTTCTCCGTTGCGAACGGTTCTTCTAATATACAGAAAATATGCATTTTTATTATTCTACTGGGCTGGAGAAGAAAAAAGGTACAAGAAAGAGATGCTTTAGATAGGAGTGGTTTTTTTGGGGGGGGATCCAAATAGCTCTTTTAACATAAGAGCTCTAGTGCAATATTTATTAATTTATTTATTAATCATATTTATATACCGCCCTATCTCCCGAAGGACTCAGGGCGGTTTACAGGCACTTAAAAAACACATAGATACATAAATACACTATAAAAACAATTAAAAAACTTATTCTATAAGCCCGTATTTTAAAATATAAAAAATAAAACCCAGTTAAAACCCATAAATTTAAAATCTAGCTCAGTCCTGCACAATTAAATAGGTATGTTTTGAGCCCGCGGCGGAAGGTCCGAAGGTCCGAAAGCTGACGAAGGCCGGGGGGTAATTCGTTCCAGAGGGTGGGAGCCCCCACAGAGAAGGCCCTTCCCCTGGGCGTCGCCAGGCGACATTGCCTCGCTGACGGCACCCTGAGGAGTCCCTCTCTGTGAGAGCGAACGGGTCGGTGAGAGGTATTCGGTAGCAGTAGGCGGTCCCGTAGATAACCCGGCCCTATGCCATGAAGCGCTTTAAAGGTGGTCACCAAAACCTTGAAGCGCACCCGGAAGGCCACAGGTAGCCAGTGCAGTCTGCGCAGGATGGGTGTCATGCGGGAGCCACGAGGGGCTCCATCTATCACCCGCGCAGCCGCATTCTGGACTAACTGCAGCCTCCGGATGCCCTTCAAGGGGAGCCCCATGTAGAGAGCATTGCAGTAATCCAGGCGAGACGTCACGAGTGCGTGGGTGACCGTGCATGCAATAGACAAGATAGTCACAATAAAAGTGAAAAAGCAGTTTCCATCATAAATCTACAACCGGGAGAAGAAATATTGCCAGAAACTATTTTACGAATTGGCTTTGGGAAACTAAATTCCAGGGTGAAAAAGAGAGACTGGGCTAGTGTTGAAACAAAATATCACACTACAAGCAATGTGGTCCAATTTCTGGTTTTTGGATTTGGACACATCACTTTTTTGTTTTTCCAGCGTCATGTTTCAGAGAACTTTCAAAATGTTCTGGCAAAGGAAACACAGTTAAGCCTCATATTATTTTGGCGACATCCCGCTGCTTTTCAAAATCCTGAATTCAGAACGGACAGGGGCAAAAGATCAAAGTTTAGAAGAGCCCATTCAAATACAGCATGTTTGACATTAGAGATTCTTTCACTCTCCACTCTATGGAGTTCGCAGCAGATATTTTTTCTTTGCGCCCTAGATACCTAGGATTGAACTCTCAACCTTCTGAGTGGGAGGCGAGCGTGTTCATTACTAGGCCACCACACAGCTCATCTGTCTGTCTGTCTGTCTGTCTGTCTGTCTGTCTGTCTGTCTGTCTGTCTGTCTGTCTATCTATCTATCTATCTATCTATCTATCTATCTATCTATCTATCTATCTATCTATCTATCTATCTATCTCTGCCTATCTGTTTGTCTCTCTCTCTCTCTCTCTCTCTCTCTCTCTCTCTCTCTCTCTCTCTCACAACTTTGCTTGCTACCCGCCTCACAGATCAGGCAACTCTGACTAGCTTCTATCAAGATAAAACAAACATTCCATGATTATCAATATAAAAATGGATTACAATTGCGAACGTTTAAACAAGCTGAAAAAACAAAGGTTAGGAGGGGAGAAGAGGGTCGCCTTCTCTGTTAGTGTACCAATCACCTCCAGCCAGCAGTTTCTCCTTCAAGATCGCATTCCAGCCAGCGTAGCCAGGTTTTACGGGCTTTCCTGAAGGCTAAAAGAGAGAGGGGAGGGGCGGATCTCACCTCCAGTGGCAAGATGTTCCAAAGGGCAGGAGCCACGGGAGAGAAGGCTCTTTTCCTAGATCCCAGCAGCTGAAATGCCTTGGCTAATGGGATCTGCAGTAGGCTCCTCCTGCCAGCGTGAGTGTGGTGGGCCAATCCCATGGGGGAAAGATGGTTCTGCAGAGATCCTGGACCCATGACATAAAGGGCATTATAGGGACTGAGATTTGTAGGCATGGAAGCTGACTGGGGGACTTTGGATTAATCACTTTCAAAGCCCAACTTATCTCACAGGTGGTTGTGGGGAAACTAGAGGGAGGAAGGAGTATTGTATATATTCACCACCTTGAATTATTTATAAAGTAATAAAGGTGGGGCTAAAAAAAAAATCTAAAAATATATTCTGATCCATGAGTCGTTTAGGAAAGAGATGCCTTTGGACAACATTATAAAGATATGATGACATGCTCTCTATTAGTTGCTTGGTTACAGATGTACATACTTTAATGTGCGCCTCTTTTGATAATATTCCCTATCACAGTTAATTGCTTTGATATGCTTGTTCAATTTTAGACGGTTCCTCCCTCCACTGAATTTGTAATTTAAAGAAAGGGGTTGCATTATAAAACACTGCAAAATGATTTTTATTTAAGCATATTATTCAAAACATTTTTTTTTATAAAGAAGGTTTTGAACTGTGGGATGCACATTCCACTGGCATTCATTACATTCTCCCCGTTATGCATGCGATCACTTCAGCTTTTCCAGGAAAAAGGACAAAAAGTTTCATGGCCTCTTACCAGGGGTGAAATCCAGCAGGTTCTGACAGGTTCTGGAGAACCGGTAATGGAAATTTTGAGTAGTTCTGAGAACCGGCAAGTACCACCTCTGGCTGGTCCCAGAGTGGAGTGGGAATGGAGATTTTGCAATATCCTTCCCCTGGAGTGGGGAGGGAATGGGGACTTTACAGTATCCTTCCCCTGGAGTGGGATGGGAATGGAGATTTTGCAGTATCCCTTCCCTGCCACGCCCACCAAGCCACGACCACAGAACTGGTAGTAAAAAAAATTGGATTTCATCACTGCCTCTTACATTAACATATTTATTATGACCAAAGCTTCCAGAGGTACGTGAAATCTTATCCCGGGAGAGAGCTTTAAAATCATGTTGCTGTAGTCCAGTGTTTCTCAATTGTGACAACTTGAAGACGTGTGGACTTCAACTCCCAGAATTCCCAGCCAGCACAGCTGGCTGGGGAACTCTGGGAGTTGAAGTCCACACCTCTTCAAGTTGTCACAATTGAGAAACTCTGCTGTAGTCTAAGGAGCCTAGAAGGAAAGGAAATGCAGACACATTTAATTAAGTGGACAGTTATCTTCAAAAGCCGCCCCCCACCCCCCAAGTCATTAGTCATGAGATACTGCAAAACTATTTGTTGTTGTCTGGCTGCAGCAGACTAACATGGTTACCCCCTGATGATACCAGGGTTGCTCATTTTCCAGCTATCAAATTGGAAAAGCTCCCAGCCATCAAATTCATTAGCAAAATTTACACTGTGTGGAATTTCTTTTCTAGGAGTGCGGTGAAGGGCTCTAGATCATTAAAGTAATTGTCTTCCCCTTAAGTGTTTACTTGTCTATTGATCTGGATGGGGCCAGTCAAGGACAAGGCTTCTTCATCCTGCCTGTTGTGCTGAAAAGAAATGCTTCTTGTAGTATATTGGCACCAAACAGTATTTGCTAGTGGACTGTTAAGTTAAGAGAGCCTCTCTGTTCCTCAACAGAAGGATTCATCCAGGGGGGAAATCTGAACCGGTTAACTAACGGTTCATTGGGAGCGCATACTCAGTGCACACAACACACCAAATGGGCTAAGGAGGAATGGGGTAAGTAGAACAGCGCATGTGTGTGTGTGTGTGTGTGTGTGATCAGTTGTGGCGCATGATCTTTTTTTTTTACTTTTAAAAGCATTTTTTTGCAACCTATTTGCCCAATAGGTAAAAAAATGCTTTTAAAAGGTAAAAAAAAAGGCTCTGATGATCACGCAGCTCAGCTGTGATCATCAGAGCCTTTTTTTAATCTTTAAAAAGCATTTTTTACAACCTATTCGGCCAAATAGGTTGTAAAAAATGCTTTTAAAATTTAAAAAAAGGCTCTGATAATTGTGTGGCTCAGCTGTGATCATCAGAGCCTTTTGTTTACTTTTAAAAGCATTTTTTACAACCTATTCGCCCAAATAGGTTGTAAAAAAATGCTTTTAAAAGGTAAAAAAAAGAGGCTCTGACGATCGCATGGCTCAGCTGTGATTGTCAGAGCCCTTTTTTTAACCTTTAAAAAGCAGGCAAGCGGGTGATTGGGCGATTGGGTGGGCACGAGCAGGGGGCACAGGGGTTTTTGCTACCGGTTCTCCGAACCACCCACTGCCATCGCTACTGGATCGGCTGATCCGATCCGAACCGGGAGCATTTCACCCCTGGATTCATCCCTTCCAGTGCCAGATGGGATGGCGAGAGCTCTGGCTCTGTGAAAACTCACCTTACAGAATGCTCACCTACACAAAACCACAGCCGCACTTTCCAAGTGGGGTAACACCTTCGCTTCAAAAATCATCCCTCCTCACCACAATGCCCCATCTCCTTCCTCAATCATTTTTGTACTGTGGTAAACTTGTAAGGCTTGCCAAGAACGCAAAAAGTAGCATTTATTGTTCCCCCACTAAGGTGTTTTTTCCGAAAGGTAACTGGACTTTTTTGTTCCTGTTTTTTCTTTGGAAACCTTTTGTTTCTCTCCCAAGAACCTTCTTCAGCTTCTTGGATGAGAAGTGAAATTTTTTCAAAGGGAACAAAACCAAACCAAACCAAGAAAGTCCAGTTGCCTTTTAGAAAAAGCACCTTTGAAACAACCATGACTTGAATAATAATAATAATTATTTATTTATTATTATTTATTCATACTTTTATACCGCCCTATCTCCCTAGGGACTCAGGGCGGTGTACAGCCATATAAAAAACACATAAATATACAAAGTAAGAGACTCTCCATCGGCATTCCCCCACTAATTATAAAAAAGAGTTTGCTGTAATTTGCTATTCTGCTCCCTGTGCTCCTAGCTGCCACCTCTGTTCTCTAGATTTTCTTTGGTGTCCTGTTTTTTTAAATTTCTTTGTCTGTTTTTTTCTCCTCCTTCCCTGGGGGAAGAGTGCTTACTCTTCCCAAACTCCTGAGAAAGCAGATCTTAGGCCTGAGAAAGGATCTTAGCAGGGGTGAAATCCAGCAGGTTCTGACAGGTTCTGGAGAACCGGTAATGGAAATTTTGAGTAGTTCTGAGAACCGGCAAGTACCACCTCTGGCTGGTCCCAGAGTGGAGTGGGAATGGAGATTTTGCAATATCCTTCCCCTGGAGTGGGGAGGGAATGGGGACTTTACAGTATCCTTCCCCTGGAGTGGGATGGGAATGGAGATTTTGCAGTATCCCTTCCCTGCCACGCCCACCAAGCCACGACCACAGAACTGGTAGTAAAAAAAATTGGATTTCATCACTGCCTCTTACATTAACATATTTATTATGACCAAAGCTTCCAGAGGTACGTGAAATCTTATCCCGGGAGAGAGCTTTAAAATCATGTTGCTGTAGTCCAGTGTTTCTCAATTGTGACAACTTGAAGAGGTGTGGACTTCAACTCCCAGAATTCCCAGCCAGCACAGCTGGCTGGGGAACTCTGGGAGTTGAAGTCCACACCTCTTCAAGTTGTCACAATTGAGAAACTCTGCTGTAGTCTAAGGGAGCCTAGAAGGAAAGGAAATGCAGACACATTTAATTAAGTGGACAGTTATCTTCAAAAGCCGCCCCCCACCCCCCAAGTCATTAGTCATGAGATACTGCAAAACTATTTGTTGTTGTCTGGCTGCAGCAGACTAACATGGTTACCCCCTGATGATACCAGGGTTGCTCATTTTCCAGCTATCAAATTGGAAAAGCTCCCAGCCATCAAATTCATTAGCAAAATTTACACTGTGTGGAATTTCTTTTCTAGGAGTGCGGTGAAGGGCTCTAGATCATTAAAGTAATTGTCTTCCCCTTAAGTGTTTACTTGTCTATTGATCTGGATGGGGCCAGTCAAGGACAAGGCTTCTTCATCCTGCCTGTTGTGCTGAAAAGAAATGCTTCTTGTAGTATATTGGCACCAAACAGTATTTGCTAGTGGACTGTTAAGTTAAGAAAGCCTCTCTGTTCCTCAACAGAGGGATTCATCCAGGGGGGAAATCTGAACCGGTTAACTAATGGTTCACTGGGAGCGCATACTCAGTGCACACAACACACCAAATGGGCTAAGGAGGAATGGGGTAAGTAGAACAGCGCATGTGTGTGTGTGTGTGTGTGTGTGTGTGTGATCAGTTGTGGCGCATGATCTTTTTTTTTTACTTTTAAAAGCATTTTTTTGCAACCTATTTGCCCAATAGGTAAAAAAATGCTTTTAAAAGGTAGAGGACGACTTCCGGTATCCAGCGGCAACGGACGTCTGGAAGGTTTCTCCTGCCTCCAGCGCCCGAATCCGGCCGCCGCCGAGGCCCTCAGGGGCCAGGTGTTCCGAAAAGGACACCTGCCGCACGGACGGCTCGCCAGGGGTCTCCCAGCCGACATACAGGACTGTGGGGACCGATGCTGGCGCGTCCTAGGCTCGGCGGGGTTCGGAGGCCACAGGCCGCGGCCATTATTTTGGTCGTCGCCTGGGCCGCTGTGCCCGTGACACCGGGCATTGGATTTATAACTGCAGCAGCCTGGTGGTGAACAGGGCACGGAGAAGAATTGAGGAGGAGAAGGAAGGAATATCGGTAAACGTGAGTGGAGTGCCCGGAGTGCGGGGGTTTTCTCCCCTGCGGTTGGAAGGAGCACGAGTTATTCTGGAGAGAGGAGAACTTAAAATAAGAAGATTACCGGTTTTGTGGAGCTCTGGAGAGAAGAGGTGATGGAGAAATTTAGGAGGGAAGGTTTGAGGCCCCTCCTTCTGGGGAACAGTGGTGGCGCCCAGCTTCCGCCTTCACTATGAGAATTTTGATGACTTCACTTCCCTTCTGCTTCCTGCTTGACTAACTGTACTCTGGACTCGTTGCTCCTGTGAGTGCCCCCTGGAGGATCCGGAGGAAATTACACGGATTGCGTGCCAGCCTGAGGATTATGTATTGTGTTTTACCTAATGGCAAAAGGTCAGAGACCAACTGCTGGAGAGATGGAGAGAATTTTGGAAAAGTTATCTAATATGGACAAGAAATTGATGAAATAAGAGCAGAAATTGTAACTATCCAAATGGATATAAAGGATTCTCAACAAGTTACAGCAGTAAACAAGCAGAAAGTGGAAGGTTTGGAGGGTGAGATCACGGGCAGTGCAGAAAGAGAGGAGACGACAGGCAATGCTGTGCTTGGACTACAGATGGATAAAATGTCTTATTTCCTTAGGTTTCAAAATTTGGAAGAAGTGGACCAAGAAGACTTGAGAGATGTTGTGACTAAATTGTTGGGAGAATTTCTTGGGAGAGGTGTTGATTTCATGAATTGGGATGTGGATCGAGTTTATAGAGTTAATTGCAATATGCACGCACGCATGCAGTTCCCAGAGAGGTTCATGTCAAATTTGTGAGAAGAGAGACGAGAGATGAAATTTTAGAAAACATAGGAGTGGGGCACTGATTTACAGGGGCAGGGAGATAGCCATTCTGAGGCAGATTCCCAGACAGGTACGTGAAAAAGAAAGAAATATTATTTTTGTCAAGCAAATTGTACCAGAAGGAGTGGGCTTCAGATGGCTGATGCCAGAGGGATTGATGATTTTCCGGGAGGGCATTACGAAAAAAATCAGTACAATTGCGGAGGCTACGGCCTATGTGGAGGAACACAAAGCCTTCCTGGAATCAGATGACCCAGGAATTGAAGAAGGGGAGGTTATAGATCATGGGGCTGAAGCGGCTGCCGCTGTTGCGGCCCTGGAGTTGGGTCAGGCTGAACCCAGAGTTCTGAGATCCAAAACTAGGAAGTGATAAAGATATTTGGGATTGTGTTGGTTTTCCTTATTCTCTTTGTACGATATTCTGTTTATTCTTGACTCTTCTTTATTACGTATTTAAAATTTGCAAACTTAGCTACTGTGTCACCTGCTTGCCTTATGGCTGTTGTATGTGTTCAATTTGCCGTCGGTGGGGATAGCATCCACATCAGCTCGGGAGTTCATGGCTTCCATGACGGCCTTGAACCTGACCCAATTAGTGAACGACCCCACTCACATCGGGGAAACACTCTGGATTTGATTTTGTCTCTGGACAGTGGTTGAATGATCTGGAATTAGGGAGTTAGTTATTAGACCCTTGTCATGGTCAGATCATTCGCTCCTTCAGCTAGACTTTCGAACCGCCGATCCCCGCCGCAGGGAGACGGAACCGACTCGCTGGTTCCGTCCCAGGCGCCTGATGGACCCTGAAAGGTTCCAGACGGAGCTTGGGCTATTCCTGAGGATTTGGCCCACAACTCGGCTGGAGCTCTGGTTGCCGCCTGGGATCGGGCGGCTGGCGCCTAGATCGAGTTGTGCCTTGCGCCTCTGACCCGGTGCCGATCTCGCTTAGCCCTTGGTACTCCGAGGGGCTGAGGGAGATGAAGCGCCGGAAAAGACGCCTAGAGAGTATCTGAGGGCCAGCCGATCCGAATCTGACCGGACACTAGTTAGGTCTCAAATTCAGACCTATCTTGTGGCGATGAGGCTGGCAAACGGGAGTATTTTTCCAACCTCATTGCATCAGCAGATAACGCCCAGCCGCCCTGTTTAGGTGACCCGCCGCTCCTCCATCAGGAGCGGTAGAAGATCCCTTAAAGGGTCGAGCTGAGGAATTTGGACAATATCTGTTTGATAAAATCGCTCAGATTCGGGAAGGGTTGGACACAGACTGGGTGGATCCGGACGGGGTGAGGGAGGCAGGTCTTGATGTTATTATCTGGGATGAGTTTGATCCTGTGATCCCTGAGGACATGGACAGGTTAAGGGGGAGATTGAATGCGACCACATGTTTATTGCACCCGTGTCCCTCCTGGTTGGTATTGACCACCCGGAAGGTGACACGAGACTGGCTCCAGAAAATCGCGAACGCTTCTTTGATGGAGGGTGTTTTCGCTGCCGCCTTGAAAGAGGCGGTGGTGAGGCCCCTCCTCAAGAAGCCTTCCCTTGACCCAGCTAGTTTAGCAAATTATCGTCCGTCTCCAACCTTCGCTTTTGGCAAAGGTTGTCGAGAGTGTGGTTGCACGACAGTTGCCCCAGTACCTGGATGAAACTGTCTATCTTGATCCATTCCAGTCCGGTTTCCGCCTGGTCACAGCACGGAAACAGCCTTGGTCGCGCTGGTTGATGATCTCTTGAGGGCTCGGGACAGAGGTTGTTCCTCTGTCTTGGTCCTATTAGATCTCTCAGCGGCTTTTGATACCATCGATCATGGTATCCTGCTGCGCCGACTCGAGGACTTGGAGTGAGGGGCACTGTTCATCGGTGGTTCTCCTCCTACCTCTCCGACCGGTCGCAGACGGTGTTGACGGGGGGACAGAGATCGACCCCAAGGCGCCTCTTATGTGGGGTGCCGCAAGGGTCGGTTCTCTCGCCTCTTCTGTTCAACATCTATATGAAGCCGCTGGGTGAGATCATCCGTGGTCTTGGGGTGAGTTGTCATCTATACGCTGATGATACTCAGCTCTATATTTCCACCCCTAACCACCCCAACGAGGCTGTTGAAGTGATGTCCCAGTGCCTGGAGGCCGTACGGGTCTGGATGGGGAGGAACAGACTCAGACTCAATCCCACCAAGACCGAGTGGCTGTGGATGCGGCCCGGTACAGTCAGCTAATTCCATCACTGACCATTGGGGGCGAACTATTGGCCCCCTCGGAAAGGGCTCGTAATCTGGGCGTCCTCCTGGATGCACGGCTGTCTTTAGAAGATCATATGATAGCTGTCACCAGGGGAGCCTTTCATCAGGTTCGCCTGATACGCCAGTTACGCCCCTTTCTGGATCGGGCTTCCTTATGCACGGTCGCTCATGCCCTTGTTACATCCCGCCTGGACTACTGTAATGCTCTCTACATGGGGCTCCCCTTGAAGTGTGCCCGGAGACTCCAACTCGTCCAAAATGCATCTGCGCGGGTGATAGAGGGAGCACCTTTGGCTCCCATGTAACACCCTCCTGCGTAACCTGCACTGGCTCCCAGTGGTCTTCCGGGTTCACTTTAAGGTACTTGTCATCACCTTTAAACGCCCATGGCCTAGGGCCGGATATTTACGGGACCGCCTACTGCCACCATTAGCCTCTCACCGACCAGTGCGCTCTCACAGAGGGACTCCTCCGGATACCGTCAGCTAAACAATGTCGGCTGGCGACCTCTAGGGGAGGGCCTTCTGTGGGGCCCCTACCTCTGGAACGAGCTCCTCTGGGGCTTCGTCAACTCCCGATCTCAAGTCCTTCCGCCATGAGCTGAAGACGTTGCTGTTTCAAGAGCAGGACTAGCCTGAATGTAGTTTTAAATTGGGATTTTTAAAAAGGGTTTAAATGAGGTTTTAAATTTGTATTTAAAAGTTAGAGCATCAATTGAATTCAACTATCTATTCTTTAGCTGTTTTAATCTATTATATGTTTTCTGTTGTTTTTGTCTGTGAACCGACCTGAGTCCTTCGGGAGAAGGGCGGTATAGAAATTAAATAATAATAATAATAATAATAATAATAATTATTATTATTATTATTTAATTTTTATACCACCCTTCTCCCGAAGGACTCAGGGTGGTTAACAGCCAGATAAAATACAGTACAATACAATACAATAAAATCACTATTAAAAAACTTATTCAATATGGCCAATAAATTAAATTATAAAATACATATTATAAAATAAAACCCCATTTAAAATCCAATTAGAAACCCCTTTTTATGCCCCCATCGCTACCAGATCCAGTCCGAACCGGGAGCATTTCACTCCTGGATCTTAGGCCAGGCCTGATATTTACTGAAGAAAGTGAGCAGTGTTGAGCTGTGACAAAAAGAATTTACAAGTCCTTCCATAGCTTAGGGTTTGAATAGCTAAGTCATACTGGGGCATTCCTTGGACAATTGGCAAACTTCTTACCATATCATTTTAAAATGACTTTAGATAAACCTTTGAAAATGAAGAACTGGTTGGTGATTGCTGACCATGGATTTGTTTGGAAGTGTGCCCATTTGCCTGGGAAACATCTGATTAGGGGGCTGGGAATTTGAAGAGCAAACTCAGCACTCTGGACCTTCTGTTTCTTGCCTAGCCATATTATACTCGCAATGGAAATGACCTTATATCGTTTGTAGGGTTTGTAGCACCATCTCAAAATAAAACTCTGTTCTACTGATTTCTAAAAATTACCTCAAATGGAAAACTTTAAAAAAAAAAAAGATAGTTGAAAACTAATGGGTGGAAAAGTGTTTGTGTAGTTAGCAGGCAAAAAAACCTGTGACACTTCAAAAGAAATATTATTTAATTTTCGTCCCCACTCTCTATCATCTGAGGATTAGGAGGACAAATGGGTTGTTGAGCATCCAGATACAGATGGCTATATAAATGACCCTACACAAAATATGCCAGGTTTTGAACTATCACTCCAGCAATGGACAGCCTTCAATAGGATTTGCACCTCATGCTGGGATTCCCTGTATAAATAGCAATAGCACTTAGACTTATATACTGCTTCACAGTGCTTTTACAGCCCTCTCTAAGCGGTTTACAGAGTCAGCCTATTGCCCCCAACAATCTAGGTCCTCATTTTACTCACCTCGGCAGAATGGAAGGCTGAGTTAACCTTGAGCCTGGTGAGGTGAACTGCAGCTAGCAGTCAGCTGAAATAGCCTGCAGTACTGCACTCTAACCACTGCGCCACCTTGGTATAAATGGTATAGCATCTTCCCCTCTGTGGGACTGAGGGATCCCAGACCAAACTGTAGATCACACTGTGACCAGCTGTAGGTTGAGGGCATATACTGGTCCAGTATCTGATTTTTTTCACATAAAACAATAATGCGCTTCAATGGGTAGATGGCCTAGACCTGTGATGGCGAACCTATGGCATGCGCGCTGGAAGTGGCACGCAGAGCCATTTTTCTGGACATGCAAGCTGTCACCAAGCTCACCTGAAGCTCACGTGCCCCCCCATCTGGTGTTCAGGCCTCTGGTAACACATGCACGCAATTCAGGGGACCCATCTGGTCTTTGGAGCTCTCCTGCACACGTGCGTGTGTTTGTCCATGTGTGCAAGATGACTGGTGCTCAGTGCATGCATGCACAAATAGCATTTGCGCGCATGCGTTGCATGCATGAAAGCTGTGTGCATGTATAGATGGTGAGATTGTTCACGCAGTGTGCGCTAGTGCACATGTGCAAAAGCTGTGCACATGCACAGATGGTGCGGTTGCACATGCAGCATGTGGGGAGGAGCCATGCATTACCACGATTGGCACACGAGCATGTGCAGCGCGTGAAACACATTCTTGTTCGGCATTTGGTAAGTAAAAAGTTCACCACCACTGGCCTAGACATTGGTATCTCAATGCAGATTACAATAATAATAACAACAGGGACCTTGGAGGCCTTCTAGTCCAACCCCCTGCCCAGGCAGGAAACCCTACACCATCTCAGACAGATGGTTATCCAACATCTTCTTAAAAATTTCCAGTGTTTTAACATTCATATTTTATTGTTTTTAATTTAGGTAAAATGTTAATGTATATTGCAAATCCATAAATCAGAGGCAAATTTGCTAAACTATCATTCCCAGTCAATATGGTTAAGGGTACAGGATTCTGGGAATCATGATTCAGCAACATTGGCGATCCCCAGTTTCCTCAACACCGCTGAAGACAATATTGAGGACTTTGATATTGAGTTCAAGCGACAGCCCCACTGAAAAGGGTTGACTTGTTGCAGGTTTGCTTCATTTTACTGACAGCAGATGGCAGCCCCTAGCTAACCTTGGTTGATTTCAGAAAAGCTAAGTAGGGTTGAACCTGGTTTATTCTTGGATGGGAAACTAGTGGGAGAACATTTCTGGGAAATAGCAGAATTCTATTCTACTGTTGGCAAGAATTCCTTAATTCCAGGTAGACTTTAACTTCTCCTAACTTTATTCATTCACTGCAGATGGTAGACCAATACTGAATCCAGTTTTGGTCACCGCATTACAAAAAACACTTTCGAAAAAGTGCAAAGAAGAGCAACTATGATTAAAGGCCCTGTTGTGGCTCCCGCCCCCGAACCTGGCCCCATGCCTGAAAGTGCCTTGGAGCCGGGCCTGCTGCCAGAAAGTGACTTGGACAGTGAGGGGGAAGGGCCATCAGGACTTACCTCGGAAGCACCGGCCTCCCTGGATCAGCTCCAGGAGCCAGAAGCAGGCCAAGTGAAAGAGATAACGAGGCCTCCTTCCCCTGACTCTTCCCCCCCCAGGCCACGCCTGCAGATCCAGTGGACAGCAATCAGGCTTGGCTCAATCCCAGGTTTTGTAGGCAGGAGAGAAGAGAACAACAGAAGCAGGGGAGGGGCAGGCCTAGGAAATGCTGAGTCATGGAGCCACACTCCACAGGATATAAAAGGCAGCAAGAGCTGGTGTGTCTCTTTGTATCAGGCAAATCCACGGATTGACTAGAGCTGAAGGTTGTGACTCACCAGCATCTTGGCAGCTAACGAGGGCTCTTGGCAGACGCTGGCTCTTTTGCTGCCAAAGCTGATAAGAGCTGGCTAATTAAGCCATCATTCGGATGGAGGTGAGGAGGACATAATAGGCCCGGAGACAAAAAATATATGAAGAACGGTTGCAGGAACTGTGTATGGCCAGTCTAGAGCCAAGAAGGACTAGAGGGGGACATGATAGGGGGACACTCCAGTATTTGAGGGGCTGCCACAAAGACGAGGGAGGTCAACTTATTTTCCAAAGCACCAGAACACAAGACAAGAAACTATGGATGGAAACTAATTAAGGAGAGGAGCGACCTGGAATTAAGGAGAAACTTCCTAACAGTGAGAACAATTAACCAGTGGAACAGCTTTGCCTTCAGAAGTTGTAGGTGCTTCATTACTGGAGGTTTTTAAAATGAGACTGGACAGCCACTTGACTGAAATGGTGTAGGATCCCCTATTTGAGCAGGGGGTTGGACTAGAAGATCTCCAAGGTCCCTTCCAGCTCTATTCTGATTGATTGGTATGCCTAATTACTATGTAAACACCAAGCCTAGCGCCATATCCTCTTCTGTTCACCTTGCTCTACCCCCTAACGTTGGGCACACCAGTTGCATTCCAGTGGCAATTATGTTCACTGAGCATGGTCAGTACAGTAGGCAAACTGGCCGAGGAATAGTGACTATCGTAGTTGAGCACAACCAAAGAACAACAGCTCTGGAGAGGCCTCTCTCTCGTTCCCAGTGTGGCAAGGCCATCAGCTAAAGTTCTGAAAAGTGTCCTACACCTGCAGACCTCCAAGTCTGTTCCTGATAAGCTCCCAAATGAGCCAATATTTCTAAGTACAAAATTCAGAGAGGAAATGAAAGCGATGCAAAGCAGGTGAGCAGTCCAAACTGTCAAAAGGGCCAGAAGATTCTTGTTCCATTTCAAGGCTGCCTTCTGGCTGGCAGCTCACCTATCTCACGGGATGCCCAAAACACGCAGAGGGAAAAGGAAGGCAGCTTTCTTTTGAAGACAGCTGGTGCATTGGAGATGAACTCCTCTGGATACCAATACATAAATTAGGTTTCAGTTCTGAAAGAATACAAAGGCTGACCAGGGAGCAAATTACTTCTGAAAAGATGGTAACCGGGGACTTGGGGATTCTTGCTTTTCTGCTATTAGATTGCTCTTTTGGGTTGCAGATTTCTCCTTGGGAGGATGTTGGAGACGACTTCAAAGTGTTGCTAAAGGCTTATTCTTCATGCGGGAGATGTGCAAGAAGTGAAAGGCCACATCCTTGATTTGCTTCCCTCTGAATTGCTGATTTCTGTGTAAAGTATATTATAGACTGGAAGGTTTTCAGCGTTCTCGTGGGATTTCAGATATGTCATCAATTATTTGCTTTGGTGGGAAGGGATAAGCTTTCTCTCCAAAATCACCCTCTTAAATAAAAAGATGTCACATATGCTCCCTAGCTATAAAACACTCAAGGAGGTTGTTCCCCATTCCAGGTGTTAAGTAACAATAGCCAAGAGAATAATAATAATAATGATGATAATGATAATGATGATAATGATAATGGTAATAATAATAATAATAATAATAATAATAATAACAACAACAACAATAATAAGTAGTAGTAGTAGTAGTGATACCCATTGTCATTGGGGTACTTGGTACCATGTCCAAGAATTTTATAAGATACATCAACAAATTCCTGCAATAACATCAGCGGAACTGCAAAAACCTGCACTACTCAGAACATCATATATTTTAAGAAGGTACTTGGTTGATACCTAGGACGCTGGCAGCAACCCATATCAGCTATTAGCACCAGTCAATGGTATTTGCGATGCATTTTTAAATGTCCAGTTGACTGAGTTTTATGTTTAATGAATAAAAGAAATAATAATAATAATAATAATAATAATAATAATAATAATAATAATAATAATAATAATAATAATAATAATAATAATAATAATAAAAAGCCCCCCCACTTGGTGCCGCCTTGACCCCCAACTGGGTGCCGCCTTGACGTGGTGGGGGCTTAACTGCTCCAATGAAGTTGAGAGCTGTGCTGGCAGTAGTGTAAACTACCAGCAGGTCCAACCATGCCAGAGAGGTCTAAGCCGAGGAGCAGAACTGAGTGCATCCAACAACCCATGCAATGATTCATGGTGAAACACAACCGAATGAAGCCTATATTGGCTCGGTCGTTGCCCGGGTTAACAAGGACCACATCGGGTGTTGGGGAACCTGGGCATCCGTCGACAAGTGAACTACAGGCCATGGGTAGCTGAGCAACCAGGGCATGGGCCTGTAGAGTTACTGGAAGCAGAACAACCTCAGAATCGGCATAGATGCACCATGTCAGAGAACCGCAATGTAATGAAATTCTACTACAAAGCAGTACCAGAAAAACGAGGCTATCAAAAAAGGATGTACAAATTATGGAAGCAAGAATACCCAGATTCAAGGATAACTGAATTACGATTAACCGATCAGCGAAGATTCATCACTCGGAACAAAGTGCTCAGTGAAGTTGAACTGGAAGAAATACGGAAAAATTGTGAAATGGGAACACAGACTGAACAGCAGACTGTTGAAGTAGCAGCAGAAAATACTCCAATAACATCTGGAGCAAATGAACAGCCTGAATTCGAAGAAAATGCAGATATTTTGCAAGAACAGGATCAGCAAGGGCCTGAAGCCATCATTGAAACACCAGGAGTACTCAATGCCAGGCAGCAAGAACTGAAAGTTAAAATCTTGGCACATGCTGCAACAAATGCACAAAGAAGAAGGCTTCCAACATTGAAGACTGTGCCTAGAAAACATTGGGCGCCATTGGTGACAGTTGCGAACTATGCACTTGCAGCAGTCTGGATAACATCAATTGAACAAACAAATCAGCTTGCCTACAGTGCAGCAGCTACAGTAACGGAAGAACTGGGGATTCAACAGCCGCAGCCCCCTAGAAAATTGACTGGGAAACTGCAGTGGAAAATCAGGTTGGAGTTGAAAATCAAGAGCCTGCGAGCAGATGCAAGCAACTTGAAGAATTGGCAGGAAAAAAAGCTGAAGAATAGTAAGATCAAGAAACATCTGATAAAAAAATATGGGCTTAGTATAAGAAAAATTGACGAAGCATTGGAAATTGTGAAGCAGCAGATAACCAGCAACAGCAAGAAAAATCGAAAGATACGAAGCCAGAGTCATTCAGTACAAACAAAATCAATTGTTCCAATCAGACCAAAGTTGGTGCTATCATAGTCTGAACCAGATGGGGGATATGAAAATTGAAAAATCTGAGAAAACGGCAACTACCGTTTTGGAAAGACCTGTGGGAGACTGAGAAAGGTTATAACAAAAAGGCTGGGTGGATCAGAGACTTTGAGATGAAATTCTCCAAGAACAAAATGGACCAACTGAAAATAACTACTGAAATGATAAGCAACAGAGTGAAGAAAATCAAGAACTGGACATTACCTGGCAAAGATCAGTTGCATGGCTGTTGACTCAAATACCTGACCAGCCTACACGGAAAAATGGCTGAACAATTCAATGAGATGCTGCAGACAGGAAACATCAGTGAATGGTTAACAGTTGAGAAAACTTATTTGATACAGAAGGATCCAGCAAAAGGGGCAACACTGCAAATTACGGACCAATAACGTGTCTGCCAACCATGTCCAAACTGTTGACCAGCATCATAGCTGATAGGATCCAGGACTACCTAGAAGCAAATAACATCTTGCCAGAAAGGAAGAGCAGAAAGGAAACAAACGAGGAAGCAGAGGAACAAAAGATCAGCTCCTGATTGACAAAATAATTCTAGAGAACTGCAAAAGTCGAAAAACAAATCTGCATACAGCTTGGATTGACTACAAGAAAGCATTTGATTCACTACCGCACAGTTGGATCATCAAGTGCCTGGACGTCATCGGAATATGCAAGTGCATCGGTAATTTCATTGCAAATGCGATGAAGCACTGGAAAACGGAACTATTTATTGGAAGTGAAAGCTACAGACTGGTCAACATCAAAAGAGGGGTTTTCCAGGGTAATTCTTTGTCATCTCTGCTGTTCATCATTGCTATGATCCCCCTGTCAACAATTTTACAGAAAACTAACCTGGGTTATCAAACTGCTAAAAATTCACAGAAAATCTCTCACCTGCTCTACATGGATGACCTGAAGCTATACGGAAAATCAGAAATTGAAATTCAGTCACTGACCAATACAGTTCGATTTTTTAGCACTGACATTAGCATGGAATTCGGCCTGAACAAATATGCCACAGTGGCATTGAAGAAACGGAAGATCGTAGAAAGTGATGGAATTGAAATGCCCCATCAAGTGCAACCAATCCGAAGCCTACAAATACCTGGGCATACTGCAGCTGGACAATATCAAGCATGGGCAAGTGCAGAATGTGGTCAGCAAAGAATACACACAAAGAGTCAGGAAACTTCTAAAAGTAAACTGAATGGCGGTAACACCATCAAGGCTATAAACAGCTGGGCCATACCCGTTATCAGATATACTGCTGGAATTGTAAACTGGACACAGGCAGAGCTGGACAGCCTGGATAGGAAAACAAGAAAACTGATGACCATACACTATGCACTGCACCCGTGTAGTGACGTTTACAGGCTATATTTGCCCAGAAAGGTAGGCGGCAGAGGACTTTTGCAAGTGAAGCAGACAGTTGAAGAAGAGAAACATGCTCTGGCAGATTATGTGAAAGACAGTGTTGAACCAGCTTTGATGGAAGTCAACAATAGGAAGCTGCTAAGAGTACAGCAAACCAAGTATCAATATAGGAAAACAGCGATGCAAACTCGAGCTGACAGCTGGTTAACAAAGCACTGCATGGACAGTTCCTTGAAAAAATCCAAGGAAAAGTAGATAAGGAAAAGACCTGGTTATGGCTGACCAACAGAACACTGAAGAAAGAAACAGAGGGCTTGATTCTTGTGGCCCAAGAACAAGCCATTAGAACAAATGTAATCAAAGCCAGAATAGAAAAATCTGCTGATGATCTCAAATGCAGACTCTGCAAAGAAGCAGATGAAACCATTGATCACATACTGAGCTGCTGTAAGACAATAGCTCAGACCGACTACAAACAATGTCACAACACAGTTGCTCAGATGGTCCACTGGAACTTGTGTCACAACTACCATCTGCCTGTAGCAAAGAACTGATGGGATCATAAGCCTGAAAAAGTGATTGAAAATGAGCATGCAAAACTACTGTGGGATTTCCGAATGAAGACTGATAAAGTTTTGGAACACAATACCCCGGATATCACAACTGTGGAAAAGAAAAAAGTGTGGATAGTCAACAGTGCTATATCTGGTGACAGCAGAATCGACGAGAAACAACTTGAAAAAGTCACCAGATATCAAGATTTGAGAATCGAATTGCAGAGACTCTGGCATAAACCAGTGCAGGTGGTTCCAGTGGTACTCGGCACACTGGGAGCTGTGCCTAAAGACCTAGGCAAGCACTTAAAAGCAATTGGCGCTGACAAGATCACCATTGGTCAGCTGCAGAAGGCCACCTTACTGGGATCTGCTCGCATAATTTGCCGAAACATCATGCAGTCCTAAATGCTTGGGAAGTGTTTGACTAGTAATCTGTGATACGAAATCCAGCATAGTTATCTCGTTTGCTGTGTATACTGTCATTTTGTGTAAATAATAATAATAATAATAATAATAATAATAATAATAATAATAATAATAATAATAATAATAATAATAATAATAATAATAATAATACAGCAGAATAAAAGAGAAAACACTGGTGAAAAATCACAAACCACAAAGACTTGCAAATAGAAATAGAATGACTGTGGCAAAGAAAGCAAGGGTGGTACCAATAGTAATTGGCACCTTGGGTGCAGTCCAAAAACAACTGGAGCACAATTTGAATTGATGATCGAACCGCTGGCAATTGGCAGAATTAGCGTGCAATACTGCATTCTAACCGCTGAACATCTGGCTGACTGTGCAAAGAACCATCATATAATAATAGCAAACATTCAAGGAGGAACCTGCAAGATAAACTGGGAAGGAAGATGCCCAGAGAAGGGATGTTTTCTGACACAAAGTATTTCAGAGGGGATATAAAATTCCTGACACGGATTCTACTTATTTCTGGTTCTTTGTCTGTACACAGATGTATAATGCACATAGGCTTACAGTATAGTTTGCCTCTATCTATTCTCTCTTGAGAATGGCCAGGAGAATCAGATTGCACCCTCGCAGTTAGATGCCAAATGCTTGAGCAATTTGAGCATGATAATCAGTTCCTTGTGGGCGGGGGGCACACGACAGCGCATCCTGGATGAAGAATTGTGTTGATTCATTAGTCCAGGATTGAAAATTTGCAGCTTGAATTTTTAGGGAAGGAGGAAAGCCCGGAGGAAAAGAGGGAATACAGCTATTCCTCGAGTTACAACAGTTCATTTAGTGACCGTTGGAAGTTACAACGGCTCTGGAAAAAAGTGACTTGTGATCATTTTTCACACTTAGGACGGTTGCAGAATCCTTATGGTCACCGGATCAAAATTCAGATGCTTGGCAACTGATTCACATTTACGATGACTGCAATGTCCTTGGGTCATGGG